>NC_134544.1:67176512-67513868 GCF_050624435.1 Tenrec ecaudatus | reverse complement strand
CGAACTCCCTCTGAGGCAGGGAGCAGAAGATGTGAGGTTGGAATCTGTTTTGTTTCATCACTACCCTTTGTCATCTCTCTGAACACTGTCATGTGCTCCTCACCAGTGCTTCGCCCTCTCTATCACCAAGCCATGTGCTCTTTAAAACATGCACACACACACACACACACACACCTAATGTTCACATTTTGAGGCACATTTGTCTTTAATTCACTAATAATAACCATAATTATTCAAAGCCACTTTACCATCTGAAAAGAAATCTCTATGCATACACTTAGATCATGGATGCCAACTGCCTTCTTAAGAACATTTCCCAATGAAATATTCAGCAGCGATTATATTAAGCCTGAAGCTGTTCATCCAGTTTGTGTTAATCAAAACAAAAACAAGAGACGAAGAGATCCAAAAAGACATGTAAGATCATAGACTGAAAGTAGCCCCATCGAGCACCAAAGGCTTGTCCAGAAGGGCAGAGCCACAGGTAAAAGCTACGTCTCTCTGGAGTTGCTGGCATTTAACTAGATGCAAAATGTCAACGCAGGAAATGGCTTGCCCAATGCAAATACTAACAAGGGAGGAATGTGTTCCTGTGTAAATGGAGCTTTAGCCAATCCAGGCCTTCAAGATCCAGCTCCCATCGCAGCATCCACGGGAATGATCCATTTGCTTATTTTCCCTCTCTTTGCTAAGAAGAAAAAGAGCCTTTGTGGCCTAGTGGCTACAAGTTGGGCTGCTAATTGCTATATCAGCAGTTTGAAACTACCAGCTGCTTTGTGGGAGAAAGATAAGGCATTCTGCTCCCATAAAGAGTTCGAGTCTCAGACACTCACAGGGGCAGTTCTACGCTGCCCTATAAGTTGGCTGTGAGTCAGCATGGATTCGGTGGCAGTGAGTTTTCTAAGAGTAAGAAGTATCTAGGGGTGTAAACAGTTAATGAGCTCTGCTATTAAGGGAAAAGTTGTCATTCCCAACCCACTTAGAGGAGCTGTGAAAGAGAAGCCTGGCAATCTTCTTCAGAATCCTCGGCCATTGAAAAGTTTATAGAATGTATTGACCTTGGTTGTTAAATAGATCCAGGTATATGATGGAGCATACAGGGACCAATGTCAAAAATCTCTGAGACAGATGCAAAAACTGTGAGGGAATGAGTTGTTGAGCCTGGGGGATCAGGACCATCGTCTCTGGGATTTTCAAAGTTCCTGAGCAATCAGGAAAGGGGCAACAGTTGGTCTCTCCACATCCAGAGGACAGCAGAAGAGGAGAACTGATTGGGCACAATGAATCAATGACTAGTGACTCAAGCAACGATCACCCTCCACCACTGGAGACCAGAAGAACTAGATGGTGCCTAGCTCTCACTATCGACTGCTATGAAAGAGATCACATTAGAAGGGCTTGATTAGAGTAGAAGGGAAATGTGGGGCAAAACTCAAAATCATGATAAAACACCAAGCTTACTGTTTGGATAAAGGCTGGTGAAATTGCAAGACTATGGTGCTTAGTTACCCTGCAGGTCTGGAACTGAACTCATCATGGCTCGATGTTCAACCAAACAATAGACAGGTCTATAATGGGAACAATGATATTAGAGACATACAAATACCGTAGAATAATAGATCACATGAGATCAAAAGACAGCATTCCCCCAAGAACGAAGTTCAAAAAAGTTGAGAATGAAGGCAGCTTGGAGACAAGAAACAAGAAGATGTGGGGGAAGTGATGGTACATTGTGGGAATTGCTATCAATGACATGAAACAAAATGTGTATGCGTTGCTCAATGGACAGCTGAGCTGCTCTTTAACCTTCACCCAAATCACAATAAAAATGTTTTTAATCAAAGAAAACTTCATGGTTCACTTCTACTCTGACACACACGGGGTGATGAGGAAATAGTGTCAACCGGTTTGCTGTGGTCCAACCACCAGACATGTGCTTATGGGAGAAAGAGCATGCTGACGCTGGCAATACCGAGCAGGACCAAGATGGTTTTATTTGCCTGCATCATGAAGATGGTAGCCCTGGTGGTGAGATGATTCAGAGCTCAAGTGCTAACCAAGAAGCCACCCAGTTTAAACTCACCCAGCCCTACTGAAGGAGATTTCCCTCCTCAAAGGTGTTGTTGGTTGTTATGTGCCATTGAGGCGATTCTGACTCCCTGTGACGGGAAGGAAAGGCACACTGTGCTATAGTGTAAGGGTTTTCAGCGGCTACTTCCTCTGAAGTGGGCAGTGGAACCCTTCTTTGTATTCTGTTCATAGCCTGGAAGTTTCCCTGACACCTCTTCACTTGAGGTAACCCTGCTGGCATTTGAAATACCAGTCACGTGGCTTCCAGCATCACAGTAACACACAACTCACCACAGCACCACAAATGGACAGACAACAACAGGATAGGAGTCTTCATGGGAGCAGGCAGTCACGTCTTCACTCTCTCGATGGGGATCAGTGAGTTCAAACTGCCAGTCTCTCTGTTACAGCCGCACATGCAACCACTGTGCTGCTAGGTAAATTTCCCTAAAATTCTGCCTAGAAAAATCTGTGGAACAGTTCTTCTCTGTCACAGAGGGTCACTGTGAGCCAGGATGGGCTCTGAGACACACAAATGCAACACCATGAAGCCACCTTACTCTGTCCTGCTCTTATTTAACTCTATTCTTTTCTGAGCTATCTTTTCCATATATTCAGAAGAGACTGGCACTGAGCAGTGTTAATTCCACCAAGGCCAGGAAGGAGATCAAAGAGTCACAAAGGACTATCTCTTTGCTCTCATGCCACTGCACTAAGGAGGCTTGGGTGGCAGCTGGAAGCTGCACATTTCACTCCCTGTCCCTACACTCTTGGCTGAGTCTCCTCAGAGTGAGACTGCCCCTTTACCCAGCTCACTGCATTGGCTGTCTTGCTCTGAAAAGAGAATTCGCACATGTGAGTCTGACTGGGTGACAGATGGGAATCTTAATGCTGCTCTTTGGAATATGAAAGGCCTCCGATCAGAGTGCTGCAGGGGAGTGATGTCTGCAGAAGACCTGCTGGTCTCCCAGTTAGAAAGAAGCCTTCCCCTTTGCCTCAGAGGTGCGTTCACTGTGGGTGGCAAGTCAGATCCTTGGGCTGGCACTCTCAGTAAACAGATCATATGGGCACCTTGAGAAGTGCTTGCTCACTGACCCAGCTCCCGAAGGATGTAAATATACCAACCAGGATGACTAAGGACACCAGTGCCAAGAATGATCACATTCTTTGCATGTGTACAAATGAGGTGGGCAGCCACCTTCGCTGATGGTGGCTGCACAGTGTCTGGAATCACACCTGGCTAGGTGGACCATTGAAAGAGTTGGTGACATGATAATAGGGAGTACACCCCCTTGCCAGTAAAGCTGAGGAAATGGCATTTGAGGTAGCAGGGGCAGCTGGGTCACCAGCATGAAGTCAGCGAGAATGTTGCTTGTGCCTCCTTTGTTCACTGGTGGCTGCTGGCATCTGGGTAGTGAGGACACCATGGCTACTGCCAGAATTCTCCACGGTCCCTGGTTCCACTCTCAAGTCGCTGGCTTCATCACTACCACTGCCATCGAGTTGATTCTGACTCACAGCAACCCAAAAGGACAGATTAGAACTGCGGCTGGTGGGTCTGGGGGGCTGTGGATCATTATGAGAGCATTTCTATCTCGCAGTAGCTAAAGGGTCCAAAATGCTGGCCTTATGGTTAGCAGCCCAACATAACCCACTTGGTCATGAACCCTTGCCAGCTGATCCAGGGAGTCCATTCCCAAGTGCATATCTAAAAGAATGAAAGACGAGTACCCAGATGGATGCTGCACTAATCACTATGGGCAAAAGGTAAACAATAAGCCAACAATACCCATCAGTAGAAGAATAGAGAAAATATGATCTACACAGAGTGGGATATACATATAGTCTGCCACAAGAAAACTAAGGCCTTTGATTCAGACAGACTCTGTAACACAGGTGAACGCAAGACATGTAGTGAAAGACGCCAAACACCAAATGCCTTGTATTGTGAGTCCATTTAGAGCAAAAATGCTGGACAGGTAAATCCTGTAGAGCCATAGAGTAGATTGGTGGTTTCCCAGGGTGGGGTGGGAGGGGCAATGGGGAATGACTGCTTAATGGCTGCAGGGTTGATGAAAATGTTCTGGAACTGGATGGTGGAAAGCTTTCACAGTGTCCTTAAAACTACTCTTAAAAAGGGGAGAGAAAGAATCTGCAGAAAGCACAGTTCTGATTGACTCACATGAATGCGGTCACCAAGAATTGGAATCCACTAGAATTGGAATAGCTGCTAGATTATTGTTTCCTTGGGAGGTGCCTCCAGGAAGGACCAGTAGAGAAGGGTAATACTGATAGAGCAAAGGGAAGGGGCCGATAAAGAAATGTCATTGAGTAGGTTCCCAGAGACAGTATAAATCCTCTTGTAGTTGTCCCACCCAAAGGCTGAGGGAACTGGAGTGTGGCTCCACCTATCCCCATGTGTCATTGGTTAAAGTGGCATTAGGTCCTGGAGGATGTCAACTCCCCTGTCTGCTCAATGACTGTTCCCTGTGTGGGGAGTTACATGTGCTTCCTGTGAGACCATTGGTATTTATGGGAATGGTGGGTGCCAAATGCTAATACATGGGCACATTAGCAGCTGCTACAGCAAGTGCTGTACATTTTTAGCTGCTTGAGTGACAGGTGGGCCCTACCTCCTGCCTATATTCAGTGGTAGGGTGTTCAGATGGGGGCATCCGAAAAATAATAAGGCCCTATTCTTTGCAAACAGACATTATTATTATTTTAATCTGTCCCAACCCCCTTTCTTATCTGTCCCTGTGAACTACCTCACTGGCTGAAACATCAGTTCCCTGGGGAAGACATCACATTTCAATACGGTCGCAATGCTGTTTTCATTGGCCCAGTGGAGACACTGACATAAGATGTGTCAACTAGACGCTTTTTCTGGAGCTTTTCCAAACAAAAACCGAAAAAGAAAGTCCCGCTTTTGCAAGTGGCCTGGCATCTAAGAAGCATAATTCAGAAGCACATGTCCCGCCACTTGGAGGAGGCAGTCTATGTTGCGAGATTACAGCATGTGCCCTGAGAGACAGACACAAAGAACACAGGAACATGCCAGTGGTGGTCAGGAACCGTCGACAGAGCCAGCTGTCCTCTTGTTCTCCCCACCTTTCATTTTCCTAGGATTCTCTCTTCCAAGTATTGGTCTCTTTACCTGTTTAAAACCAAATGAGCCCCAAATAAGATCCAGATCATAGAAATAGAAGGAGGAAGTTGGATGGAGACTGCAGTTCATACTCCCCGGAAGCCATTCAGACTCCCTGAAAGAAGGAGACACTGTGATGGAATTAGCTCTTGATTCCTGACATTTATTGAGGAATGCTCAGGGAATTAGCACCTGTGGGGGGAATCAAGGAAGGGCACAAGAGGGAAATCTCAACAGAGGTCTCAGCCCTGCCTATGGAGAGTGTCATAGTCAGTGTTCCCTAGAGAAACCAAACCAGTTATATAGCTGTAACTGGAGATATTGATATATCTACCAGGGCTCCTATGGTTAACCACTGCACCGGCCACTCATTGCCATCAAGGTGGACTCAAAGTGACTGTGTAAAACAGTATAGAACTGACCTTTTGGGCGTTGGAGACTGTAACTCTTCAGGAGATTACGAAGCTTCATCTTTCCCTCAAGGAGCCCTTGGTGTTTTCAAACTGATGTCCTTGCTGTTGGATGCCCAAAGGGCCACCCACTACGACACCAGAGCCCCAGAGAGTGAGGCTTATTTCTAGGAATTCGCTCACATAGGGAAATGGCAAGTTCCAAATTCAGAGGTCAGGCAACAGCCTAAAGAGCTCTGTAGATGTTCATCCTAAAATCGATAGGTTAGGTGATGGGAAAAGACAAGAATAAGAATGGTCAGAACACACCCTAGGTAAACTCCCTTTCTGCGCTGAAGGCCTTTGGCTGATAGGTTTACCCCTTCCCACATTATGGAAGGTATTCTATTTTGCTTGAGACCAACTCCTTCATAAGAGCAAATAGATGAGGTGAACAAGCGGCCATCTAGCTCAGAAGCAATAAAGCCCACCTGGAAGAAGCACACCAGCCGGTGCGATCATGAGGTGCCAAAGGGACCAGGTATAAGGCATCATGCAAAAAAAAAAAAGAATATATATATGTATATATATCTCTGTGTGTATATGGATATATATATATATATATATATATATATATATATATATATATATATATATACCATAGAGAATGAAGGGGGAAGTGCAGAGTGGAGACCAGAGGCCCAAATGTCAACCACTGGAGATCCCCACATAGAGGGCTTTAGGAGAGGAGATGGGTCAGTCAGGATGCGATGTATTACCGATGAAGAACACAGCTTTCCCCCAGATCCTGGATGCTTCCTCTCCCCAACTACTAGGATCCAAATTCTACCTTGCAGGACTGGATAGGGCAGAGGCTGTACACTGGTGCATATGGACGCTGGAGGCACAGGGAATCCAGGGTGGATGATACCATCAGGACCAGGGGTGTGAGGGGTGATACTGGGAGAGTGGAGGGTGAGTGGGTTGGAAAGGGGGAACTGATTACAAGGATCCACATGTGACCTCCTCCCTGGGAGATGGACGGCAGAGACGGGGGGAAGGGAGTCTCCGGAAAGGGCAAGAGATGACAAAATAACAATCTGTGGATTATCAAGAGCTCATGAGGGAGGGGGAGCGGGGACAAAAAAAGAGGACCTGATGCGGAGGGCTTAAGTGGAGAGCAAATGCTTTGAGAGTGCTTAGGGCAAAGAATGTACAGATGTGCTTTATAAAATTGATGTATGTATATGTATGGATTGTGATAAGAGTGGTATGAGCCCCTAATAAAATGTTTAAAAAACAAGAGCAAATAGATGAATGCTTGTTTGACCAAAAAACTGGGCACCATAGCCTCGCCACATTGATATGCAAAAGGAGCCATCACAGGGAGCTCTGTAACTGGGACCTGGCCAAGTGGTGACCAGTAGCCTGGGACTTTGTAGCCTAATGTGTTGCAGCAAATTGCTTACTAGTTCTCCTCTAGCTATAGTCTTTGTAACGCCTACCAATGACAGGGTGGAACTATGCCACCGAGGGAAGTAGATAGCATGCTAATAATATCAGTAAAGTGCATGGCATCCTCGAAGAGGTGAGACCATTCAAATAAGACCTGTAGACCCCTAATGTGGGGATTGGTCGGTATGTTCATCCTGGGTGAGTTAACTCAGAAACAGAAAGTGGAGTTTCAAGAGCACTGAGAAAGATGAGCCAGCAGTGGAGTGTGCTCTTTGGACCCAGGATTATTACTCTGAGCACCACCTCTGTCCAGGAGACAGAGATCCCTGACACTGGATGCATCAGGAGACACTGAAAAACAGTGGCAGATAAATAGCTCATGGAAGCAGAGGCAGCAGCACCAAGACCCCAGAACAGGGAGCTCACCAGCACACAGAATGAGAAAGCTGAGTGTTTTGGGTCAAGGCTTCCAGACAAAGCGGGCTGCCTCAACGCACCTATCAGCAGAGCTGAAAGAACTTTGCACACGGTCCCAAGCAGAGCAGAGGTCAAGGAGCTGCAGGGCAGAGGCCAAGGACCAGAAAAAGTTCTGCCTCTGGACACCACTGGGAAGAGACTGTCCTGACTGAAGAACTATATCCCCAGTCATTTCTGATCCTGAATTGTCACCTGCTAGGTCCCCAATTAACCCCAGAAACATAAGTGTTGTTTGCGAGTTCTGTGTGGCCATTGCCACTTAAGGATTATCAAACCCAGCAGAGAAGAAGAGAGTGTCATGGTAGGGATGGTTGGTGTCAGAAACTGTGAAAAGAAAGGAGGGTGGAGGCATTCTGATCTCTGTCTCATAGGAATCAACCTTGGGCTGTTTATCTTGATTTTCCTCCATTGCCTTTTGTGAAGTTACAGGGGGGTCAAATGCCTCCACTATGCCATTTATACCCCTACATTGACAAGTCGTTGGATGAAGGTTAGTTTGGGAAGGAGCAGACCATGGATGAGCTCTCATCAGCTGAGGCAATCCCGATAGGGGCCAGACAGCTGGGACCTTTTCTATCAGTGGCTCTCTCAGCAGCTGGGGAAATCAGTCTCTTGGCCCTGAGAGGAATCTGGGTGACACATTCATCTATGACAATACCCTGAAGAACAAGCTCCCACAAAAACCTGGCTGAGAACTCTCGCCTAGAACACAGGAGTGCATGCCTAGCTAATAATAGCCATTTACTGAAGGTCCTATGATTGGAACTGTGCTTCATTTACAGATGGAAAACTAGAGGAAGGGATTTAAGGTGGCTAAGTTAATAAGTGACAGAGACAAGATTCAAACACAAGTTTGAAGCTGGTACTGTTACCTTTTTTTCCAGGGCTGGGTTTTAGATGAGGCAAATGAGACACTTGTCAGGCACACAAGGTAAAGAGGCCTTCCCTCTCCAGTGTGACTTTCCCCATAAGTCTGAATCATGGGCCTGGTGTGTCTTATTTGCCTTCCCTGGGTCTCAGAACCTGGTCTAGTCTGATTTGCTATTTAGAGGAATAAGCCAGAATGCTCAAGTACTCTGAGTCAAGACCCAATCTCCCCTGGTATTGTTCAGTGGGACTTACCAGCCTCTTCCTTCGTGTTTCACTTTTCTAGAAACCTCCATGGAGGACTAGCTCTCATGAAGAGAGCTTCAAAAAGCTCATGGCAAAATTCCATTATTTTTTCATATCATTTTTCCACACGCTTTTGGAAGCTCCCTCCTCATCCCTTTCCACAGTCTTTCTCAAGGAAAGAGACTGTTGCTGGTTGATGTCAGATGCCCGAGTCTGTTTTCTACTCAGAATGCTCTGCACAAACTCTATCAACAAATGACTTAGAGTCAAACGTGCTGTGTGTCTTTAAGTTGATGTCAGCTCATAGTGACCCTACTGGACTGAGTAGAACTGCACCCAAAGGTGTCCTAGGCTTAGATCGTTATGGGACCAGCTCATCAGGTCTTTTCCCCTTTAGAGCCCATGGGTAGGTTCAAACTACCAGCCTTTTGTTTAGCCACCCAGTCCTTAGCCATTGTACCACCAGGGCTCTTTAAAACAGGGATTAGGTTGATTAATTTTAAAATCTCCAGGAACATTTGAAAGCTGCTTCCCAGAACACCCTTCCCCAGATTGTTGATTAAGACGGGCATTTGGGGACTCATTTCTTTCTCATTTGTGTAAGTGCACTCTATGAGAGGGGTTTCCCTTCATAGATAGGTGATCACATACTATTTTTCCAAATTGAACCACTCTTGGTGGTATATTGGGTTAAGAGTTGGGCTGCTGCTAATGGCAAAGTTAATGGTTCAAACCCACCAGCTACTCCTTGGGAGAAAGATGAGGGTTTTCTGCTCCAGTAAAGATGTGCAATTCTGAAAATCAGCAGAGCCAGTCTATTGTGCCATATATGAGGTCAACCCCATGGCAGTGGATTTGGTTTTGGTTTGGGTCTGTGGGGGAAGTCCTTAAGTCATTCTTTAGTCACATGGAGGAGTTCCTGGGTAGTGCAGTTGGCTAACATATTGGGCTACTAACTCATAGGTTGGAGCTTCAAGCCCAGCCAGAAGTGTCTCTGAAGAAAGGCCTGGTGCTGCATTTTAAACAACAACAACAAAATCAGTTATAGAAAACAACAACAGAATGTCGTTCTACTCTGGCCCAAAGGAGTCCCTATGAATCAGAGTTAACTTCATGGCAACTGGCATGGGTTTGGTCCATGGGAAAAAAGAACCCTTCATAATTGCCTCCATGCCCAATAGTTCCTTTCCTGTATCCCTAGACCACCCCAGCACCCTCAGCATCTTGCCTTATAATTGCCATGGGTCCGTCTCTCTTCCCAATGGGCCAGGCCGTGATGCAGCCGCTGCCGACACAGAGAGATTGTGCAGTCCCTGCATGATCTACAGTCCTCATGACATATATCTTGAATGAAGATTAAGTGATCCTCTCTAGAGCTTAGCTCAGGTGAATCCACTACCTCAGCTGGAACCGAAGTGGTGCCAGACCAATATCTGTTTTTAAAAGATAGAAGGGCATTCCTAATCTTTGTGGAGAAACAGAGAGGATTTAGTGAAATGTTTCTGTAGTTGAGGCTAGAGATGATCTGTTGACATGGTCTAAAAGGTTGTAGGTGGTTTAATGTCTCTCGGTACCATCAATTTTGTTTTGTCCTGACTTAGCAAATTGGTTGGGATTTCGGCTTACTGACAAGGACCTTCAGAAAGAATGTGGTTGCAGGAGCAAGTTTAAGAAAGGAAAGAGCTTTGAAGCAGCCCTCACTGAGTGCCAATCCAAAACTCTGTAACCCAGCACCTCAGAGGGCTTGACCTGGGATGGACTATGGCAGCAGCACCATGAGCCACTTCCTCCAGTGGCCCTGACTGAAGGCTCAGAACCTGCCTCTGATTGGCAGCTGAGAGATACTAGGACCGTCACCTGCCACATCGCCTGTATTTCTCCTGGCAGTAAGAAATCCCCAAAGTACACTATGTTCGGGCAATCGTTCCAGCCTACAAGCAGTTGTTGCTTATCTCTGTTAGCTTTGTGCAGGGGAACAATCAGGTTTTGAAATTGAAAGACTTGCATGCATGTGACCCATGAGGTTAAGAGCCCAACACATAACCACTATATTACCAGGGTTCCTTCCTCTTGAAGGATAGGTAAGCAACAAAAGGACCATTTCTCTTAAAACCTCTGATCTAGAGTGGCACACAACTCCTTCCCCTTTTATTCTATTGGCCAAGCCCTTCACTGGCAGGGCAGGGAAGTTTACTCTTTCCTTGGATGACTAGGAAGTGAGTGAAATTTTGTCATCTCATACAAAGGGAAAAGGGAAACATGCTCTATGATCAAATAAGTTTTTAAAAAAGTCCAAATATTCATAGAATCTGCCGAGTGTGGCAAAAGCATGAGCACTCCCATTGTAGAAGAAACACTGCTCTCGGAAACCACACTGTGCCTGGCAAGGGAGGCTGGGAGGATTTATGCTTGCTCACTTTGGCCGAGTCATTAAGCAAGGCTGATCAGTAGAAAAGGAAATCGGGTTTGGTGCGGGGATGTGTCATTGGATATGCAGGCGATTCTCCTTGAGATGTATTGGCCCACAACTTTGGACTCACATACAGCAGTGACCATGAAGATGGCATCGGACCTGGCGACATTTCATTTTCGTATATAGAAAGTTGACACAAGCATCTCCTGGTGGTGTAGTGGGTTACACATTGTGTCCCTAACCTTAAACTCAGCAGTTTGAAAACAGCAGCACTCAGTGAGGGAAAGATGAGGCTTTCTACTCCTGTCAAGAGTTACAGGCTCAGAAACTCATGGGGGCAATTCTCCCCTGTCCTACAAGGTCGCTATGCATCAGCAGTGACTCGATGGCAGGGAGATTAAGTTGATATTACCTATTTTAGAAAACGGTCCTGGTCATTCAATTAAGTAAGGCAGGTGCAGCCCTGTCACACAGGGTTTGTTTAGATAGCACAGTAGTGTCCACTCACTCATTAGCTCAGTGCGTCTGGAACCCCAATGTGTATTTCCACATGGGACAAGTCAGGTTGAAGACACTGGGGATTCGTGCTTTGTTGAGCAAGCCCTGGAATTGCAAGAGTTCTAAAAGGAGGTCAAAGTTCCTGTTTTTATAACTCTCTCTCTCTCTCTCTCACACACACACACACACACACACAGAAAGTGGTGAACTTCACAGAACGTAGTGGGGACTTCAAAGAAAGGGGGGTTGATAGCCGTGAACAGGGTTGGGATGGGTCTTGTTCTATCCATTTGAAAGTCTCTAGGCTAAACAGAAATGTCCTGGTGGTATAGTAGGTTCGGTGTTGGCCTGCTAACCACGAGGTCAGCAGTTCTGAATCCACCAGTTCCTCCATGGAAAAAAGATGAGGCTTTCTATTTGAGTAAAGAATTATAGTCTCAGAGACTCATTGGGGCATGTTTATTCTTCCCTACAGGGGCGCTGCGAGTCAGAATGAACTCAGTACAGTATGCAAAGAACAAGCTGTGCTAATACCATTCCAGAGAGACAGTGGTGTTCCAGGGACATTGGTTTTGCCTGGCCCCTGACCCTGAGGAAACATGAGGTCTTCAGGTCCTCTCCTGCTGCTCTTTTTTACCATCCTCCCATATCCTCCTCTGCACTCCCAAGTGGTGGCCATGATTTATACACACAGAAATCCACTTACTCCTTTGGAAAAGTGGTTTACTTCACCCAAAAATTCGGAGAACTGTGTCTTCTCCCTTTCAAAGTAAATTATACGATGAACATACAATATTGATTGCAGGTATGTGGATTCTTAATCCTCAAGTTCCCATGAAACCCTGCTTTCCATGGCAAATCAGCCCGCCATTTCAGCACGCCAGTATTGCCAGGAGAAAGGAGCCTCAGCAGCCACCACTGCTCCGCAGCCTGCTTTTCACGGTCACGCGGGGATGTCAGAGTGCCCCACACCTCGTGCACTTGACTCAGTGCTTGCTTGCAGGGGTTGCATTTCGTTAGAGCCCAACAACTTCCGAGCATTGGCAAATTCCCTCAACCAAAGGTGGGCAGCGGCCTCATAATGTCACCAGTCATTAACCACCAGCAGGGTTGCGTTATGCTCGTCAGTGCTGTCATGTGCAAGGGGAAAGACAATTCCCACAGGCTGCCAGCTGTGTTTGGGGAGGGAATGCCAGGTGGGGAAGCTGGGGGTCCTCACCCCAGCAGCCACAGTTCCTGGCTCCAGGCCCTGCCCCAGGCTGTGCCAGGACGAAGAGCCTGGACTCTCAGAGACTCCATAGCTCGATTTCCACTCAGGTTGTGTTGTGTTGATCATTCCTTCCCTAGGCTGCCACCCATCTGTCAGTTTGTCATCATGTTGTCATTTGTCTCTAGCTGTGATTGTTGTAAGTGGTGTCACCAGCTATGATTATAACCAGAGCAAGCCGCTCTGGACACGCTTCACCAGAGCATCCAAGCTAGGACACACTGGGAAGAAAGATATGATGATGTACTACTGAAAATGAGTCCATGGAACCCTATGGATCAAAAGAGAATACCGTCCAAACAAGTACTGGAAGAGGAGCACCCTAGGTGGGAATACACTCACACTATTCAGTGGGAGGACTCCCTGGGTAGTGTGTGACTAGCACCCAGGAGGTCGGCAGTTAAATCCCACCCAGAATCCAAGAGGTGCCTAAGGAAGGTAGGCCTGAAAATCTGCTTCCGAAAGGTCACAGCCTTAAAAACCCTATGGAACAGTTCTACTCTGAAATGCATGGGGGTCGCTATGAGTCAAAATGGACCGAAAAGCAGCTAATAACAACAACACTGTATAAAGAACAACACTGCAAGTCCTTAGGACAAAATACACAGCAGGCACAATAGCCTCGACCCCACAGTATAGGGCAACTTATTTTCCTTTGTACCAGAGACCGGAACTGTACAACGGAATGAAACCCTGCCTGCTCTTGTGTCATCACCACAGTCGTTGGTCCATGTTGAGCCCATTGCTGTAGCCACTGTGGACATCCATCTTATCAAGGGTCTTCTTCCCTCTTGCTGCCCCTGTACTTTAACAAGCATTATGTCCTTTCTTAAGAACCAGTCTCTCCTGATAGCATGTCCAATGGATGTGAGATGAAGACTTGCCATCCTCACTTCTAAGGGGCATTCTGGCCGTGCTTCCTCCAAGAGGGATTTGCTTGTTCTTCTGACAGCCCAGACGACTTTCGGTGTTGTTTGCACATCATTCACATGCATTGATTCTTCTTCAGTTTTCCTTACTCACTGTCCAGCTCTCACATGCATATTGACCATTGAAACTACTTACCTTGAATTCAGAGCTTAGGGTACACTACCCAAAGCCACATACCTTGTGAGCGGCTGAAACATGTCTGCTGCCAGGATCTGTCCAATTTATTTTATTGAAACATCATACTCAAAAGGTGCTTTAGGCAAACATATTTTGTCTTTTGACTACATGTCCCAATAATATAACCAGGCTCAGACCCTCACATTGTAATGATTCAGCTATATGTCTGAGAGGTAAAAAGACCGCCAACCATATAACTGATGGGAGAATGGGTACTGACTGTCACCTGCAATGCCATTCCTTCAACAAATATGTATTGAGTGTCATTCAAATGACAACATTTTGCAAAGCTTTAAGAAGACCCAGATGTAGAGAACACAGTCCCTGCTCACAGGAGACTCACAGATACTGCATCAGGGCATTCAGATCAGGGACACCACAGATAGATGCTGAAAGTAAAATAATAAAAAATAGCAACCACGCACGGAATCCAGGACAGATAAAATCCTCAGGAACAGTAATGGGAGTAGCGATACTGTGGTAGCTTTTTAATCTCCCATCATCTTGCATAGGAGTGGAGTCCATACAGTCACTCAGGCCATAGCCAGTGAGGTCTCAATGTGGGCATGGCGATTCTGGCAACTCCTGTATTCTTTCCTGGGGGTGAGAGACACCCATGACTTGATATTCCTGCTGACAAGACACATGGATCTACATTGACGGCAGCCAAAGCCTTGAACGGGGAGGAGTCATGTGGAGACCCATGCCATTTTCCACCTCCACTGGGTACATAAGACATTCCACCGAGTGCCCTGTGATCTTCCAGCACTTGGTGTCATTGCATGTGTTGCATAAGTCTGAAAAAAATGTACACACTGTTATTGGATATATGGGTTAATTTCGTACTTATGGACGTGGTCTGGACTGGGCTGGGATGTTTTCTTAATATAAAATTATTCTTCTATATAAAGCTTTTTTAAGACACATGAGTGTTTATGAATGTGCTTCTCTAGTCAACTCGAACTGACTCAGATACCATGAGGGCACAGGGTGGCTGTGTAGGGAAGGGGAGGAAAAGGGAACTGATAACAATGGAACACACACACACACAGCCTAGGGGCCGAATAACAGAAATATGAGTAGAGGGACACAGAAGACGGTGTGTATAAAGATATTAATTTATATATAATTTAGTAAGGGTGTGAGGGTTGAGGAAAGAGGGAAAAACAGGAGCTGATATCAAAGGGGTCAAGTAGAATGATAGTCTTTAGAAAATGATGGTGGCAGCATATGTACAAACTCGCTTGATCTAATTGATTTATGGATTGTTATATTATCTGTCAGAGCCCCCATTAAAATGTGTTCTTTTTTCGATAACAACATAAACTCACTGCCATGGAGTCAATTTTGACTCAGTATAGAACACCCCCTGTGGTTTCCTCGCTTGCTATTCTTTAAGGAAACAGAAAGCCTTTGCTTTCCCCTGCAGAGTGGCTGGTGGTTTCAACTATTGACTTTGAGGTTAGCAGGCACCATAGCACCATGATTCCTAAGGATGCTGATAGAAAGGGAGAACCTTGTGGAACATAATTTAAAATTCTTTAATTATCTAGACTTACTTAACTGGAAGAGTCCCAGAGACTATGACTCTGAGTTACTCTTCAAACCTTGAATTGAAACTGTCCCCTGAAGTCATCTTTAAACTAAATAACAATTTAGCTCTTAAAGGATTGCATCCTTGAGTATTGCAGTCTTTAAAAAATCAGCACAAAACTAAATGGGCTACAGATAATTCAAAATATATATGTGAGAGGGTTGTGGCAGAGAGATTAAGTAAAAAGAAAGGAAACACCTAGAATAGAAAGAACAAGAATGTTAATTCAATATGAAGAGTGTGACCAATGTCACTGAACATTGTGTCCAGAAAGGGTTGAAATGGAACAGATTTTGCTTTGTATGTTTTCACATATCAAAATTAAATATTAGTAGAAAAAGAGAGAGACTCGCATCTGTTTGAGGCAGACTACCAAATACTGGGTTATATATAATGCTAAGTATTGAATATTATCCCATTCTCATATGGCAAGTATGGAAAGCCAAGGATGGAGTGAGGCATTCACAGGGGAGATGGCATTTGAATGATCCAGGAAAATGGCTAAAGAAGATGCTCATTCCCGAGTGTTTCCACTGGGTTTGCAAACACATCAGCAAATGAATGTCAAATAACCCGTCTCACCCTCTAACTCAGAGCTGTGCAACCGAACTCTCTTCTATGATGAAAATGTTCCAGAGCAGTGATTCTCAACCTGTGAGTCGCGACCCCCATGGGGGGTGGGTCGAACAATGCTTTCACAGGGGTCATCCGATTCATCACAGTAGCCATATTATAGTTATGAAGTAGCAACAAAAATAATTTTATAGTTGGGGGGAGCACCACACATGAGGAACTATATGAAAGTGTCACAACATTAGGAAGGTTGAGAACCACTGTTCTATAGGCATGACATCCAATCTGGTAGCTACTACATTTTATCAGGAAAGACCAGTCCATGGAAAGGGACATCATGCTCGGTAAAACTGAAGGTCCACAAGAAAAGAGACTGACCATCAAGGAGATGGGCTGACACCATGGCTGCAACAATGGACTCCAACCTAACAACCATGGCGAGATTTGGCACAAGATCAGGCAGTGTCCTCAAAGTAACATCCTTGATCTTCAGTCTTTTTAAGAGATCTGTTGTAGCACATTTAGCCAATGCAACGTGTCGTTTGATGTCTTGACTGATGCTTCCTTGAGCATTGATCTGGCTTAGGGTTTAAAAATTCCCCTTGGTTTCTCAATCATACAGGAGGCCCACACACTGATCATCTTTCCTCATTACACAGAGTGTCATGCCCCACTCACATTGGTCTCCTTGCTGTTCCAGGAAGAAGCTTGGAGAACCCAATCACAAGGCCTTTTGCACTGACTGTCTCCTACCTGGAACACTTTCCCCACCGCCAGATGGCCACTCCTGTGTCTTCCTGCCTTATTCAAGTACTGCACTGTCAATGAGATCTTCCTTGGCTGCGATGCACTACTTGCCCCAAGTTTCCCATCCAGCGCAGTTTAGTGAAAAAAATCTCACTGCTACCTGCAGGGGGGGAGCCTCGGCACTGGCATCTCAGAAAATGGAGCATAATCAGAACAGAAATGTGACCCTACCTCTCATGCTAAAAGGCTGCTAACTGCAAGATCTAAACCACCACACAACCAGCCACTTCTCAGGAGAAAGGCTGAAAGTTAGTCTCAGAAACCTACAGGGGAAGTTCTACCCTGTCTTATAGTGTCATTATGAATCAGTATCAACTCTATGGCAGTAAATTTGCATTTGGGGGCGGGGCGCGTTCTAAGGAGCACTGGGTCACATACCCTGATCAACCCAACTGGCAGCTGCATCAGCTGGCTAAGGCTTCAAAAGACTGAGTAGGTAACCCAGAGCTCATTGCTGTTGGCAGAAACTTGTAGGGGGTCAGAAGGACTTGAGGTGATGGTGTCCTTCTCAGTGGCCTCAGATAATCTTCTCCCCGGTCTGGGCATCAGCATCTTCTTTGCAAAATGGGATGATTGCATTAGAGAACCACTAAACTCCTATATACCTGAGCAACCAGGAAGCAATTGTGAATCCTGGAGAGGAGCAAAGACTATGCTGGTGGCTCTGCAAATCTTGGGAAGCCTGGATCCGATGCGGCTGGACCTGTCCACTGCGAGGCACCAAGAATCCCGAGAGCTGTAGTTCAGGTCTCCCCCTTGCCTGTGTACCATGGAAGATTTAATAAATGTTCTCCTCATGCTACCTTTAGGATCCTTGGTGGCAAAGTGGCAAAATCCCTTCATATTGGCCTGTTAACTGCAGGGTTGGCAGTTCAAACGCACCTGCTGCATTCCTGTAGAAAGGGCAGCTTTCAACTCCCACAAAGAATTGTTGTTTCACAAATCCACAAGGACAGTTGTATCCTGTAACTATGGGTCAGAACTGGCACAATAGCAGTGCGTGATTGAGCTTTAAACTACATTTGAGACTGGGGTCTATTTTGAATTCCCCTACCTGTACATTGGGTGTCATGGGAAGAAAGTAGATAGGAGAAAAAAGGGTAGGAGGCAGTGAGGGAGGAAGGTAGAATGTACTGGAGTAACACATTCTGGCAGAAAATTGTGTGTATGTGTGTGTGTGCGTGTTCTATTGTAATTCACACAGATTATGGGTGGGGGAGGGAACTGAAAAAGTAAATATCCATGAAAAAGAACAATTTTTTTCTTTGGTGATTTTTCTTTTGTTGAGCTAAGGGATGGAGAATGTACTGCATGGGCGTGACCAGCCACTGGACCGGTGTGCTGTTAACACACCCTCCTGCCTTTGCATGCTGGGGGCCTCTCTGTAAACAGAAGTGACTTGTGACTTCGGATTTCCTGGGGCTCTAAAGAGAACCGGAGAATAGAAGTTCTAAATCGTGAATAAAGGAGAGACAAAGGGTTAATGACAGGACAGAATTTTGAAGTTTCATTGGATGAACACAGCGCCAGCATCCAACAAGCATGCCAAAGGCTGAACTCTGCCCGGAAGTAATGAATAAGCACTGCCTTTAGCCCGTGTCCTCACTCTCCCCGTCTCCTGCACTCCAAGCCAGCCTCACTAAGAGTAGTCAAAGGTGACATGGTGGTCCTTTCATCTCTCTATGACCCCTCACGCTGCCTTCACCTCTATCCAAGTTGCTTCATCCTTCCCCCTTCTCCCTGATCTTCCTCGTGGAAAGATCTAATTCATACTAACTGGTAAAAGTCAGTTAGCACACAAGAAGGAAGACATCTCCTTCCTCAGTCTATGCTGCAGAAAAGGAAACGGGCTTGAGCTCATTTGCCCAACTGTCAAAGGTCCCATCACGGGCAGGGCCCTGATGTGAAAATTCAAGCAAGCAGCCCCAGAGCCAGAGCTCCCAACCCTCATCCACTGCAGTTCAAGTTCATGGGGTGAAGTGGTGAAAAGCTAACCAGAAACTGAGAGTCAATGTAGATACCCAAGGCATTCTTGCCAGGGCACTCACTCACTGCCATTGAGTCAATGCTGACTCATAACAACCCTATAGGACAGGGTAGAATTCCCCTGTGAGTTACTGAGGATGTATCTCTTTATAGGAATAGAAAGCCCCAGCTTTCCCTTGTGAGTGGCTAGTGGTTTTAAACTGTTGCACAAAGCATAACCATGGCACCATCAGGACTCCAAAACATGCCAGGGCAATCAATGGTTCTGTGAGATCTCTCAGGATAGAGATATACCTTGCTCCTTGGCTACACACGAGAAAGCATTCACCTCCAAGCCTAGTTTGTGAACCAAGTGAGTTTTATGAGAATTACAAGAAGTTTCAGGTTTATAAAGGCACCTGCAGGGCTCTTCAGAAATGTGCATCTCCTTAGAAGCTTCCCTGAAAGTCACGAGGTCTGCTCTGTGCTCCTGCCTTTTAAATTACTCCCAGAGGTGGGGCGTGCTGGTGACCCTGGTTGAACTCATTGGCTGAACTGAATTCACCTGGCCTTGTTGGGCCAATTCAGGTGCAGAACACACCCAGGTGTACCTCCCCTTCCTGGCTGGGAACCTGAGCCTCTGAGCATGCGCAGTGTACCACTCGTTCATGGGACAAAGGCTCAGACTGCTGACCATGCGTAATGGATGCCTCAGTCCCTAAGCTAAACTACCTAGCAGTTCCAAAACCCCACTGCTGTGTAGTGTTCATGAACTTTGGCAGGAACACATCCTTACCACGAAGAATCCTGGTGGCCCAATGGCTAAGCACTTGGGCTTTAGACCGCGGTCAGTAGCAATGCATGAGAACAAGGTCTTGCCATTGTAAACATTCCACCCCACTGCCATCAAACGCAAAGGACCTCTGGTGACATGGCGGGCTACTCACAGAGCTACTAAATGCAAAGTCAACAGTTCTAACCCACCAGCTTCACTGTGGGAGAAAGATGAAGCTATCTCTTCCTATAGAGACATAATATCTCAGAAACCTATAGGGAAAATTCTATCCTGCCATGGACTACTAAACGAACAACCTAATCTGTCTTGGAAGAAGTCAGGCCAGAGTGCCCTTGACAGCATATATGGCAAGATTTTGCCTCCCAAATATGTTGGACATATTGCCTGGAGAAGGACATCCTGCTTGGTAAAGTGGAGGGGCAGCACAAAAGAGGAAGGCCCTCAACGAGCTGGATTGACACCGTGGCTGCATCAATGAACTCAGGCAGAGAACAAATGTGATGATGGTGCAGGACCTGGAAGTGTTTGGTTCTGTTGTGCATAGGGTCACTTTGGGTCAGAAACCACTCAATGGCACCCGACAGCAACAACAACAAGTATATAAGATCACCATGAGTTGGAATCAACTCGACAGAAAGTGGGCTTTGGGTCTGTCATGGAACCAACCCTGGCTCATAGCGACCCAATCATGGGATTCTGAGGCTATAAATCTTCATGGGAGCAGAGGGCCTCATCTGTCTCCTGCGGAGCAGCTGGTATGTGTGAACCCCTGACTTTGCAGTTGACAGTCCAACACTTCCCTTAAAGTACCCCCCGGGGCTCCTTTGGTAACGATGACAGACTAGGAAACCCAATGGGGACATTTCTACTCTGTCACATGAAGGCATCCTGTGCAGAATGGCCTCAACGGGAACTAACACCAACCCCACCACTTTTAACACCATCCCAACCTTACAGACTGTGCTAGGCTCTTGAAGGAATTGACTTTTTGCACTCCCACTGAGCGAGCTATGAGCATGCATGCATGCCAACACGTAACTTCCGGTCCTGAACTAGGGATCAGCTGCACATGTAAGGATGTGCTTCTAATGTGGAAGGAAGTAAAGAGAGGGGATCTGGAAGCAGGAGTCACTTAGGCAGACCCCTTTCCTAAACCAGCTTAATTAGCATATCACAGATCCTGGCTCAGAGGTGATGTTCAAAGAAGAATTGTTGACTGAATACACAAGGGAAGGAACAGAGTAAGTGAACACAGAAATGTGCTAATGACCAAATTGACTCACAGTTCCCACCCTGCTCTTCTTCTTCCAGGTTCTTCTCTAGTTGCTAATGGTATTTGCTCGACCTCTCACAAGCACAAAAGGAGCCCTGGTGGCCTAGCGGTTAGGCAGTGGGCTGCTAACCACCAAACTAGCCGTTCTAAATTAGCAGGCATTCTGAAGGAGAACAACAAGCTGTCTGCTCCTTTAAAGAATTAGTGTCTTGGGAATGCACAGTGGTAGCTCTACCCTGGCCCATAGGGCTGCTCTGAGTCTGACTCGACTGGACAGCAGTGAGTATGGGTTTGGTTTGGTTTTCACAGGTACCCCGATCCGTTGGTGGTCTTGGTAAATTGCACACGCTGGTTCAGTGGACCTTGTGTAGGGCTTGAGAATTTGTACTTCTAACAAGCTCCTGATGTTGCTAGTCTGTGACCATATTTGGGGTGGCAAGGCTCTGGACTACCGGGGTCTTCCTGGTGGCTGCTGTCACAACGCAAGTTCCCAAGAGTGCACCGCTACTCATTTCTTTGGAATCAAGGTTTTTGGCTATTTGTTCCATGACACTGTAAAGTTTGGACCTGACATACGCAGCTCAGGCTGTATTATCTATCTTCTCTGCCCTCTTGGATTGGAGATGGATCACCTATGAAGCGATGAGGGTAAGAAGGGTTGGGTGTCCCCGGGTAATGTGAACAGTTAGCACGCTCAACCACTGCTGATTAAAAGGTTTGCGGTTCAAATCCAAGGCCCCTCAGAAGAAAGGCCTGCTGATTGACTTCTGAACGACCAGCCTTTGAAAGCTCTGTGGGGTCCCGTGGTGCTGACCCACACGGCGTCACCGTGAGTTGGAATGGACTCCTCAGAAACGGGTTTAGTAAGCAGCACAAAGAGGAAACTCCTTGGTGAACTGGAGGACACGGTAGCTGAAACCATGGGCTCCAACATACTACCCCTGAGGCTGGCAAAGGACCGGGCAGTGCTGCCTTGTGTTGCAAAGCAGGTCCCTGTGATGTCAGAATGATTGGACAGCACTAACAACAACAAAGGATGTCAGGGCCCTTCACTTCCCCAGACCACTGACCAGGTTCAAAGACCCGCATGCGAGTATAGTTTCACAGTTAGATGTGTTTAGAAAAAATAATGTTTGCAAAAGTAAAATCTTGGTTTACATTTTACAGAGCATGCACAATGAGTAGAACGCTTAAGGTCCACCGGAACCTGTTTAGGGTCCCCTCCACTTGCTCACCACCCATAAGTCGATTCTGACTCATATTGATCCTACAGGAGAGGTTAAAATTTCCCCTGTGGGTATTTCTGAAACTATAGCGCCTTATGGGAATAGAAAGCCTCCTCTTTCTCTGCAGCTGGTGGGTTCAAACTGCCAACCTTGTCTTTAGCAGCTCAGGACTGACTTGTATCTCTATGAAACCAAAATCTACCTCACTGCCAGGGAGGTGATGCTGACTCATAGTGACCCTATGAGGCAGAGTAGATCTGTCCCTGTGAGTTTCTGAGACTGTAACTCTTTATAGGAGTAGACAGACTCTTCTTCCCACGGAGTGGCTGGTGGTTTCAAAGTGCTGACTTTGGTGTTAGCAGCCCAACATGCAAACACTATGCCACCAAAGCTCCTTTTGTACCCCTATAAGTAGATAAATATTTCTCTTATATCTGTGTTTCAACCAAAGGCATGGCTATAAAGGAAAAAAGGCCATGAGTGTCAAGAATGATTTGAAAATGTGGAGTTCTTTTGGGAAAGGATATATATATATATATATATATATATATATATATATATATATATATATATATATATATATATATATATATATATATATATATATATACTTGTGTATATAAATAGAATTCTGACGGCAAGAGTGGTCAGGAGTTGGACTGTTAATCTCAAGGTCAGCAGTTTGAATGGCCAACCGCTCCTCTGGAGAAAGAGGAGATTTTCTACTCCTCTAAAGAATCACAGTCTCAGAAACCCATGGGGGCCATTTTACTCAGTCCCATGGGCCTGTGAGTTGGAATGGACTTGATGGCAGTGAGGGCATGTAAATATGCAAACAACCACCTCGGACTTAGGATTTGACCTGCTCCCTCAGCCCCGTGAGCATCTGCATCTGAAGCCATGGACTTGGCCTTCTGTGAAGAACCCATTAGTACACCGCCACAAAGAGAATGAGTTTCCTCTGTGTCAGTCCATTACCCTGCCAACGTTCATGATGGAGCCAACACCCTTGGTTTCCCAGAGAAATTGGCTCAACATCCCCCTGATGTGGTTGCATGACATAGGCCACTCATGCAATGCACTGCATGTGCTCTATTTAATGCACTATCACCAACAAGTCTACATGGGTGGTAACGCTGAAAACCTTGCCCAAACAGCTGGCTTCACCAAAGTATATGGAACCATGTGGAGTCGTCGACCAGTTCGACTCTGCACTGGCTGTACGTTGGCATTGCCAAGGGGGCTTTCTCACTGACCGTGACCTGAATCCTGCTTCCACTAAGCCTTGCTTCATTGGTCTGGGATGGGGCCAGGCCAATGGGAGGCTTGAAAGCTCCTAAGGGATTCCAAAGTATGACCAAGGGTGAACACTACTGTTTTTGGCCATCACATCCGGGAAGGCCCTTGGGACTTCGCCACTCAAAGTATGATAGGTCAAGGAACCAGCAACATCAGCATTAGCTTCTCCCATGCTAATGCCATCGAGTTGATGCTGACTCATAGTGACCCTACAGGACAGGGTAGAACTGCCCTTGTGTGTTTCCCAGACTGTCACTCTTGCCCAGAGTCTACAGCCTCATATTTCTCCCAAGGAGTTGCTGGTGGTTTAGGACTACTGTCCTTGTGGTTAACAGCCCAAGAGTACCAGGGCCTCTAGAACTGCTGGATCCTAGACCCCACCCTGAACCCACAAAATCAGAATCTGCCCCCCAGCCCGATTTCCGGGAACCTGGGTAAGTGCATGCATGTGAAAGTTTAAGAAATACTTCCTTAGAAACCATTACTTTCCAGAACAAACTCCTCCTGCCAGAGGTGCAGAAATGGAAGCCCATTAGGCCATGCTCGCCTAGAAGCAATTTGAGGTCTCAGTGCTCCTATATCCTGGCTGTCATCCAGATTTCCTTATTCTCACCTGGACTGTTGTCACTGCAGCAGGTATTGGTGAGTCCTCAGCACGAACAGCCCCAAATTCGGTCTAGAGACACAGCTCCCATTTCAGAGTAGTACAATCCACAGTTTACTGTAGAGTTTCTGGCTTTTACTGGCTTGGGGTAGGGTCTAGTGGGAAACGCATCTTAGCAAGAGCCATTATGTATTCTGGATGTGCACAGTGAGTTTGTCTTGAGGCATATTTATGTCTGACGTTGTTATGTATTCTCTTTCTATCCCATGCAACGTTATTTTTTTTGAAAATTTATATTTGCTTTTAATTACCCAGACATATAAGTGATTTATAGCTAGGTCTGATCGATTGGAATCAGATGACCACGCCTGGATTAACCATGGGTCCTGGTGACCATTAGGCACTTCTTTCCATGAATGATATTTTCACCTGAGTGAATGCATTCACGACTTTTCTTCTCTTAAGGTAAATAAGCAGGTGGGTATCATTTTGCTATGCTGGCACTTCCTTGTGCTGTTTTAAGTTCACCCAGCAATTTTTAAAAAGAGAAACATATTACACCTGTCACACACTTTATAATTCATGTGGAAAAATTTGGGGGAGAGATAAATAGAGGTGACCCGTGGTGCAGTCTTACTTACTGCTTGTTAGAAGGTACTGAAATTTTATATACATAAACACTAGAAACCAGGAGAGAGGAAATGGTGGTTCCATGGCAGAATTCTCACTAGCCATGCAGGAAATTTGGGTTTGATTCTTGGCCAGTGCGCCTCCGGTTACAGCTACCACCTAACTGCTAGTGGAGGCTGGCATATTGCTATGATGCTGAACAGATTTTAGCGATGTTTTCTGCCTACAGACAGACTAGGAGGAAAGGCCTGGTGAACTCCTTCAAGCCATCAGCCACTGAAAACCCCCCAGCTGACAAGGGGTCAAATCTACAACCCATTGAAGGAATGGGGCAGGACCAGTGGGCATTGAGTTCTGTTGCACATGGAGTCCGCATGAGTCAGGAGCTGGCTGACTTGAAGGCAATTGTCCACAGCACTCTCTAGGAAGGCAGTGGTTGGAGCACATAGGCGTCCTTCATGTGGCCCCATGATCATCAAGCCTTAAGTCATGCAACCAACTCTGGGAAATGAGAGATGCCCGGGGTACCAGGGATATTTGAAAGATCTGGTGTAAATTGGTTCAGCCCAGGGGAGTTCTGGAAACCACCGAGGTAAGCTTCCTGCTGAAACCACTAACTTAGCTCCAGTGCGAGTGGATGGGTGTCTGCACATGTACCCAGCCACCATTAGTGCGTTTGTTGTTGTTGTTGCCGTTCACGTCCGTAGAGTCGATGCCGATTCACAGTGACCCTATATGACAGGGTGGAATTCCCCCTGTGACTTTCTCACACTGTGACTCTTTACAGGAGTAAAAAAGCCTCATCTTTCTCTTGAGGAGTGGCTGGTGGTTTTGAATGGTTGATCTTGCCATTAGTCCATTGCGTAACCAGGTGCTGTCAATTTGGTTCCAACTCATGGCCACTCTATGTACAGCAGAACAAAACAACACGCTGCCCTGCGCATTTCTCACAGCCATTCCTACATTCAACTCATCTTGTGGAGGTTTGTCCTCCTTTTGGCTTGACCAAGCATGCTGCCCAACTCCAGGGACTGGTCCCTCCTGATAACACCCAAAGTACATGAAGCCAAATGTCACCATCCTCGCTTCTAAGAATCAATCTGGCTGTAGTTCTTTCAACATAGATTTGTTTGTTCTCCTAGAAGTTCCTTGGTGTATTCAATATTCCTCACCAGGACCATATTTCAAATGCATCAATTCTTCTCGTGGGACTTCCTTATGCATTTTCCAGCTTCCACATGAAAATAATCATGCCTTGGGATAGGATACTCCTGAGTTTTTAAGGTGACAAAGTCACCTTGGTTCAAAAAAATGTTTAAAAGGCCTTTTGCAGCAAATTCACTGAAAGCAATTTATCCAGTGATTTCTTTACAGATATTTCTATGAGCGTTGGTTGTGGATGGGTCCAAGTAAGATGAAATGCTTCATCATTTAAATCTTTTCTCTGTTTATCATGTTGCTTATTGGTTCAGTGGTGAGGATTCTTGTTCTTTTAACCTCGAGTTGTAATCCATACTGAAGACTATCATCTTTGAACTTCATCAGTAAGTGCTTCAACTCCTCTTCCCTTGCAGCAAGCAAGGCTGGTCGCCTGCATATTTCAGGCTGTTCTCAAATCTTCCTGCAATCCTGAAGTCTCCAATTCAGCCATCCAAAACTCAAAACAGCTCAATGCCATGGAAGTCAAGTCAATTCTGACTCGAGCAAACCTGTAGGCCAGGAAAGAACCTCCCGGAAGGTTTCCAAGGCTGTAATCTTTGTGGCAGCACATGGTCACATCTTTCTCACTCGGGATAGCTGGTGAATTCCAAGTGTTGCTCTTTCGGTTAACAGTGAAGTGCTTAAACATTGCCCTACCTGGATTCCAAGTGTGAGCTAGCAGCCACAATTTTCTTCTGAGACCAAAGGGGTTGTTAGGTGTGAATTCTCGACCAAGGGTGGTCCAGCAGACCTGCTCAGTATTCGCCCAGGTGCAAAATCCATCAAGAGGATGCATTGTCATTATTTGTAATCACATAACACACCCAGGTGTAGCAGCAACCCAGCTTTGTAATATCACCCTGGTTTTGATAAATATGTACCATTCCTTGATAACGCTTCCAAATCCTTTAATATCCTGCAGCTCAGTCCCTGATGTCTGGCTGTAACAAAAGGTGTGAAGGGAGACCATATGTCAATAAACTCTCCCCGTCTGCCACAACTCAGCGCATAATCAGCTCCACGGTAAAATGCATGGTAAGTCAGTTATGCGCTGGCGGGGAGGGCAAGGGGCCCCTTTCAGGTTTGTCTTCTGATGAAGTTGACCAAAATGACTTCTTATTTCAACCTATTAGGAGAGTGAGAGTTGCCCCCCCTCCCTCGCCATTTTTCTTTTCTTTTCCCTTTTTGTCCCTTTCCC
The DNA here is from genome assembly GCF_050624435.1 of Tenrec ecaudatus. Classification (NCBI taxonomy): domain Eukaryota; kingdom Metazoa; phylum Chordata; class Mammalia; order Afrosoricida; family Tenrecidae; genus Tenrec; species Tenrec ecaudatus. Next base: position 67,486,766 of record NC_134544.1, on the reverse strand, counting down.
CTTGGAGGGACAGCCTGCTCTGCTATTCTGAAAGGGTTTTCTGTTTTATGCTGCGCTCTCCACTCCATTAAATCACCTTTCCTCACATTAAATACAGGTCTTCAGGGTGGTCAGAGAGCTTTGCTGTGAGGGATAATGATATAATGAGGATGACATGCATGAAAAATCATTTTTCAGCTCAATCCCAGGCAGACCACGGGGAAGCATGAAATGGGAAGGAGGAGAGGTGTACCTCACTGTAGACAAGAGCCAGGCTTCTGAGGGGGCCAGTCTCGACCTGGAAGGCTGCTGAAGGCTTCTTTACCTCACTCACTCATTCACTCATTCATTCAACCAGCTTGCTACTTACTTATTAAATGCCAGACCTTGGGGCTCTCTCTCTGAACAAAAGAGACAAAAATCCCCCTTCTGTCAAGAAGCTTCCATAAACAGAGGCATTCAAACACTTCCTAGAGAATGTGTTTAAAGTCCAATTTACACAAAAGCAGAAAAAGAGACTGATGCGAGGGGTTTCACACACACACATGTTCATATATGACTCCCATTGCAGCGACAAAGTGTAGGACTCTTCCAGGAGACACTATTCATTGGAGTTAAATTGCTCCCCCCAACCCCCTGAGCTCTCGCTCTCTCTTTTTTTTTCTTTCTTTCTGAGAGCAATTGCCCTTGGAAGGGATTAGCTGTTATCACTCTCTAGCACCTTAGTGTGAACTTATTTATTGGCTCCTTTTCCTGCCTAGATAGGAGGGGCCTCCAGGGCTGCTAAAAGCCAGAAAAATCCCAAAAAAGGCAGCAACAAGAGAGGCAGAGGACAATTGGGGCCAGTGTTTCTCATTTGACGGGGGGGGCATTTGTTAAAGATGCAGATTACACACACATACAGCACACACACACTTCCCTGCCACCCCACCCAATATGGCCCTACTAAATAAGGATCCTACCCCACCATCTGTCCGGGAGCCCCTGAACTGGCCCTTCCCATGAAACAAGCCAGGGCCATTGAAAGTGACTCTTTAGGCAAAAGACCAGTGACTTAGGTTTTCCAAACCAGGATAAAGCCCATTTGTTAAGCACTTGCATATTAACCAAAAGGTTGATGCTTCAAACCCACCCACCAGTTCCTAGGAAAGCAGGCCTGGTGATCTGTTTCTGAAAGGGCACAGTCTTGAAAAGGATCCCTGGTAACATATTGTCCTGCTAGCCATAAGGTCAGCAGTTCAATACTACCAGCTGCTCTGAGAGAGAAAGCTGAAGCTTTCTACTGTACAGATGTATAGTCTCAGAAACCTACCAGGGCAAGTATACTCTGCTGCCATGAGTCAGAATTGACTCAATGGCAGCAAGTGAGTGGATGGGCAGGGATTGATTGGGCACCAACTAACACTAAGAACAACTATTTTGGGTGGCAGTGACATTCTTCTGCTTTATCTAGAATCTGAACTCTCAGCGTCATAAACAATGGAGGCAACAGACAAATAATTATAAACTACAGAAGGGTAAAGAAAAGCTAAAGAAGTTACTTCTGTTTGGGGTTTAGTTGTGTGCTTTTTTTAGCAGAAAATATGAACTATGAAGGAGCAGGTACTTGCTGGACTTAAATATGAACTGTAAGATCTCTCTCCGGGCTAGAGTTACATCTCAGTTCTTGGCTCTGCATGAGAAAGAATTCACGCCAAAGCCTGGCTCGTGATCCAAGTGAGTTTAATGAAAGTTAAAAGAAGTTTCAGGTTTTACGCGGCACCCCTAGGATTCCTCCCCACCATGTAGCCTGGCAGAGACTGCTCGAGGTCACGCAAAGATCTCTCTCCTAAGTTTTCCTGCAAAAAAACACCTGTCTCATGTTCTTTCTCACGTTCCCTCCCCAGTTCCTGTCCCCAGTTTTTCCTTTCTCCCCCTCGCTCCTGCCTTTTCAAGGATTCCCGGGGGGAGGCATGGTGAATGACCCCAGGTCGATCCCATTGGCTGAATTGCAATCACCTGGCCCAGGTGGGCTGATCCAGGTTTAACGCCCATCCGTACCCACCAGCGGGAAAACCTAGGCTTTTGTTCTATGCTTGGTTCTCCTGGGCATGCGTCAATGGACATCTCATTCCTGCCTATCTGCCTAACAAAACCTATTTTTCAAACCCAAGTCTTTCTTGCCAAAAAATAATGTCCCATAATAGGAATAGCATGAGCAGGGCTTCTGCGTTGGATCAGATCAAGAAGATAGCTTTCATGCCCTGTACTAAGATCACAAAAGAATGTAATCCAGTGCCTTGTAGACAGTCTCGTGTACACAAAAGGTTTTCTAAGAGTCTCCAGAAGGCTGTGCTACAGCCTAAATAGGCTGAACTGCAGCCTAAAACAGAGAGGGACCCATTTCAAAGAGATGTGGGGACATGGCTTTCATAAAATTGAATGCATCATGTAATCCAGTGCAAGGGAAACCCAGTAACTTTGGGAAGGAACTGCATTGGCTTGGACTAAACAGCCAGAGATAGTGCTACATAAAAAGAAAGAAGATGATTGATAAAGCAACCCAGACATCATTGTGGAAAAGGAAAGGGGACTTAGAAGACAATCAAAAGCTACAAGGAACCTCTCCTAGGGAGAAGTCTTGTGGTTTCAACTTGTGTGCTCTGGGGGATATTTGGCAGTCACGTATTAAATTGTGCATTCAATTTAATCCCTTTAAGGGATTTTGTCACTGGGCCTACAGCCCAACTATCCTGACAAAAAAATCTATCTTGAAAATCACCCTGCTGTGAGGAAGCTAAAGGCAAGCACATGATACGATCACATGGAGGGAATTTGGGGAGCCAACGCAACAGCAAGAACCCAGGCCCTAGACCTATGAACCAAAGCAAACCCATCTTGCCGGGTCTCGCTACTTGAGCTGGTTTGGCCAATGCCACGTGGAGTGGAGATGTGCTGCCCCAGCCAAACCTTCCTCAAATTACAAAATTATGAGCAAATCATACACCGAGTGGGATTGAAAGTCACTAAGCAGCAATAGGTAAGTAAAACATATGGGCCTACCATTACCTATCTGTAAAGAGTCTTTGGCAACTGGTTTATGGAAGACGCAGGCCCTGATTACCTCCCATAACACGTATTCTTTATCATAGCCACGGACACTCATGGAAACATTAAAGTTGTGCTTGAGAGAGGAAAAGGTGAGTTAAGAACTGAGAAAGATGGTCATGTGGCCTGGATATTGCTCGAACACTCCATTCTCCTTGGTCTCTTGGAAGAAGGAGAGGGATGAGAACCCAAAGCTGTAAACACTGTGTGGATTAGAAACGTGTTAAGTTTGGCGTGAGGGCTGAAGGCCCAGGTTGGTAAAATTATTTCTGTGGGATTTTCTAGAACCAGAGCTGCTCTGAGGCCCACACTGGAGAGAATGCCATGGTCATTACCCTTGTATGCTTTATTTTGGCTGAGTCCCTCCACCATCATGTGTCAGGGCTTACCCAGTGCCCCTTCTCAGCCCTGATACACGGTGTTGCCAAAAGGGCTCAGAGATGTTAAGCAATCTGATCAAGGTCATGGGGCTTAAGGTCAGGTACAGAGCCAGACACTGAAATGCAAGAAGACTGACTCCTATGCCCAGACCTGGGACAAATCTCTCTGACAGACCTGGGTAGATGCCCCTAAACATCCGTCTTGTGTGTGTGTGTATTTGTGTGTGTGTGTGTGTGTATCCACATATATATGTTTGGTTTATTTGTAATCAACATAATTAGAGTATTTCTATCCAATTAAAAAATGAATTAAGCCAAGGTTGGTGGTTTACAATTTGCACAAGTGCCTTTATGAACTATCATGGTTTACTTTCTTTCATTGGGAGGCAGCTCCAAGCTTCAGACCTCTTCACTTCCCAGGTGAGGTGCTACATTCAGACCAGAGTCAGAGGAAAGGATTCACCAGAAAGAGTCAGATCACTGAATGAGGTTCCTTTGAAAAGGAAGCCAAAATAGCCCTTAAACTCATGGCCATCAAGTCAATACTAGCTCAAAGAGAGGGACCCTGTTGAACAGGATCCTATGGTACAGGGTAGCTCTGTCCCTGTGACTCTGCAAGACTAACTCCATGGAAGCAGAGAGCACCAGGTTTCTGCCACAGGGCTGATGGTGGTATCAAATTACTGGCCTTTGGGATGTCAGCTCAACTTTAACCACTATGCCACAAGGGCACTTAGTCAATCTAACAGGTCTGGCAAAATGTAGAGCCAGACATTATATACTGAAAATGGCTCACCACCACCACCACCACCAAAGGCTGGCTTTGTGGTGGGGTCTTCTGAAGTGTAAGGGGTTAGGGGGTAAGGGTAAGAGGTAGGGGGTTAGGGGGTAAGGGTAAGGGGGTTGGGGGTTGGGGGGTAAGGGGGTAGGGGGGTAGGAGGGTAGGGGGTGAGGGGGTGAGGGGGTGAGGGGGTGAGGGGGTGAGGGGGTTCGGGGGTTCGGGGGTGAGGGGGTTCGGGGGTTCGGGGGTTCGGGGGTTCGGGTAAGAGTTAGGGTTAGGGTTAGGGTTAGGGTTAGATAAAATTGATGTGTGACTTTACAGGGCCACTAGTAAGCCAGCATATATAAAAGACTTACTCCCTCCCCCAACAGAATGGGTTCTTTTCTCCAAGATTTCACGCAACATAGCATGACCAGGAAAGACAACCGGTCCAAATTCCTAAAGCCACCAAAGTGGAGGCCGTCCCTCCCCTCCCCTCCCCATCCCCGTCCTCTTTATCCCACTTTGCAGGACAACTCAAGAGCGGGAGAGCTGGCTTAATACCCATTGTGACCGCTGCCTGCCTATCAGTTCATGGGGGCAAAAGGAAGAGAAATACCACTTCTTTTAAAGTCACCCCGCAACACGTGCACTAGTGTTGGCATATCCTCTCCATCCCCCAAGAAGGATCACTGGTCAGCAGCATTCTCTGCTTAAGCCAAGCAGCCCAAACACCTGGGGAAAACCCAAGAGTCCCTCTTTGGGTCTATGTCCCATTTTTTCCCCCAGGATTGCATAATTGGAATAAACAAAAAACCCCTGTCTGAGAAACCACAAGGTCTGATTTCTTTGCTAGACTAGCTTTTCCACATGCATCAGCCCACCTCAGACAAGTGCCAGCCACTTCTGCAGGTGCTGTTCACAGCAGAGGAATGCGAGCCCTTCCAGAGAGAGGCCCAGAAAGCAGTCAATAGAACTGATGGTCAGCCAGCGGGCACTCCCCAGTGGAGAGAAACTCTTTTTACCACTCCACGAATAATGTGGGACCCAAACTCCCAGTAAGGCCCCGAGGGCTTAGCCAGGTATCACCAGTCTCTCTTGCAGGGCCTCCGCAGGACAACTAGGAAACCTATGCATTTATCTAAGGTCAGTGAGAATTTTCAGTCGCCTACAAGCGAATGTCTGTCTGCCTGCCTGCCTGCCTTTTTAGAGTGGCTGATGGAAGCCTGCGTTCTTTGTACCCCAAAGGACCCAGAGGCCCCTGAGAACAAGAGGGAAATAAGTATTGTCTTTATTACTCAGCCTGCCTCAGACATGAAAAAGAAATGGGAAGCATTTGAAGGGAACAATCTTCGTGATTTGGTAGAAGTGTCTTATTGGGTGTATCACAACACAGATGACCCTACCACGACAGAGACAAAGAAATAGCTAAAATACTAGGAATTGCCATGAGATACAACCGAGACTCAGAAAAAGAGATCATGGCCCACTCACGGAGAGACTGACCTGTGGCACCGCCAAGCCCTGAGAAAGGAAGGATCCAGGTGCCTACTACAGAAGAGACAGACATTGGAAAAAACATTGCATTGAAAACTCCAGGAGAGACAGACAAAACTCCACTAGAGAGGACGGGCCTCGTCCTCGCCTAGAAAAACCCAAGTGAGAGACAATAACGCTTGAGGAAGCTGAAGGAATGTCTCAGGGCTCTGTTTCACTGGCCCCCAGGATCCCGTGCTAACTGTCCAAGTTGGGGGCCAGCCAGGAAATGTCTTGGAGGACACAGGGGCCATCTTCTCAGGTTCAAAAAAGAGAACGGACACATTGTCAAAGGAAAGATTGGAATTACTGTCAGCCTATGATTGCTTCCAAACTACTCACACCAGAAGGTTTGCATGGAGATTGGGGGGCTTCCCAAGCCATCAAGGTAAAAAATGTCTCTCTACCCTAGGTCCCAGTTAGCCACATGGTTTTCATGGCACTGGCTCCCGGTTCGGCTGTTGAGCCAGTGAAACTCTTTTAGCAGGAGTTGAAGTGGCCATCAGCGGAAGGACAAAACCTCCACAGTGGGCTTCCCGTATCAATACGAAGCCACCTATATCACCTCTTGGACATTATCATTGTCCTGGACTCTGAATCGCCACCCCAGATCTAGAATGCGCCTCACATGTCCACATGGTTTGAATCAGGTTCGGGTTAACCCCTCTTGATCACTTAGTGACATGGGACACTAGACCCTGGAATACCTTTACTTTCCAGATGAGAAAACTCACTCAAAAAGACACAGGTACTGACCAACTGGAACACAACTGGTTAACAACAAAGCCACATTCCCAACCAGTGTCTGGAGCCAGAGCTCAGAGCCCCATATGCCTGTGCCCAGCTGAGCAGTCACCCTCTCCTGGACCCTCGAAAGATCTGAGCAGATCCTCCCCCCACACATGCCCCTCTCCCACACCCAAATATGTTTTTTCATAGGATGGCACTATATCTGCAGCTCTGGGAGAGGGACATATCTGATGGAGAATACGGAGAAGACGAAGGGGGAGGAGGGGAGAATGGAGCACATCCTGGCCCACCAGGCCTTGAGGATGATGTTCCCACTGAGAGAAGACAGTCCACACAGAAGACCACATGGCCAGCCCAAGATGCGACACGACGTCCCTCAAAGACCCATAGCCCTAGAAGGGACAACACTGGAGAGACAGTGCGGGAACGGATCCCGCCACACCGAGGCATAGCACTAAGGGGGTGCAGCAGAAGAGTAAGGAGGTGGAGCAACAAGGTCCCCAGGGAATGCCAAAGGAGGACTTTGGGGGCAAGACTGGGTGCCCGCACAGACTGGACAGGAAAGCACTGCCAAGGGCCAACAAACAGTCCGTGAACTAACTACGAGCTTTCCTTTTTTGAGAGTTGTGTTTTCTTTGATGGTCATTGGATTTTGGCTGTTTTCTTTCTTTTGGTGCTTGCTTTCGCTCTGTCTTGTGTTTGTGCATGTTATTACCTCTACTGTATGTCTAAAAAGAGATGCTGGATGCACAATCTGCAGGAGAGCAAAAAGGGGACAAATGCTTCGCGGGAGGGCCACGGGAAAGAGGGAGTTGGGGGGAAAGGGAGTGATGTCAAGAAACCCAGAGACAAGGGAACAACAAGTGGATGCAAATCCATGGTGAGGGCGATGTAGGAATCCTGGTAGGGCGTGATCAAGGGTGAAGGAACCAAGAGGATTTACTGAAACCCAAATGAAGACTGAGCATGGCAGTGGGCACAAGAGGGAAATGAAAGGGAATAGCAGAGCGACCTAGGAAGCACGGGCCAGTTATACAGGTCTAAAGAAAGCCACGCACAGATGTAAATATATTTATCTGTGAGCATGGGGAAATACACCTATGTCCATATCTTTATAGGTGTCCTATTAAGGTAGCAGATGGCCTTTGGGCCTCCACTCAAGGACTCTCTCATTGCAAGAATACCTTGTTCTATGACATTGGCATTCTATGATGCTCACCTTCCCGACACGTTCCCTGATGTCTAAGCGGTTGCATAAGCAAATGTGGTCAAGAAAGCTGATGGTGCCCTGCTATCAAAAGATATGGCGTCTGAGGTCTTCAAGGCCTGAAGGGTAAGCAAGCGACCATGTAGCTCAGAAACAACAGAGCCCACATGGAATAAGCATACCAGCCTGTGCGATCACGAGGTATCAAAGGGATCAGGCATCATCAGCACAAAAAAATCTCATTGCGAATGAGCAGGGAATGCTGGGTAGAGAGCCAAAGCCCATTTTCAGTACACTGGACATTCCCTTAAGTAAGGTCTTGGGGAAGAGACAAGCCTACACAGGGTACTAGACAGCAACGGTGAAACACAACTTTCCTCTAGCTCCTCAATGCGTCCTCTCCCCTCACTATCAAGATCCCAATTATAACTTACAAATCTGACTAGACCAGAGAATGTACACTGGGACAGATAGGAACTAGAAACCCAGGGAATTCAAGGTGGATGAGCCCTTTAGGACCAGTGTTATGAATGGGGATGCTGGAAGGGTGGAGGGAGGGTAGGCTGGCACCAGGGAACCGATGACAAGGATCTACATAAAACCTCAAAAGAAAAGGGGGTGAAGGGGAACATCAGACTGCAAGATATGACAAAATAATAATTAGTAAATGATGAAGGATTTATGAGGAGGGGTAGTGAGAATGGGGGCGGGGGGAATGAGGAGCTGAGGCCAGGGGCTTGGGTGGAGAGGAGATATTTTGAGAATAATGAGGGCAATGAATGTACAAATGTGCCTTATATCAGTGATGTTTGCACGTATTGTGGTTATTGTTGTATGAGCCCCTATAAAAGGAGAGGAAAAAAAAGACCCTGGCAGAGGGCTGATGCTAGGATGATCTCAGGCTGGATTAGACCAGCAAAAGCAGGTGCTGCAGTCGCCTCACCCTGTGTCTATTCCTATGTGAGGCATGAAGCGTAGGGTCCACAGCACCGGCAGCTGGACAGTGAGAGAGGCGGGGCTCTGAGGTCATTCCACAGGGGGAATGGCCCTCCGGTTCCTGCAGGGCCCACCCTCCTGTGTAGTCCTGCTGTCTGGGGCACCTCTTTCACGGAGCCCACACCAGGGGAGCTCTTCAACTCATGGGGGATTGGCAGGAAGCCTCTGCTCATGCACACACACCACCACCTAGCTGGAGGACCTCGGTGAACAAACCTTGAGGCAGACAACAAGCCCACTAACTGATCCTGTGAGAGATATAATCAGGATCCAGAATCCGGCAACTGGGAGCAAGGGGCAGCATACCTGGGTCCCAGCCCCTCCCACTGCCCTCTGCAAGGAGTGACATTCCAAAGCACAGTGTTTTCCAAAAGCACTGTCAGGACTTTGGAATGGGCAGCTCATTTGTGGACATGGATACTATGTGATCCAGACATACTACCTCCTCTGATCCTGTCAGCCAAGACTAAAAACCCTTCCAAGCTGAAAGCCATGCATCTGAACAGTATCCACCAGCCACTCACGTCCACTCCTGCTGCCTCCAAAGAGCTTTCCTGGGTTGGTCAGATCTCTCTGGGGACAGATATCCCTCGGTCCTTGGTTCTGCGTGAGAAAGAATTCACGCCAAAGCCTGGTTTGTGATCCAAGGGAGGTTTAGGAGCGTTAGGGAGGTGTGTTGGGCAACCCTGGTCGATCCTAGTGGCTGAATTGAATATACTTGGCCTAGGTGGGTCGATGCAGGTGCAGCGCCCACCCAGGTGGACCTGCCCTTCCTGGCCGGAAACCTGGACCTCTGAGCACGCACAGTGTGCCACTCCTTCCTGGGCCGCTAACTGGGCCATCTGAGCATGTGTAATGGACACCCCAGTCCCTATGCTAGCTACCTAACATTTCCATCCTGAAGAGATGTGGACCCAAATCTTTGGGGTACTGGGCGACGACATCTCTAGCTACTTCCTGCTGGCAAAACGGGCGAGGTGGGGCTTTGGGTCCACACCCTTCCTGCTCTGCTGGGAGGGGTTGTCCATTCAGCGCTAGATTGGATAAGGTTGAAGTGGTCCAGGAGATGGTGGTCCTGGAGTTGGCACAATTGGATTAGGGGCTTTGGTAACTTGAGAACTTCTGGAAAAACCAACAAACGCACAAAAGGGTGAACAGTTTAACTGAGACAAGGCTAGGATTGTGAGGTGGGAGTGCCCTTGAAAGTAGGTGAGTATCACAGGAAGTAAGTAAAAAATCTTAGGATTATCAGGCGTGTGTGTTTGTTCATTCTAAGTACCGGCACAGGGGTAAAAGCATTCACAATTTCCCCTAGCGGGGTCCAGGGTTTGGGCACTACTGGGTGCAGTGGGATCACCGCTTCACTTATGATCCTAAGGCATTGGCCCCTCTGATAAGAACCATCCTTCTTTTTAACCCTATAACGCCTCACTTTTAAATTTTTGGGCAAAAAAAATTTCGTTTTGATTCATTACTTTCATAGTTATCAATATATATACATTTATATTCATTTCATTAAATGTTAGGGAAAGGTCATGCTCGGTGTTATAGGGTTAAATTGTAATATTGGGATGCTACAGGCGGATTCAACAGGGATCAAAAGTAGAGTAACTGCCTGTGTCGCTTTTAATTTTCTCGGGTTCCATTTGAGTAAAAGGCTTGTAAGTTACCCGGGGACCAAATGCCTCTGATGCCTCTACTAGGGGTAGAATGTTCAGGGAGGGTTCAGGGGTGGGACAATAGTGACCTGAAGTCCAGGATCCCTTAGGGCAGGGGTCCTCAAATTGTTTACACAGGGGGCCAGTTCATTGTCTCTCCGACCGTTGGAGGGCCAGACTATGGTTTTCAAAAAACCTATGGACAAATTCCTATGCACACTGCACGAGTCGGCTGCTAAGCAGGACAGGCAGTGGCAGCAAAAACACCCCGAGGGTGGGATAAATGGCATCGCGCCACATGTGCCCCATGGACCACAGTTTGAGGACGCCAGCCTTAGGGGTTCCTGGGTGCACTGGGGATGAAGGTCTCCTACTGCTCCTCGAGAGGAGAAATGCTCTAAGTTCTGGCATCTCCGCCCACTTTCCCGGCACTCTACCAAACTGTTCCCGGTGAATCACGGTTGGAAGGGAAAGCGTACCCTTCTCTGCCCACCATTCTCCTTTCTCAAAACGATACTGTGGCCAAATAGAGTTGCAAAGTGAATCTATCAGCTTTTGTTTGCCCAGCCTCTCTGTATCAACTCTATCCCAATTGGACACGATTCATGCAAGGGGGCAATTCCTGAGCATCAAGCTGCTAAGTCCCATCTAGAAAGCACAAAACAAGGAGGCGATTGACAGCTTGCTGCCTCCAGGTCAATAACCCCCACTTGAGAGCACACCCCTGGGTTGCCCTGAATCTCATGCCTCAGCCCGAGGGAAGGGGTCAAGGACTAGTCGCCGAGGGCGACCTTTAGGTCCAACCATTTTTCTGGACAACAGGCTAGGAGGACCACTGCTTGGGATGGCCCCAAGGCCCTCCAAGACGCCTGCTGGCGGGGCTGATGCTCAAATCTCTCAAGGGAAGGGACACGTGGCAGCTCAGGGAACCTTAAGGGAAATTGGAATTTCTGGCTGGAACATCATGGCAGAGGAGCTGTGTATTAAGTAAGAGCTGTCCCCAAAAGTGCCTGAAGCAGCATCGCTGAAAGCCTAAATAACAGTGACTCCGCCTAGGCTTCCGAACGCCATTGGCCTAAGCCTGGGCCACGGAAAAGCAGCCTGTAAGAAGGAACAAACCAAATCTGGAAGAACACTAGCCCTACAACGCCTCAAGTTTTAAATTTTGGAAATATTTTTTTGGGTTTTTATTATTTACTTTCATAGTTATCAATATATATGACATTCAAAATATATTTTAAAAGCATAAAATTTTCAGTGTTTTTGAAATGTGACCAAATTGTCACATTTATAATTTGGGTACCAGATACGTTTTCATTAAGAATTATGACAATTTTGTGCTTGGCGTTATAGGGCTAGAGCAGCTCGTTTGAAAAACCAGGAGAAAGGCAAAGGGAATGGGGGGGGAAAGGGAAACTTTGGGCTCCCGGGACCAGGCAGGGTTAACTCCCAGGCCTCTTCACCCAGCTCCCTAGGCAGCGCCCTTCCACATGTGGACTGGTGGGTGCCATCTTGGCCATGGTCACAGATCCTGTTACCTCTCGGCTACAATGGCGACTGTGTAGGATCTCTGGGAAAAGCTGAAACAGCTTTGACAAGAGTGAAGCCATTTGGGGCTGACAGAAGCCACCATGAAAAGAAAATAAAGTAGCTAGGAAGTGTAAATGAACTTGCTGATATTGGGGAGGTAGGCTGTGCAGACGTCGCCCAAGGGAATGTCATGAAGGAAATGGGTGTTCAGAAGGCTTGCGAGAACGACCAGAGCAGTTTTGGTTCAACTAAGAATGGCTAACCCTAATACCCCGCTTCTCACTCGCCTAGTCCTGAGGAAGTATCCATGTACCTACTATACAAAACAGTGACATTGGAAAAATCAGTGCCTTGAAAAGCCCAGGAGAGGCGGACGAGCCACCACTAGAGAGAACGGGCCTAGTCCTCGCCTAGAAAAATCGAAGCTACAGACAATAATGCTCGAAGCTGAATAAAGGTGTCCAGGCTCTGTTTCACTTGACCCCAAAGAGCCCATGCTCACTCTCCATGTAGGGAGCCAGCCAGTAAATTTCTAGGTGGACAAAGGGGTCACACCTTCTTGGTTTCAGAAAAGACTACAGGTGCCTTGTCAAAAGGAAAGGCTTTCATTACAGGGGCCCCAGGGCAGACCCAAGCACACCCATGGACAACGGCCAGAATAACAGATTTAGCACAAGAGACAGTTACACGCTCACCCTGGTAATGCCTCAATGCCCCTTTCCCCTAATTGATCGTGACTTATTATGAAAAATGGCAGCCATAATTACTTTCTCATCTGCTACAACCACCTTAACCCTTGAACTTGAAAAGCCAAAAGTTTTGCTCACCGCTCCAATGTCAGAGTGATATGTGTTTTATCAAGGAGCAGAAGAGACCTCCTCAAAGGAACTTCTCGATAAATCACTAAAAGATATTCCTTTTGGTTGGGCAGAGAACAACCTGCCAGACCTTTCTGAACTTCAGGTGCCTGGGGTCGTACAACTTCTGAGCTCAGCTACACTGGTGTGTCAAGCTCACCCTACTCCCTGGATAGCAAAAGTGGGTATTTCTGTTCCCATTTGCAGACTAAAGAGGACAGGCATTTGGGTCCTCTGCAAGTCCACATGGAATGCTCCCTTGCTGCCAATGCAGAAGCCGGGAACTGAGGACTTCCAACCGGTGCAGGATCTAAGAGAGGCAAATGAGAGGATAGAAACTGGCCACCCGACGTGCCAAACCCCGAGACCCTCCTGAGTACTATCCCTTCAAACTGAATTTCTTATACTGTTTTGGACTTAAAGGATGCTTTGTTCTCCATACCCGTGTCCCCTGCACATCAACCCAGTGAAGACTTACAGGGACACAAGGAGGAACACCCCCAAACCACCTTGCTCCAGTATGCAGATGACCTCCTCCTGGCCTCCAAAACCCTGGAGGAATGCCAACGGGCTACCAAGGACCTGATAATAGTCCTTGGCCCATTGGGGTACAGGGTATCTGCAAGAAAGGCTCAACTGTGTGTCCATAAAGCTGTATACCTAGGCTACCAACTGGAGGAGGGAAAACGGACCTTGTCCCCCAGCCGCACTGAGGCGATCCTCAAAATCCCAGTCCCTGAGACTAAGAGGCAGTTGCAAGAGTTTCTAGGAGCTGTGGGGTACTGTCCATTGTGGAATTTGGGATTTGCAAAAACAACGAAACCCCTATATGCAAGTACTGGGGAAAGGAAAAAGAACTTAAATGGACTGAAGTATAACAACAAGCGTTTGAATCCTTTTAAAAGTCGCTCATATGGGCAACCTCTCTTGCCCTACTAGACATAGTAAAGCCCTTCCAATTGTCTATGTGAGGCCAGAGGCACAGCATAAGAAGTGCTAACTGAGAACTTGCGGCCATGGAAGAGACCTGTGACCTATCTTTCAAAGAAACTGGACTCTGTAGCTGCAGGATGGTTGAGCTGCATGCGAGCTGAGGCTGCCACGGCCATCCTAGTCATAGAAGCTAGGAAGCTTACACTGGGACAGGATATTGCTGTGGTAGGGGGACCTATGGGTGAACCACTCCTAACCAGTCCCCCGGACCGGTGGATCTCGAATGCCAGGACTATACCACAAATCCCCAAGGTAGTGGCTGTGACCATGCCATCCCCAGTGTTACAGCCACAACCTACATACTCAGAAAATGATCTAAAGATAAGCCAAGAGCTGGCCTGCCAAAAAGGCTGGGAGCATCCAGGGTGGCTGGTCCATCCTGATGGAAGAAGATTCATGCCAGAAGCTCTGGGAGAGATCTGATTCAAGGACTACATGAAGGTATGCATTTGGGATCCTCTCTAAACTGTCTCAGTTGCTTCTCAGGCACTTTTACATACCCAGGCTTGGACACTGGGTGGCAGATGTCACCCACCGTTGATTGCACTGTGCTCGAGTAAACAACCCCAGAAAGAAAAGGAACAACCCCAACCACGAGCTCGAGGTAGTAGTCCAGGAGAATTCTGGGAGGTGGACTTTATGGATATCAAACTTAGAAAGTATGGCTACCGATATTTGCTGGTGTTCGTAGACACCTGTTCTGGATGGGTGGAAGCCTTCCCAACAAAGAAGGAAACTGCTGCCACTGTGTGTAAATTATTAGTAACTAAAATTGTCCCTAGATTTGGCCTTCCCACCATCTTGGGGTCCAACAATGGCCCAACATTTATTGCTCAAATTACTAAAGTCTTAGCAATGCTTCTAAATATTAACTGGAAGCTCTTCAGGGCAAGTAGAAAAAATAAACAGAACCCTAAAGGAATTGTTCGTTAAGTTGCATTTAGGACCTGGCGAGAACTGGGTTGATCCTTACTTTACCTTTTGCCCTACTTCAAGTCCGATGCACTCCCTATGTGAAAAGCATGACCCCATTTGAATTTATGTTTGGCAGACCTTCCCCAAATCCTTCCAAGATTGAAAGAAGTAGAAATAATGGAAGTCACTAATCGTTCCCTCATCGAGTGCCTGCAGGCTGTGCAACAGGTGAGAGACAAATCATCTGCTCTGACACCGTCATTTTGGGCCTAACCAAGGGAAAGGGAACAGGCAGCCAACAACGTGCCACCAGGAAACTGGACATGGGTAAAGAAGCACCAACCTGACACCTTAGAACCTGGGTGGAGTGGCCCATACCAAGTGATACTTACAACACCAACTGCTGTTAAAATAGTGGGGAGGGGGCCGTGGATTCATCAGTCATAAGTAAAAAAAAAAAAAAAAAAGCCCTCCCTGAGCATATCCTGAAAAGATGGACACCGAGAAAGACGGAAAATCCCTCAAAATTATGGCTTTACAGAACTTAATTGTTTTTCTCTGAGTATTGCTGACAGCACCCACTGTTTCCCCCAAGCACAAACACATCTGTGGACTGCTATTCTAACCTCCAGCAGACTCAGGTTTACACAGGCACCTCAGGGCCCCTCATGGGGCACAGCCTACCTAGAAGCTGCTGGAGAGAAAGTCACTCAGTGGGCTACGGGATCCTGCCTTTGGGATGATGTTCCCACTCAGAGAAGACAGTCCACACAGAAGACCACATGGCCAGCCCAAGATGAGACACGACGTCCCTCAAAGACCCATAGCCCTAGAAGGGACAACACTGGAGACACAGTGCGGGAACGGATCCCGCCACACCGAGGCATAGCACTAAGGGGGTGCAGCAGAAGAGCAAGGAAGTGGAGCAACAAGGTCCCCAGGGAATGCCAAAGGAGGACTTTGGGGGCAGGACTTGGTGCCCGCACAGACTGGACTGGAAAACACTGCTAAGGGCCAACAAACAGTCCGTGAACTAACTACGAGCTTTCCTTTCTTGAGGAGTTGTGTTTTCTTTGATGGTCATTGGATTTTGGCTGTTTTCTTTCTTTTGGTGCTTGCTTTCGCTCTGTCTTGTGTTTGTGCATGTTATTACCTCTACTGTATGTCTAAAAAGAGATGCTGGATGCACAATCTGCAGGAGAGCAAAAAGGGGACAAATGCTTCGCGGGAGGGCCACGGGAAAGAGGGAGTTGGGGGGAAAGGGAGTGATGTCAAGAAACCCAGAGACAAGGGAACAACAAGTGGATGCAAATCCGTGGTGAGGGCGATGTAGGAATCCTGGTAGGGCGTGATCAAGGGTGAAGGAACCAAGAGGATTTACTGAAACCCAAATGAAGACTGAGCATGGCAGTGGGCACAAGAGGGAAATGAAAGGCAATAGCAGAGCGACCTAGGAAGCATGGGCCAGTTATACAGGTCTAAAGAAAGCCACGCACAGATGTAAATATATTTATCTGTGAGCATGGGGAAATACACCTATGTCCATATCTTTATAGGTGTCCTATTAAGGTAGCAGATGGCCTTTGGGCCTCCACTCAAGGACTCTCTCATTGCAAGAATACCTTGTTCTATGACATTGGCATTCTATGATGCTCACCTTCCCGACACGTTCCCTGATGTCTAAGCGGTTGCATAAGCAAATGTGGTCAAGAAAGCTGATGGTGCCCTGCTATCAAAAGATATGGCGTCTGAGGTCTTCAAGGCCTGAAGGGTAAGCAAGCGACCATGTAGCTCAGAAACAACAGAGCCCACATGGAATAAGCATACCAGCCTGTGCGATCACGAGGTATCAAAGGGATCAGGCATCATCAGCACAAAAAAATCTCATTGCGAATGAGCAGGGAATGCTGGGTAGAGAGCCAAAGCCCATTTTCAGTACACTGGACATTCCCTTAAGTAAGGTCTTGGGGAAGAGACAAGCCTACACAGGGTACTAGACAGCAACGGTGAAACACAACTTTCCTCTAGCTCCTCAATGCTTCCTCTCCCCTCACTATCAAGATCCCAATTATAACTTACAAATCTGACTAGACCAGAGAATGTACACTGGGACAGATAGGAACTAGAAACCCAGGGAATTCAAGGTGGATGAGCCCTTTAGGACCAGTGTTATGAATGGGGATGCTGGAAGGGTGGAGGGAGGGTAGGCTGGCACCAGGGAGCCGATGACAAGGATCTACATAAAACCTCAAAAGAAAAGGGGGTGAAGGGGAACATCAGACTGCAAGATATGACAAAATAATAATTAGTAAATGATGAAGGATTTATGAGGAGGGGTAGTGAGAATGGGGGCGGGGGGAATGAGGAGCTGAGGCCAGGGGCTTGGGTGGAGAGGAGATATTTTGAGAATAATGAGGGCAATGAATGTACAAATGTGCCTTATATCAGTGATGTTTGCACGTATTGTGGTTATTGTTGTATGAGCCCCTATAAAAGGAGAGGAAAAAAAAGACCCTGGCAGAGGGCTGATGCTAGGATGATCTCAGGCTGGATTAGACCAGCAAAAGCAGGTGCTGCAGTCGCCTCACCCTGTGTCTATTCCTATGTGAGGCATGAAGCGTAGGGTCCACAGCACCGGCAGCTGGACAGTGAGAGAGGCGGGGCTCTGAGGTCATTCCACAGGGGGAATGGCCCTCCGGTTCCTGCAGGGCCCACCCTCCTGTGTAGTCCTGCTGTCTGGGGCACCTCTTTCACGGAGCCCACACCAGGGGAGCTCTTCAACTCATGGGGGATTGGCAGGAAGCCTCTGCTCATGCACACACACCACCACCTAGCTGGAGGACCTCGGTGAACAAACCTTGAGGCAGACAACAAGCCCACTAACTGATCCTGTGAGAGATATAATCAGGATCCAGAATCCGGCAACTGGGAGCAAGGGGCAGCATACCTGGGTCCCAGCCCCTCCCACTGCCCTCTGCAAGGAGTGACATTCCAAAGCACAGTGTTTTCCAAAAGCACTGTCAGGACTTTGGAATGGGCAGCTCATTTGTGGACATGGATACTATGTGATCCAGACATACTACCTCCTCTGATCCTGTCAGCCAAGACTAAAAACCCTTCCAAGCTGAAAGCCATGCATCTGAACAGTATCCACCAGCCACTCACGTCCACTCCTGCTGCCTCCAAAGAGCTTTCCTGGGTTGGTCAGATCTCTCTGGGGACAGATATCCCTCGGTCCTTGGTTCTGCGTGAGAAAGAATTCACGCCAAAGCCTGGTTTGTGATCCAAGGGAGGTTTAGGAGCGTTAGGGAGGTGTGTTGGGCAACCCTGGTCGATCCTAGTGGCTGAATTGAATATACTTGGCCTAGGTGGGTCGATGCAGGTGCAGCGCCCACCCAGGTGGACCTGCCCTTCCTGGCCGGAAACCTGGACCTCTGAGCACGCACAGTGTGCCACTCCTTCCTGGGCCGCTAACTGGGCCATCTGAGCATGTGTAATGGACACCCCAGTCCCTATGCTAGCTACCTAACATTTCCATCCTGAAGAGATGTGGACCCAAATCTTTGGGGTACTGGGCGACGACATCTCTAGCTACTTCCTGCTGGCAAAACGGGCGAGGTGGGGCTTTGGGTCCACACCCTTCCTGCTCTGCTGGGAGGGGTTGTCCATTCAGCGCTAGATTGGATAAGGTTGAAGTGGTCCAGGAGATGGTGGTCCTGGAGTTGGCACAATTGGATTAGGGGCTTTGGTAACTTGAGAACTTCTGGAAAAACCAACAAACGCACAAAAGGGTGAACAGTTTAACTGAGACAAGGCTAGGATTGTGAGGTGGGAGTGCCCTTGAAAGTAGGTGAGTATCACAGGAAGTAAGTAAAAAATCTTAGGATTATCAGGCGTGTGTGTTTGTTCATTCTAAGTACCGGCACAGGGGTAAAAGCATTCACAATTTCCCCTAGCGGGGTCCAGGGTTTGGGCACTACTGGGTGCAGTGGGATCACCGCTTCACTTATGATCCTAAGGCATTGGCCCCTCTGATAAGAACCATCCTTCTTTTTAACCCTATAACGCCTCACTTTTAAATTTTTGGGCAAAAAAAATTTCGTTTTGATTCATTACTTTCATAGTTATCAATATATATACATTTATATTCATTTCATTAAATGTTAGGGAAAGGTCATGCTCGGTGTTATAGGGTTAAATTGTAATATTGGGATGCTACAGGCGGATTCAACAGGGATCAAAAGTAGAGTAACTGCCTGTGTCGCTTTTAATTTTCTCGGGTTCCATTTGAGTAAAAGGCTTGTAAGTTACCCGGGGACCAAATGCCTCTGATGCCTCTACTAGGGGTAGAATGTTCAGGGAGGGTTCAGGGGTGGGACAATAGTGACCTGAAGTCCAGGATCCCTTAGGGCAGGGGTCCTCAAATTGTTTACACAGGGGGCCAGTTCATTGTCTCTCCGACCGTTGGAGGGCCAGACTATGGTTTTCAAAAAACCTATGGACAAATTCCTATGCACACTGCACGAGTCGGCTGCTAAGCAGGACAGGCAGTGGCAGCAAAAACACCCCGAGGGTGGGATAAATGGCATCGCGCCACATGTGCCCCATGGACCACAGTTTGAGGACGCCAGCCTTAGGGGTTCCTGGGTGCACTGGGGATGAAGGTCTCCTACTGCTCCTCGAGAGGAGAAATGCTCTAAGTTCTGGCATCTCCGCCCACTTTCCCGGCACTCTACCAAACTGTTCCCGGTGAATCACGGTTGGAAGGGAAAGCGTACCCTTCTCTGCCCACCATTCTCCTTTCTCAAAACGATACTGTGGCCAAATAGAGTTGCAAAGTGAATCTATCAGCTTTTGTTTGCCCAGCCTCTCTGTATCAACTCTATCCCAATTGGACACGATTCATGCAAGGGGGCAATTCCTGAGCATCAAGCTGCTAAGTCCCATCTAGAAAGCACAAAACAAGGAGGCGATTGACAGCTTGCTGCCTCCAGGTCAATAACCCCCACTTGAGAGCACACCCCTGGGTTGCCCTGAATCTCATGCCTCAGCCCGAGGGAAGGGGTCAAGGACTAGTCGCCGAGGGCGACCTTTAGGTCCAACCATTTTTCTGGACAACAGGCTAGGAGGACCACTGCTTGGGATGGCCCCAAGGCCCTCCAAGACGCCTGCTGGCGGGGCTGATGCTCAAATCTCTCAAGGGAAGGGACACGTGGCAGCTCAGGGAACCTTAAGGGAAATTGGAATTTCTGGCTGGAACATCATGGCAGAGGAGCTGTGTATTAAGTAAGAGCTGTCCCCAAAAGTGCCTGAAGCAGCATCGCTGAAAGCCTAAATAACAGTGACTCCGCCTAGGCTTCCGAACGCCATTGGCCTAAGCCTGGGCCACGGAAAAGCAGCCTGTAAGAAGGAACAAACCAAATCTGGAAGAACACTAGCCCTACAACGCCTCAAGTTTTAAATTTTGGAAATATTTTTTTGGGTTTTTATTATTTACTTTCATAGTTATCAATATATATGACATTCAAAATATATTTTAAAAGCATAAAATTTTCAGTGTTTTTGAAATGTGACCAAATTGTCACATTTATAATTTGGGTACCAGATACGTTTTCATTAAGAATTATGACAATTTTGTGCTTGGCGTTATAGGGCTAGAGCAGCTCGTTTGAAAAACCAGGAGAAAGGCAAAGGGAATGGGGGGGGAAAGGGAAACTTTGGGCTCCCGGGACCAGGCAGGGTTAACTCCCAGGCCTCTTCACCCAGCTCCCTAGGCAGCGCCCTTCCACATGTGGACTGGTGGGTGCCATCTTGGCCATGGTCACAGATCCTGCTACCTCTCGGCTACAATGGCGACTGTGTAGGATCTCTGGGAAAAGCTGAAACAGCTTTGACAAGAGTGAAGCCATTTGGGGCTGACAGAAGCCACCATGAAAAGAAAATAAAGTAGCTAGGAAGTGTAAATGAACTAGCTGATATTGGGGAGGTAGGCTGTGCAGACGTCGCCCAAGGGAATGTCATGAAGGAAATGGGTGTTCAGAAGGCTTGCGAGAACGACCAGAGCAGTTTGGTTCAACTAAGAATGGCTAACCCTAATACCCCGCTTCTCACTCGCCTAGTCCTGAGGAAGTATCCATGTACCTACTATACAAAACAGTGACATTGGAAAAATCAGTGCCTTGAAAAGCCCAGGAGAGGCGGACGAGCCACCACTAGAGAGAACGGGCCTAGTCCTCGCCTAGAAAAATCGAAGCTACAGACAATAATGCTCGAAGCTGAATAAAGGTGTCCAGGCTCTGTTTCACTTGACCCCAAAGAGCCCATGCTCACTCTCCATGTAGGGAGCCAGCCAGTAAATTTCTAGGTGGACAAAGGGGTCACACCTTCTTGGTTTCAGAAAAGACTACAGGTGCCTTGTCAAAAGGAAAGGCTTTCATTACAGGGGCCCCAGGGCAGACCCAAGCACACCCATGGACAACGGCCAGAATAACAGATTTAGCACAAGAGACAGTTACACGCTCACCCTGGTAATGCCTCAATGCCCCTTTCCCCTAATTGATCGTGACTTATTATGAAAAATGGCAGCCATAATTACTTTCTCATCTGCTACAACCACCTTAACCCTTGAACTTGAAAAGCCAAAAGTTTTGCTCACCGCTCCAATGTCAGAGTGATATGTGTTTTATCAAGGAGCAGAAGAGACCTCCTCAAAGGAACTTCTCGATAAATCACTAAAAGATATTCCTTTTGGTTGGGCAGAGAACAACCTGCCAGACCTTTCTGAACTTCAGGTGCCTGGGGTCGTACAACTTCTGAGCTCAGCTACACTGGTGTGTCAAGCTCACCCTACTCCCTGGATAGCAAAAGTGGGTATTTCTGTTCCCATTTGCAGACTAAAGAGGACAGGCATTTGGGTCCTCTGCAAGTCCACATGGAATGCTCCCTTGCTGCCAATGCAGAAGCCGGGAACTGAGGACTTCCAACCGGTGCAGGATCTCAGAGAGGCAAATGAGAGGATAGAAACTGGCCACCCCACGTGCCAAACCCCGAGACCCTCCTGAGTACTATCCCTTCAAACTGAATTTCTTATACTGTTTTGGACTTAAAGGATGCTTTGTTCTCCATACCCGTGTCCCCTGCACATCAACCCAGTGAAGACTTACAGGGACACAAGGAGGAACACCCCCAAACCACCTTGCTCCAGTATGCAGATGACCTCCTCCTGGCCTCCAAAACCCTGGAGGAATGCCAACGGGCTACCAAGGACCTGATAATAGTCCTTGGCCCATTGGGGTACAGGGTATCTGCAAGAAAGGCTCAACTGTGTGTCCATAAAGCTGTATACCTAGGCTACCAACTGGAGGAGGGAAAACGGACCTTGTCCCCCAGCCGCACTGAGGCGATCCTCAAAATCCCAGTCCCTGAGACTAAGAGGCAGTTGCAAGAGTTTCTAGGAGCTGTGGGGTACTGTCCATTGTGGAATTTGGGATTTGCAAAAACAACGAAACCCCTATATGCAAGTACTGGGGAAAGGAAAAAGAACTTAAATGGACTGAAGTAGAACAACAAGCGTTTGAATCCTTTTAAAAGTCGCTCATATGGGCAACCTCTCTTGCCCTACTAGACATAGTAAAGCCCTTCCAATTGTCTATGTGAGGCCAGAGGCACAGCATAAGAAGTGCTAACTGAGAACTTGCGGCCATGGAAGAGACCTGTGACCTATCTTTCAAAGAAACTGGACTCTGTAGCTGCAGGATGGTTGAGCTGCATGCGAGCTGAGGCTGCCACGGCCATCCTAGTCATAGAAGCTAGGAAGCTTACACTGGGACAGGATATTGCTGTGGTAGGGGGACCTATGGGTGAACCACTCCTAACCAGTCCCCCGGACCGGTGGATCTCGAATGCCAGGACTATACCACAAATCCCCAAGGTAGTGGCTGTGACCATGCCATCCCCAGTGTTACAGCCACAACCTACATACTCAGAAAATGATCTAAAGATAAGCCAAGAGCTGGCCTGCCAAAAAGGCTGGGAGCATCCAGGGTGGCTGGTCCATCCTGATGGAAGAAGATTCATGCCAGAAGCTCTGGGAGAGATCTGATTCAAGGACTACATGAAGGTATGCATTTGGGATCCTCTCTAAACTGTCTCAGTTGCTTCTCAGGCACTTTTACATACCCAGGCTTGGACACTGGGTGGCAGATGTCACCCACCGTTGATTGCACTGTGCTCGAGTAAACAACCCCAGAAAGAAAAGGAACAACCCCAACCACGAGCTCGAGGTAGTAGTCCAGGAGAATTCTGGGAGGTGGACTTTATGGATATCAAACTTAGAAAGTATGGCTACCGATATTTGCTGGTGTTCGTAGACACCTGTTCTGGATGGGTGGAAGCCTTCCCAACAAAGAAGGAAACTGCTGCCACTGTGTGTAAATTATTAGTAACTAAAATTGTCCCTAGATTTGGCCTTCCCACCATCTTGGGGTCCAACAATGGCCCAACATTTATTGCTCAAATTACTAAAGTCTTAGCAATGCTTCTAAATATTAACTGGAAGCTCTTCAGGGCAAGTAGAAAAAATAAACAGAACCCTAAAGGAATTGTTCGTTAAGTTGCATTTAGGACCTGGCGAGAACTGGGTTGATCCTTACTTTACCTTTTGCCCTACTTCAAGTCCGATGCACTCCCTATGTGAAAAGCATGACCCCATTTGAATTTATGTTTGGCAGACCTTCCCCAAATCCTTCCAAGATTGAAAGAAGTAGAAATAATGGAAGTCACTAATCGTTCCCTCATCGAGTGCCTGCAGGCTGTGCAACAGGTGAGAGACAAATCATCTGCTCTGACACCGTCATTTTGGGCCTAACCAAGGGAAAGGGAACAGGCAGCCAACAACGTGCCACCAGGAAACTGGACATGGGTAAAGAAGCACCAACCTGACACCTTAGAACCTGGGTGGACTGGCCCATACCAAGTGATACTTACAACACCAACTGCTGTTAAAATAGTGGGGAGGGGGCCGTGGATTCATCAGTCATAAGTAAAAAAAAAAAAAAAAAAGCCCTCCCTGAGCATATCCTGAAAAGATGGACACCGAGAAAGACGGAAAATCCCTCAAAATTATGGCTTTACAGAACTTAATTGTTTTTCTCTGAGTATTGCTGACAGCACCCACTGTTTCCCCCAAGCACAAACACATCTGTGGACTGCTATTCTAACCTCCAGCAGACTCAGGTTTACACAGGCACCTCAGGGCCCCTCATGGGGCACAGCCTACCTAGAAGCTGCTGGAGAGAAAGTCACTCAGTGGGCTACGGGATCCTGCCTTTGGGATGATGTTCCCACTCAGAGAAGACAGTCCACACAGAAGACCACATGGCCAGCCCAAGATGAGACACGACGTCCCTCAAAGACCCATAGCCCTAGAAGGGACAACACTGGAGACACAGTGCGGGAACGGATCCCGCCACACCGAGGCATAGCACTAAGGGGGTGCAGCAGAAGAGCAAGGAAGTGGAGCAACAAGGTCCCCAGGGAATGCCAAAGGAGGACTTTGGGGGCAGGACTTGGTGCCCGCACAGACTGGACTGGAAAACACTGCTAAGGGCCAACAAACAGTCCGTGAACTAACTACGAGCTTTCCTTTCTTGAGGAGTTGTGTTTTCTTTGATGGTCATTGGATTTTGGCTGTTTTCTTTCTTTTGGTGCTTGCTTTCGCTCTGTCTTGTGTTTGTGCATGTTATTACCTCTACTGTATGTCTAAAAAGAGATGCTGGATGCACAATCTGCAGGAGAGCAAAAAGGGGACAAATGCTTCGCGGGAGGGCCACGGGAAAGAGGGAGTTGGGGGGAAAGGGAGTGATGTCAAGAAACCCAGAGACAAGGGAACAACAAGTGGATGCAAATCCGTGGTGAGGGCGATGTAGGAATCCTGGTAGGGCGTGATCAAGGGTGAAGGAACCAAGAGGATTTACTGAAACCCAAATGAAGACTGAGCATGGCAGTGGGCACAAGAGGGAAATGAAAGGGAATAGCAGAGCGACCTAGGAAGCACGGGCCAGTTATACAGGTCTAAAGAAAGCCACGCACAGATGTAAATATATTTATCTGTGAGCATGGGGAAATACACCTATGTCCATATCTTTATAGGTGTCCTATTAAGGTAGCAGATGGCCTTTGGGCCTCCACTCAAGGACTCTCTCATTGCAAGAATACCTTGTTCTATGACATTGGCATTCTATGATGCTCACCTTCCCGACACGTTCCCTGATGTCTAAGCGGTTGCATAAGCAAATGTGGTCAAGAAAGCTGATGGTGCCCTGCTATCAAAAGATACGGCGTCTGAGGTCTTCAAGGCCTGAAGGGTAAGCAAGCGACCATGTAGCTCAGAAACAACAGAGCCCACATGGAATAAGCATACCAGCCTGTGCGATCACGAGGTATCAAAGGGATCAGGCATCATCAGCACAAAAAAATCTCATTGCGAATGAGCAGGGAATGCTGGGTAGAGAGCCAAAGCCCATTTTCAGTACACTGGACATTCCCTTAAGTAAGGTCTTGGGGAAGAGACAAGCCTACACAGGGTACTAGACAGCAACGGTGAAACACAACTTTCCTCTAGCTCCTCAATGCTTCCTCTCCCCTCACTATCAAGATCCCAATTATAACTTACAAATCTGACTAGACCAGAGAATGTACACTGGGACAGATAGGAACTAGAAACCCAGGGAATTCAAGGTGGATGAGCCCTTTAGGACCAGTGTTATGAATGGGGATGCTGGAAGGGTGGAGGGAGGGTAGGCTGGCACCAGGGAGCCGATGACAAGGATCTACATAAAACCTCAAAAGAAAAGGGGGTGAAGGGGAACATCAGACTGCAAGATATGACAAAATAATAATTAGTAAATGATGAAGGATTTATGAGGAGGGGTAGTGAGAATGGGGGCGGGGGGAATGAGGAGCTGAGGCCAGGGGCTTGGGTGGAGAGGAGATATTTTGAGAATAATGAGGGCAATGAATGTACAAATGTGCCTTATATCAGTGATGTTTGCACGTATTGTGGTTATTGTTGTATGAGCCCCTATAAAAGGAGAGGAAAAAAAAGACCCTGGCAGAGGGCTGATGCTAGGATGATCTCAGGCTGGATTAGACCAGCAAAAGCAGGTGCTGCAGTCGCCTCACCCTGTGTCTATTCCTATGTGAGGCATGAAGCGTAGGGTCCACAGCACCGGCAGCTGGACAGTGAGAGAGGCGGGGCTCTGAGGTCATTCCACAGGGGAATGGCCCTCCGGTTCCTGCAGGGCCCACCCTCCTGTGTAGTCCTGCTGTCTGGGGCACCTCTTTCACGGAGCCCACACCAGGGGAGCTCAACTCATGGGGGATTGGCAGGAAGCCTCTGCTCATGCACACACACCACCACCTAGCTGGAGGACCTCGGTGAACAAACCTTGAGGCAGACAACAAGCCCACTAACTGATCCTGTGAGAGATATAATCAGGATCCAGAATCCGGCAACTGGGAGCAAGGGGCAGCATACCTGGGTCCCAGCCCCTCCCACTGCCCTCTGCAAGGAGTGACATTCCAAAGCACAGTGTTTTCCAAAAGCACTGTCAGGACTTTGGAATGGGCAGCTCATTTGTGGACATGGATACTATGTGATCCAGACATACTACCTCCTCTGATCCTGTCAGCCAAGACTAAAAACCCTTCCAAGCTGAAAGCCATGCATCTGAACAGTATCCACCAGCCACTCACGTCCACTCCTGCTGCCTCCAAAGAGCTTTCCTGGGTTGGTCAGATCTCTCTGGGGACAGATATCCCTCGGTCCTTGGTTCTGCGTGAGAAAGAATTCACGCCAAAGCCTGGTTTGTGATCCAAGGGAGGTTTAGGAGCGTTAGGGAGGTGTGTTGGGCAACCCTGGTCGATCCTAGTGGCTGAATTGAGTATACTTGGCCTAGGTGGGTCGATGCAGGTGCAGCGCCCACCCAGGTGGACCTGCCCTTCCTGGCCGGAAACCTGGACCTCTGAGCACGCACAGTGTGCCACTCCTTCCTGGGCCGCTAACTGGGCCATCTGAGCATGTGTAATGGACACCCCAGTCCCTATGCTAGCTACCTAACATTTCCATCCTGAAGAGATGTGGACCCAAATCTTTGGGGTACTGGGCGACGACATCTCTAGCTACTTCCTGCTGGCAAAACGGGCGAGGTGGGGCTTTGGGTCCACACCCTTCCTGCTCTGCTGGGAGGGGTTGTCCATTCAGCGCTAGATTGGATAAGGTTGAAGTGGTCCAGGAGATGGTGGTCCTGGAGTTGGCACAATTGGATTAGGGGCTTTGGTAACTTGAGAACTTCTGGAAAAACCAACAAACGCACAAAAGGGTGAACAGTTTAACTGAGACAAGGCTAGGATTGTGAGGTGGGAGTGCCCTTGAAAGTAGGTGAGTATCACAGGAAGTAAGTAAAAAATCTTAGGATTATCAGGCGTGTGTGTTTGTTCATTCTAAGTACCGGCACAGGGGTAAAAGCATTCACAATT
The DNA here is from genome assembly GCF_050624435.1 of Tenrec ecaudatus. Taxonomy (NCBI): domain Eukaryota; kingdom Metazoa; phylum Chordata; class Mammalia; order Afrosoricida; family Tenrecidae; genus Tenrec; species Tenrec ecaudatus. Next base: position 67,459,581 of record NC_134544.1, on the reverse strand, counting down.
TCCCCTAGCGGGGTCCAGGGTTTGGGCACTACTGGGTGCAGTGGGATCACCGCTTCACTTATGATCCTAAGGCATTGGCCCCTCTGATAAGAACCATCCTTCTTTTTAACCCTATAACGCCTCACTTTTAAATTTTTGGGCAAAAAAAATTTCGTTTTGATTCATTACTTTCATAGTTATCAATATATATACATTTATATTCATTTCATTAAATGTTAGGGAAAGGTCATGCTCGGTGTTATAGGGTTAAATTGTAATATTGGGATGCTACAGGCGGATTCAACAGGGATCAAAAGTAGAGTAACTGCCTGTGTCGCTTTTAATTTTCTCGGGTTCCATTTGAGTAAAAGGCTTGTAAGTTACCCGGGGACCAAATGCCTCTGATGCCTCTACTAGGGGTAGAATGTTCAGGGAGGGTTCAGGGGTGGGACAATAGTGACCTGAAGTCCAGGATCCCTTAGGGCAGGGGTCCTCAAATTGTTTACACAGGGGGCCAGTTCATTGTCTCTCCGACCGTTGGAGGGCCAGACTATGGTTTTCAAAAAACCTATGGACAAATTCCTATGCACACTGCACGAGTCGGCTGCTAAGCAGGACAGGCAGTGGCAGCAAAAACACCCCGAGGGTGGGATAAATGGCATCGCGCCACATGTGCCCCATGGACCACAGTTTGAGGACGCCAGCCTTAGGGGTTCCTGGGTGCACTGGGGATGAAGGTCTCCTACTGCTCCTCGAGAGGAGAAATGCTCTAAGTTCTGGCATCTCCGCCCACTTTCCCGGCACTCTACCAAACTGTTCCCGGTGAATCACGGTTGGAAGGGAAAGCGTACCCTTCTCTGCCCACCATTCTCCTTTCTCAAAACGATACTGTGGCCAAATAGAGTTGCAAAGTGAATCTATCAGCTTTTGTTTGCCCAGCCTCTCTGTATCAACTCTATCCCAATTGGACACGATTCATGCAAGGGGGCAATTCCTGAGCATCAAGCTGCTAAGTCCCATCTAGAAAGCACAAAACAAGGAGGCGATTGACAGCTTGCTGCCTCCAGGTCAATAACCCCCACTTGAAAGCACACCCCTGGGTTGCCCTGAATCTCATGCCTCAGCCCGAGGGAAGGGGTCAAGGACTAGTCGCCGAGGGCGACCTTTAGGTCCAACCATTTTTCTGGACAACAGGCTAGGAGGACCACTGCTTGGGATGGCCCCAAGGCCCTCCAAGACGCCTGCTGGCGGGGCTGATGCTCAAATCTCTCAAGGGAAGGGACACGTGGCAGCTCAGGGAACCTTAAGGGAAATTGGAATTTCTGGCTGGAACATCATGGCAGAGGAGCTGTGTATTAAGTAAGAGCTGTCCCCAAAAGTGCCTGAAGCAGCATCGCTGAAAGCCTAAATAACAGTGACTCCGCCTAGGCTTCCGAACGCCATTGGCCTAAGCCTGGGCCACGGAAAAGCAGCCTGTAAGAAGGAACAAACCAAATCTGGAAGAACACTAGCCCTACAACGCCTCAAGTTTTAAATTTTGGAAATATTTTTTTGGGTTTTTATTATTTACTTTCATAGTTATCAATATATATGACATTCAAAATATATTTTAAAAGCATAAAATTTTCAGTGTTTTTGAAATGTGACCAAATTGTCACATTTATAATTTGGGTACCAGATACGTTTTCATTAAGAATTATGACAATTTTGTGCTTGGCGTTATAGGGCTAGAGCAGCTCGTTTGAAAAACCAGGAGAAAGGCAAAGGGAATGGGGGGGGAAAGGGAAACTTTGGGCTCCCGGGACCAGGCAGGGTTAACTCCCAGGCCTCTTCACCCAGCTCCCTAGGCAGCGCCCTTCCACATGTGGACTGGTGGGTGCCATCTTGGCCATGGTCACAGATCCTGCTACCTCTCGGCTACAATGGCGACTGTGTAGGATCTCTGGGAAAAGCTGAAACAGCTTTGACAAGAGTGAAGCCATTTGGGGCTGACAGAAGCCACCATGAAAAGAAAATAAAGTAGCTAGGAAGTGTAAATGAACTAGCTGATATTGGGGAGGTAGGCTGTGCAGACGTCGCCCAAGGGAATGTCATGAAGGAAATGGGTGTTCAGAAGGCTTGCGAGAACGACCAGAGCAGTTTGGTTCAACTAAGAATGGCTAACCCTAATACCCCGCTTCTCACTCGCCTAGTCCTGAGGAAGTATCCATGTACCTACTATACAAAACAGTGACATTGGAAAAATCAGTGCCTTGAAAAGCCCAGGAGAGGCGGACGAGCCACCACTAGAGAGAACGGGCCTAGTCCTCGCCTAGAAAAATCGAAGCTACAGACAATAATGCTCGAAGCTGAATAAAGGTGTCCAGGCTCTGTTTCACTTGACCCCAAAGAGCCCATGCTCACTCTCCATGTAGGGAGCCAGCCAGTAAATTTCTAGGTGGACAAAGGGGTCACACCTTCTTGGTTTCAGAAAAGACTACAGGTGCCTTGTCAAAAGGAAAGGCTTTCATTACAGGGGCCCCAGGGCAGACCCAAGCACACCCATGGACAACGGCCAGAATAACAGATTTAGCACAAGAGACAGTTACACGCTCACCCTGGTAATGCCTCAATGCCCCTTTCCCCTAATTGATCGTGACTTATTATGAAAAATGGCAGCCATAATTACTTTCTCATCTGCTACAACCACCTTAACCCTTGAACTTGAAAAGCCAAAAGTTTTGCTCACCGCTCCAATGTCAGAGTGATATGTGTTTTATCAAGGAGCAGAAGAGACCTCCTCAAAGGAACTTCTTGATAAATCACTAAAAGATATTCCTTTTGTTTGGGCAGAGAACAACCTGCCAGACCTTTCTGAACTTCAGGTGCCTGGGGTCGTACAACTTCTGAGCTCAGCTACACTGGTGTGTCAAGCTCACCCTACTCCCTGGATAGCAAAAGTGGGTATTTCTGTTCCCATTTGCAGACTAAAGAGGACAGGCATTTGGGTCCTCTGCAAGTCCACATGGAATGCTCCCCTGCTGCCCATGCGGAACCCGGGAACTGAGGACTTCCAACCGGTGCAGGATCTCAGAGAGGCAAATGAGAGGATAGAAACTGGCCACCCCACATGCCAAGCCCTGAGATCCTCCTGAGTACTATCCCATCAAACTTAATTTTTTTATACTGTTTTGGACTTAAAGATGCTTTGTTCTCCATACCCGTGTCCCCTGCACATCAACCCAGTGAAGACTTACAGGGACACAAGGAGGAACACCCCCAAACCACCTTGCTCCAGTATGCAGATGACCTCCTCCTGGCCTCCAAAACCCTGGAGGAATGCCAACGTGCTACCAAGGACCTGATAATAGTCCTTGGCCCATTGGGGTACAGGGTATCTGCAAGAAAGGCTCAACTGTGTGTCCATAAAGCTGTATACCTAGGCTACCAACTGGAGGAGGGAAAACGGACCTTGTCCCCCAGCCGCACTGAGGCGATCCTCAAAATCCCAGTCCCTGAGACTAAGAAGCAGTTGCAAGAGTTTCTAGGAACTGTGGGGTACTGTCCATTGTGGAATTTGGGATTTCAAAAACAACGAAACCCCTATATGCAAGTACTGGTGAAAGGAAAAAGAACTTAAATGGACTGAAGTAGAACAACAAGCGTTTGAATCCTTTAAAAAGTCGCTCATATGAGCAACCTCCCTTGCCCTACTAGACATAGTAAAGCCCTTCCAATTGTCTATGTGAGGCCAGAGGCACAGCATAAAAAGTGCTAACTGAGAACTTGCGGCCATGGAAGAGACCTGTGACCTATCTTTCAAAGAAACTGGACTCTGTAGCTGCAGGATGGCTGAGCTGCATGCGAGCTGAGGCTGCCACGGCCATCCTAGTCATAGAAGCTAGGAAGCTTACACTGGGACAGGATATTGCTGTGGTAGGGGGACCTATGGGTGAACCACTCCTAACCAGTCCCCCGGACCGGTGGATCTCGAATGCCAGGACTATACCACAAATCCCCAAGGTAGTGGCTGTGACCATGCCATCCCCAGTGTTACAGCCACAACCTACATACTCAGAAAATGATCTAAAGATAAGCCAAGAGCTGGCCTGCCAAAAAGGCTGGGAGCATCCAGGGTGGCTGGTCCATCCTGATGGAAGAAGATTCATGCCAGAAGCTCTGGGAGAGATCTGATTCAAGGACTACATGAAGGTATGCATTTGGGATCCTCTCTAAACTGTCTCAGTTGCTTCTCAGGCACTTTTACACACCCAGGCTTGGACACTGGGCGGCAGATGTCACCCACCATTGATTGCACAGTGCTCGGGTAAACAAACCCAGAAAGAAAAGGAACAACCCCAACCACGAGCTTGAGGTAGTAGTCCTGGAGAATTCTGGGAGGTGGACTTTATGGATATCAAATTTAGAAAGTTTGACTACCGATATATGCTGGTGTTCGTAGACACCTGTTCTGGATGGGTGGAAGCCTTCCCAACAAAGAAGGAAACTGCTGCCACTGTGTGTAAATTATTAGTAACTAAAATTGTCCCTAGATTTGGCCTTCCCACCATCTTGGGGTCCAACAATGGCCCAACATTTATTGCTCAAATTACTAAAGTCTTAGCAATGCTTCTAAATATTAACTGGAAGCTCTTCAGGGCAAGTAGAAAAAATAAACAGAACCCTAAAGGAATTGTTCGTTAAGTTGCATTTAGGACCTGGCGAGAACTGGGTTGATCCTTACTTTACCTTTTGCCCTACTTCAAGTCCGATGCACTCCCTATGTGAAAAGCATGACCCCATTTGAATTTATGTTTGGCAGACCTTCCCCAAATCCTCCCAAGATTGAAAGAAGTAGAAATAATGGAAGTCACTAATCATTCCCTCATCAAGTGCCTGCAGGCTGTGCAACAGGTGAGAGACAAATCATCTGCTCTGACACCTTCATTTTGGGCCTAACCAAGGGAAAGGGAACAGGCAGCCAACAACGTGCAACCAGGAAACTGGACATGGGTAAAGAAACACCAACCTGACACCATAGAACCTTGGTGGACTGGCCCATACCAAGTGATACTTACAACACCAACTGCTGTTAAAATAGTGGGGAGGGGGCCGTGGATTCCTCAGTCATAAGTAAAAAAAAAAAAGCCCTCCCTGAGCATATCCTGGAAAGATGGACACCCAGAAAGACGGAAAATCCCTCAAAATTAAGGCTTTACAGAACTTAATTGTTTTTCTCTGAGTATTGCTGACAACACCCAGTGTTTCCCCCAAGCACAAACACATCTGTGGACTGCTATTCTAATCTCTAGCAGTGAATATGTAACCTCTTATACTGGGTATGACCCCCTGTTTTCATTTTGATTTGTTTGATTTGCTAGGAAAGAATTGGCATTCTGGATCCTTTAAAGGTAAAGGGCACAATGGGACCTATACTCGAATCCCGTCCTATGGGTGCGGAATACCCTCTATAGAAAGAAGGCTCCAAACAAACCATGTCTATATATGCCTGGCTCATGGACTCCCTAACTGCCAAGGGGAGGGACATTACCATTGCGCAGCTTGGGGTTGTGAAACCATCATTTTCAGGGTGGAAACTTGTTAAAGATGACCCTATTATTTTTACAAGAATGAGACTCAAGTCGGAAGGGTTTGATCCCACTACGTGTATGGTTTCCAAATATAACCCAATAAGAATTGGATTCAAGCGTTATTGGGTTCACTGGGAAAACATGGGGAATTCAACATTATGTAAATGATAGAGATCCCGGACAACCTTTTCTATCCAGCAAAGTAAAATATGGCAACCTGCCATCCGTATAAAGGCCCAAACCTCGGGATAAATCCTGAAGAGCCACAGCTGGTGTCATTAAGATTCCTTTGCCGCACCCTCCAGACTCTCCAGTAACTTTCCCGTTCACTGCCAGCCCAACTCACAGGGCCCTTCTCATTCAGGAGCCACCTCAAGGTTCTGTGTTTGATTCTCGGGATGCTGTATTCCAATTAATGAACTCAAATCCTCACCTCACAGCTGATTGTTGGCTTTGTCTGAACCCTGCTTCCCCTTACTATGTAGGCACAGGTACAAATAGCACTATTGGTACAGAGTGTAATCCAATTAGAAATGTTAGTAAAAAGGATTACACGAAGCAGCAGTCTATAGGTGATGTTAGTATGGACTCAAGTCTAAGCTCACTTTAAAAGATTTGCAAGGGCAAGACTGTGTTTTTATTCATCTAAGTATCCCTTTAATATATCAAGATATCGAGATTTTTGCCTTCAATCTGTTCCCATTGAACAAAATGTTGATCCTAATTTGTTATCTGCTCCAATGAGTACTTGCTTTACTTGTTCCACAGGACGAACACCCTGTCTCTTTTCCCCGGGTATTTGTGTGCTAGTGCATGTTACTCCTCAAGTGTACCTGTGTTCTGGTGAAGGAGGTGTAGGGATAACTTTGGAATTTCCGGATGAGTTCAAAGAGCCCCAGTATTGGTCCCACTGGTAACAGGGCTTGGGATTATGGGATTAGCTGCAGTCGGGTCAGTTGCTTTAATACAAGGAAACTTAAACTATCAGACTCTTAGTCAGCAAATTGCTTTAGATCTACAGGGATTAAAAAAAACCTGTCTCCCATTTAGAAAGATCCCTAGACTCCCTTGTAGCAGTTGTGTTGCAAACCCGCCGAGGGCTTGACTTGCTCTTTTGGAAACAAGGAATGCTGTGCACAGCATTGGGAGAAACTAATTCTATGCAAAGCATTCAGGAATCAATAAAGATAGATGAGCCCTGGTTAGGAAAGGATTAGAACAAAGAGTCAAGAAAAGAAATGGAGGAACCAATTGGTTTGAAAAGCTACTTAATTGGTCAGCCTGGCTAACTACCCTATGAACGGCCCTAGCCGGCCCCTAATCCTCCTCCTGCTAAGCCTCACATTTGGCCCAGTAATAACCAATAAGCTAGTGGCATTCCTTACACAGAAAGTACAAGCCACAAAACTCTTAGTGCTGAGCCCACCATACACTGGGCTGGCTACCAAAGATTCAATGATTTGAACTTGGCTAAGAACAGGAGAGTATATAGCAGCTCTGGGCAAAGCTTAAGTAGCCTTGACAAGAGAAGTCATTTTGAGCTTTCAGAAGCCATTATGAATAGTAAATAAACTAGCTATGAACTGCCAATGAACTAGCTGATACTGGGGAGTTAGGCTGTGCAGACGTAGCCCAAGGGAACGTACAGAAGGAAAAGGCTGTTCAGAAGGCTTGCGAGAACGACCAGAGCAGTTTTGGTTCAACTAAGAATGGCTAACCACAATACCCCGCTTCTGAGCTCTGCCTGCTTGCACACCTGCACATTGCAAAAGTATAAAAACCTTTGGAAAATTAGACTGGGGGGCCGCTCAGTCTCCCCTCAAGAGAGCTGATGGTCTGGTCCCTGCGCAGGAAATGAAACTTGTTCTGCTGAACTTTCCGGCAGTCTGGGCGGTTTGCTGTCTGGGAATGGAGTGTAGCTACAACAGACACAGGTGGTGCCATTCTGCCTGTGAGTGGAGTCACGTGGCTGGGAAAATGGAGGCCCCAGGTTGTGGCCTAGCCGAAAGCCAGCCTGGAGCCGGCCACCCAGCCAGAGTCCTGCCCAAACCAACAGGGTGGACGCAGGCGCCCCCAGGCCTGCTGCTTGCCGGAGCCGCGGCACAACACTGTTTCCCAGTCTTGGCACAACAGACTCCATTTTGAGTCCTGCACCTCCATCTTAGCTCTCAAGGCTGACCCCTAACCGACCTCCCCTCCCCAGCTCAACCCCAAATTCCTGGAACCAGCTCGTCACAAAGCCAGAATGTTTTCTGAAGATATGGTCACTCCACGCGTCCCTGACATATAGGTAAGATTAACGACCTTCTCCCTTCTGAAGCACCTGTGTGCGCAGATCCTCCCCAGCTTTGATCCTCCCCAGCTGTGCCTGCCAGCAGTGGGCATAAAAACGCTGCCAGGATTTTTTCCCCCTGCGCGGCTTCAATAGCTCAATACCCTGAGTTGCTGAACCTGCCCGCAAGCTTCTCAATAAAGCCTGCTTCTAAAACTTCGTTAATTGCATCTTTGATTCTGTTTTCACGTCCAAATAAACCTTATACACTGAGCCTCGAGAAGGCTTTTGGAGTCAAAATCCTCCCAGCCTCCAGGCAGCAGCGTCCCAGCCCCCTCACAAATGCAGCCCGGGAAGGCAGGCGAGTTCCTGGGAAAGCAGGCACGTCAAGTCCCGCACACCAGCAAGAAACGGCGCAGAGACGGACACCAGCAAGAAACGGCGCAAAGACGGACACCAGCAAGAAACCCCGCAAAGACGGACACCAGCAAGAAACGGCGCAAAGACGGACACCGTGAATTCAACCCAACAATTCTCCCGAGGGTGGTGAGGTAAAAGGAGCCCAGAGGGGCACCCAATCCGTGAGACCAACATGGGAGGGCCCACTCCTGGGGCCGGCTTACCTCATAGCTCCAAATCACACAGCACCGCTTCTGTTCGACCTCTCCGGGGACAGGTGTGCCTCAGTCCATGGCTCCACGCGAGAAACAGCTCACGGCGAGGCCTGGTTTGGGATCCCCGTGAGTTTTATGAGCGGTTAGGGAGGCGTGGTCGATGACGTGGGTCAACCCCATTGGCTGAATTGTTGAATTGAATTCACCTGGCCTAGGTGAGCCAATGCAGGTACAGCCCCACCCAGGCATAGCTCCCCCTCCTGGCTGGAAACCTGAACTGCTGAGCATGCAGTGAGCCACTGCTTCATGAGCCGGTAGCTCGGACCTCTGAGCATGTGTAATAGGCCTGCCAGTCCCTATGCTAGCTCCCTAACAGGTTTTCCAGCCAAAGGTCTGCCTTCTGGAGCTGTTCTACAGAAAGCATTTAGTTCCTGACCCCTATGCATTCGGGGTAATGGATGCCCTCGCTTCCGTGCTTGCTTCTATTTCATTCTGGAATGGTCCTTGTTTCACAGGTCGGCGAGGTCAGGAATTCTGGGCTGGTTGGCTACCAAGCACAAAATAAATAGCCAACAGATTGAAATCTCAACCCCTATATTGGTTTATTATCGACCACACAAACTTGTCTTCTGGAACTTCCCTCCTAAATTTCTGAACCCTTGAACTCCTTGACACATGTACTTGGAAAGCAAGGATTCCAAACTCTGATCACCATATCTGACTGCTCCCCCAGTCCCTCTGCACTGTCAACCAGCAAAGTCGGGCCTCTCCATTTCTCAGAAGCTGCAGATTGTTACGTGACATCACCCTGTGTTTAAATGTTAGTGATTATGCCATTTAAAAAACAAATGTGTGAGCCAACTGGGGGCAAACAAGACTCGTTTCAAACACCAGCTCTGTCTCCTCTAAGGGCCCGTGTACAACTGCGACAACACAACAGTGGGTCCTGCTGGGTCTCCATTAGCATCTGGGAGGAAGGTTATTTATTACAGGGAATCCTACCTTTGTCCCTTGGTGTTAATTGCAGACTCACTTGGTGATGGATTGTATCTGACACGCACCACGTTTGCCGCAGCAAACACCAACACTTTGTCAAACTCCGTTTGGTATTGCTCCATCCCTCCATTATTCTCCCTAAAGACAAAAATAATTAACACATTCATATAAAAGCACAGGATGAGGATAGCTTTAATTTATGCATCTAGTTCAGGGTCATCCCTCTTATCAAGATATGACAATCTAATGAGGCTTAATTAAAAGTAGCAGTGAAGCAATTTAGGAAACTGAGGGATTGTCACGAGTCCTGGTTGTGACAGCATGTTCTGTGCACCATGGAAGATAACAGATTTGTCTTCTGTGGTATCTCATATCCATCATCCCCAAACTACCTGCTCTTAGGGGTAGAGAGAGCGAGCTTGTCTTTGAAAAAAGTGCCTGGCTTTGGTAGCTGCTCACAGGATGGCAGGTGTAATGTATTATGAGAACTTAACAAGGCTCTGAGAAGATGGCTATTGGAAGGTCTGGCTGGAGGGCAAGGTCATGGCCCTGAAGGATTCAGGATCCAGAAGTCAAGTCAGAACTGGATGCCAGAGACTTTCTCAATCCAGCCCTCTTTGCCCCTCCCCTAAGGCCAATACATTTCTAAGGGTTATGGATTCTACTTCAGAATCTTTCTCAAACCCAGGGCCCTCTTCACCATTATTGTCTAGACCTGGTCACCTCTTGCCTTATAAATACAAATATGGGTTTATTGTAAGTCTGGGTCTGTTAGGTTTCTCGGGTGGGAAATGTCTCGGTCCTTGGCTACACACTGGAAAGAAATTCACACCAAAGCCTGGGTGGTAATCCGAGTGGGTTTATATACATGAGAGAAGAAGGTTCCGGCGTTACACTAAACTGAACACGGGCACCCTCATGACACTGCACACTCAGCCCTGCTGAGTGGAAGGCAGAGAAGCAGCTGAAGGGAAGGGGCAGTGGTCTCCAGATTCCAGCCTTGTAAGGGCTTTCAGCTGGGAGGCATCAATTAAGCTCTCCTGGCTTGGGCTTAGCCCGCATTGGCTTCCAACCTCCTGTAGGGGGCCCCCTAAGCATGGAGAGGAACAACCCCTTGTCTTGCTACCTAACCGGTCTACATTCCTGCATGGCTACATTGAGATGGAACTAGCCCCTTTAGACAGCCTGAGGGGTTCACCAGGAGACACGGGCCCCAGTGTTCCCTGTGACCACCTTAAACCTTAAACTACTGTTGGAGTTTATATTACCTGTGTGGGTCTGTGGGCATGGGACGTTTCCATGCCAGAGACCTGAAGTTACACAAATAGGCATCCAGAACAGAACTCATACAGGCTCTAATAAGATGCTCGGATGCTTCTCGCTAGGATGAGAATTTAACGAAGTGTGTGAGCAGTTCAGATCTTGTAAGGGAGAACAGGTCAGTAGGGTATCCAGAGAAGAGAGCAAAGGTCAGGGGAAAGGGAGGGGGCCCACAGACATCTGTGCTCTGTGTTTGGCCACAAGACAAGAAACCGGGTCTCCTTGCAAAAGAAAGCAGAACAGCAAGTCCCTCAGAACTACGACATTTTTAAACATGACCTACACAACACTCGGCTCTGGGAGGCGCCTTGGAAAACCATAAAAGCCCCAAAAGAGGGGCAAGGAGGAAGCCCAAGTCTTTGATTTTCCCTGCTGTGCTTTCAGTGTTGAAATGTCTGTGCACGGAGCCTTTGAAATTTCAGAATCAGAGAGTGGATTCACAAGCCAAGCTCCTGCTTTTTTCTTCAATGCATTTTGGCCAAGCTTCTCCTTGGTGAGACATGTAACAGAAATTCTGGACTTAGGAGCCACTTGGTCCTTGGACACTAGGAGATTTCAGTGGAATCTGAAACAGGGCTCTAACCACCAGCTGGACTGGCCTAGGAAGCCCAAGTATTCATTCTCCCAAACACCAACCTCCCGTTGCTCTTCATCTGCCTGCACCTTGTTCAGCTTTAGTTGTCCGTGGAAGCGTTTGGCACCCATCTGATGCTTTGGAACCCAGAAAGGAGGAAAGGTAAAACTGGGATTCAAATGAAACAGACTTAAGCAGGACCATAGCCAAGATGTGCCCAGGGCTCCTCGCAGCATTTGTCACCTTCATTTCCCTCTTCGGACTCAGACGTGGCAAGGTTCAGAAACAAGCTTTACCAGAAAGAACAGCTGTGAACCCAGCCTGCTTCCAAGTGAGAAAAAGCCCTTTACACATGAGTTCCTGAGGTCAGCCCAGCCCTGTGCGTCCCCACCCCTCCCAGAGTCCCTGGCTCTCTGGCGAAGCATTAAAGCAAGTGGAAGCAGAGATTTGCTCAGAATAAAAAAATCGTTTTTCACAATAGCACGGCACGTTCTGGATGGCAATCACGGCTGCACAAACCATATCCGTCCTCCAGCCATAATGTTGGCGCCTCAGTGACCATGCACATACATTGTGTGGCGAGACTCAGAGCCTGTTCCATTTGTGGTCAATTGTTTCCTCCCTCTCCATACTTTGCACTTAGGAGACATGCTCTCTGGAAGTGGTTGAGGCTTGTCACCAATAATCATCTCCTACACCTTCCTTTACAGTCACTAATTTGATGTGTTCACTCAAAGAAATGCCAATAATATGAGGTTTCAGAGGAGAGCTCCTAGAGCTCCCCCAGACAACAAGGAGGCCGAGTGTCACCGTCATTATCCTGAGCTGGGAGGGGGCACTAGTGTTCTGGAAGCTGGGGATCCGTCACTGCCTGCCCACCGCACAGACAGAGCAGGTGCTGGTTATAATTGCTTCTAGACGTCCTGCCATGCTGAGTTGAAAGTCAAACCCGTAAACGCTGCCCGACTACAATAACACTGGAGTACACAGACATTTCTGCATCATTGCTGGGTGAAAATATACTGAGTGGAGTTGGATGAGATGGCAGCAAGTGCCTAAGGAGGGGATGCTGTGGGAATACCAACAAGATGACTGTCAGTCGCCGTTTCCTCCTCTCGTCTGCTTTTCCCCCCCTTTCTTTCAGGCCCAAAAGACATGACAAATATGTAAGCAAACAAATTTGTTCATTTTTAGAGGAGTCTCCCACCCCACCCCACCCCCATCCAACTCTGGCCTCCTTTGAGCAAGCCAGTAGAACTTTTTTTTTTTTTTTTTAAACCTGGCTTCTGCTATGGCAATTTCCGGAGTTGCTATGTGGCTGTGTTTAAAAGTCGCCTTTGGGATCCAGAGCACAATCCTTGTCACAAAGGCATTCTCCCAGTCCCAAATAGCAATGCGACCTCCTTTCAGAAGGTTGTTCTTGTTTCTGTAGACCCAGAAAGGAGTTCAAGCTGTTGATCTTGACCGTGGTTGTCGAGTCAGCCTCTCATGGACACCTCATGGGAAGCAGAGCAAACTATGACAGTCTGTGCTATCACCAGGGCTGGGAAGGGAAGCCAACCGTGGAGGGCCATAGGTCGATGTGTGGATGGAGATAATCAGGTCTTTCGTCCTTATTCTATTTCAGTCTGGAAACATCCCTGAAGCCTGCTCAGTGTCATAGCAACACACAAACCTTCACTGACAGTCTGGGGCACATTGGCTGCAAATCGAACCCGGGTCTTCCCGGTGAAAGACGATGAGAGATCTACCACTGAAGCACCGTGGCCCTCACCTCAAACCAGGGCAGTCATTTCCCACAGATCTACCAGAGTTCAAACCAGACCACAATGCGTGATGACTGAGATTGCCACCAGAATCTGATACTGATGCAGAAAAAAACCTAACTACCATTTTATTGACTCCCACTCATACCGGCCCAATAGGACAAAGAACTGCCCCTTTGGGGTTTTGAGACTTTAAATCCTTACAGTAGCGGTTCTCAACCTGTGGGTCGCGACCCCTCTGGGGATCAAATAACCCTTTCACAGGGGTCAACCATTTCATAACAATAGCAAAATTACAGTTATGAAGTAGCAATGAAAATAATTTTATGGTTGCAGGTGACCACAACATGAACTGTATTAAAGGGTGGGGGCATTATGAAGGTTGAGAACCACTGCCTTACCGAAATAGACAACCTCATATTTCTCCCACGGACGGGCTAGTCAGTTCAAACCCCCGACCTTGCGATTAGCAGCTTAATGCACAGTCCACTACACCACCTGGGCTCCTAATGCTATAATAAGAGATACTATTGTTAGATCTCTCCTGGGAGAGATATACCTCAGGCCTTGGCTTCGCGCGAGAAAGAATTCAATTCGAAGCCTGGATTGTGATCCAAGTGGGTTTTTTGAGAGAAGAAGTTTCAGGTTTACACAGGCACCTCGGGGCCCCTCACGGGGCACAGCCTACCTAGAAGCTGCTGGAGAGAAAGTCACTCAGTGGGCTCCGGGATCCTGCCTTTTTTTCTTTTTAAAAAAATCGTTTTATTAGGGGCTCATACAACTCTTATCACAATCCATATATACATCAATTGTGTAAAGCACATTTGTACATTCATTGCCCTCATTATTCTCAAAACATTTGCTCTCCACTTAAGCCCCTGGCATCAAGTCCTCATTTCTCCCCTCCCTCCCCGCTCCCCCATCCCTCAAGCAACCTTGATAATTTGTGAGTGGTGATACTGAGAGGATTGTGGGAGGGTGGATTGGAAAGAGGGAACTGATTACAAGTATCTACATGTGACCTCCTCTCTGGGGGACGGACAACAGAAAAGTGGGTGAAGGGAGACATCGGAGCGGTCAAGATCCTGCCTTTTCAATTCCTCCATAGGGAGGCATGGTTGACGGTCATGGTCAACCCCAATGGCTGGATTGAATTCACCTGGCCCAGATGGGCCAATCCAGGTGTAATGCCCACCTAGGTGTACCACCCCTTCCTGGCCGGAAGTTTGAACCTGAGCATATGTAATGGATGACCCAGTCCCTATGCTAAACCACCTAATAGTATTTGCAAGATGCCAAGCACCGTTCTAAGCTTTTTGTGTATAGTAATTCAATTATTCCACTTAACAAGCCTATGTGTGGACTCTATTTGGCCTCCTTTTACAGATGAAAAATCAGTGGCACAGAATGATAAAGTCATGAGCCTAGGACCACACAGTGAGGAAGTGGGAAGGAGAGATTTGGACCCAGGCTGCAGAGCCCATGCCTTGGGTGCCTACAGCTGCCATGTAGGACACAGAAAAGCATGGAGCAGACTCGGCGTAAGATATTAGGGAGTTGGGAGGACTGTAGCATGAATGTATGTGCTATGACTTCATGAGAGTAGCTGCTACTCAGATCCAGAAGAGAATACAAGCCTTTTGCAAAAATTATTTTTCCAAGAGAGGGTGGAAAACTGCATCTTGTGCGAAATCCCCCCAACCTGCACATGTGCATAGCTATTTCAGAAGGTTCCAAACAATGTGTGCTGTGCGGCAAACCAAACTGAGCTCAGGGGGAGCTGGTCTGTGGGTTATGTTAGCCAGAAAGTGAGCAGTTTGAACTCACCAGCCACCACTCCAAGGGAGAAAGAGGAGGCTTTCTGCTCCCATGGACTTACAGCCTTCGAAGTGGCAGGGAGCATTTCCATGCGTCCTATGATTAGGATCTCAGAGGGTGAGGGTGGAGTTGGTTGAGACCTGTCTTCAGGGCATTTCCCAGAAGGGCTTCCTGCAGTGGCTCTGCCTTCAGGAATGTCTGATGACCTTGAGGGCAGCAAAGTCCTAAACACACTCGGGCAGTGGTTCTCAACCTTCCTAATACAGGTCCTCTTGTTGTGGTGATGCCCCCCTCCCCCAACCATTAAATGATTTTCTTGCTACTTCATCACTGTAATTTTGCTACAGTTATGAATTGGGTGAGCCCTGTGAAAGGGTCATATGACTCCCAAAGGGGTCGCAACCCACAGGTTGAGAACCACTGCACTAAGGGTTCCCCTCCCAGGCAGCCCTACCAGTGTCTGGTGTGCATAGTTCTGTGAGGTGAGAGAAATGGACTTAGTGTCTGCTTCTGGTGACAGTTGATGTGGGTGGGCTTTCTCCCTATGTCAAATCCCTCTCAAGCCATTTGTCACCACAACAGAGGGAGCCATGCACTAAAAAGCAAGAAGAGGATGCAGCACAGCAGGACAGCAAGCAGAACAAAGATTGAATAAGCACAATTCACTTCAATCATGAATCGGGTGCCCTTGAGATGTGAGGAAGACCCCAGTCTAGTGACATTAGATCAGGTTTAGGGATTGAGTGAAGCGACCCCTCTTGGCTCCCCTCAGCCCCTATTTTGCTTTCCCATTGATCCTGACCCTTGCATCGTGATTGGTCCTTATTCCAGCATGATGGTTGGTTTCATAACCACGGCATATGGGAATGTGTTAGTCGATAGGTTATACAGGCACAGCCTCTGGAATGGGTAAGTGAGGAGGCGATTTGGGCTCGCTCATGCAGACCTCTAGTTGTCCTTGACATGACTGGTAGAATGGATCATGTGAAGTGATTTGAGATCGGCGTTGAGATCTGATAGGTCATGCAGACTTCTAGCTGATCCTGGCAGTACCCTATTTTAAGGAAACAGAATGTTTGGCGTTTAAGTCGTATTTGAGCTTAAATTTTGAGCAATAGGCTGTGGCTCACAGTGAGAGTCTATGTGGAGACCCTACATCCATTTTGAGGGGCCACAGATTCAGCCACCATTGAGTTCTTTCCTACTCTGACTGGCAGTGGAAAGCTTGTCCCTCAGGCAGTGTGCTTGCGTCCACTCCCCGGGCCACACTCCACGATATACGGTAGTGTGCACATCCCAATGAAGGTCCCGCTCATGCTCTCACAGGCCCTCCTGAAACTCCAGGAATTGATCTGTCTTCAGTCACAATTTTGTGACAAAGTTGTTTGTTTTCTATGTCTTATTTAAGTTTTCAGGAGCCCAGGTGGTAATGCTGGATAGTGTTGGACTATTAAGAGCAAGGTCGCTGGTTCAAAGCCACTAGTCATTCCACAGGAGAAAGATGAGGTTATTGCTTCCTGTAAAGGTAGCAACTTCAGGATCCCTACACAGAGTCACTATGAGTCAGAGTCAGCAGGACAGAATGGGTGTCATTTTATTTAAGTCACTGTGGCTGTGGGTCCTTCCAACACCATTGTGGCCTCATGCGGATGCTCTCCTTCATCCAGAACAGCAGTTTGTGCCTTTTTCTTGTGTAAAACTTAGCAAAGGAGTTCCTAATAAAATATAATTGGATTGGGAGTCTTTTTCCCCTAAAAACAAAGTAAATACAAAAATAGAAATGAGACTATGGTGGTAATAACAAGTTGGAGAGTTGAGAGAGCTGAACTCTCAATCCTGATAGAAAACCATTGTGACTGAGCACCTGCTCAAGGTCATCCACAGCCTATGAGGTTGAGCCTATGTGTTGGGGAGTAATTGTGTACATAAAGTTAACCATTTCTCTTTCTAAAGATTCTGTCTAAAGCTTACATTAAATAATAAGCTTTCCCCTGGGCTAGGTAAAGTTCAGGGAGTTTAACCCCCTAGTATCCACCCCCTCTCAGCATTCATCATGTTAGGCCAGAGGAGGCAAATCACACCCACTACCCAGAGAGCACTGCTTCCAAAAGCACATTGCCTGTGCCGGGGAAGAGGGGAGGTACCCGGACCAGAAATGCTGACAGAGTGGAACCAGAGAGCTCAGCCCCCAGCTTCCCGAGGGAGCAGCTGTGATGGTTCACTTCTGGATGAATATGTTTAAGCAAAGGCCAAGGGCATGACTTGGGCAGCACGAAAAGCAGATGTGCAGAGGTTGTTCACTGCATTCCAGAAGTTCACACACTCTCCTGAGGCTCCTTGGCTCAATGGCAGGAAGTCATTGGTGGCTTCCACCTTCAATCCCAAAAGGTCACTGCCGTCCAGTGGATTCCAACCACAGTGACCCTATATGGAGTTTTCAAGACTGTAAATTTTCATGGGAGCCAGCAGTCTCATTGTCCCCCTTGGGACAGCGAGCTAGCAGCCCGTTTTGCCACCAGGGCTCCTTCCTCTCAAATTCTGGATCCAGTCCCTCCGAATATCCTGCCCTGCCCTTGTCTAGGCTTCTTAAATGCGTTCCACGCTGCTTATGTTAGTCTGGGTGCATTCGAGAAACAAATCCACAGAAACACGTATGTATAAGAGAGTTGTATATAAAGGGTGAGTGCACATCAAGAAAACATGCTCACATGTGCTTATGCACCCGCTTTGTCTTCAGCGATCATGTTGGTGTAGGCTGGTGTGCTTTTTCCATGTGGACTTTGTTGTTTCTTAGCTACATGGCCCCCTGTTTGTCTTCCAGCCTTTAAGACCCCAGACGCTATATGCTTTGATAGCCGGGCACCATGGTGCTTAACTACTACACCACCAGGGTTCATTAGCATGTGACTTATCTCCTGTCATTCACACTAGATGCTCAAAATGGCAGAAGACCAGGTTTCTCCTGTGTGGCCACACCAGGTACTGACAGAACCAAGAACAGAGACACAGTTATATATCTTGACTATCATTTGCATATTATATGCCAGGAATCCCTAGGAAGTGTCTTGGAATTGTTCTACTCTGGTTCAAATTTCACACACCCTCCCAGTTTCCATACTGACTCTGCCAAACCCCTAGTAACTGATTTGCACCTCCTATCAACTTGGAGAAAACACCCTAGGCCAGATATAGAAGTGGACATACTTGGTACCCAGAAAAACTGTTCAGTGTTTTGAGGGCGGCTCAGCAAACAAAATGGGCACAGTGATTAAGCATTCAGCTGCTAACACAACGCTCAACTCTGTAGTGGTTCTGCAAGAGAAGGATATGGTAGTTGACCCCCCAAAAGAGTTACAAACTTGGAAACCCTACGGGTATTTGTATAGGGTCGCTATGTGTTCCAATTGAGATGATTGTCATAGGTTGGGTTTGGTTCAACCCGTCTTACTGAGGAGACTCCTTCTTTACATGCGATCAGTTACTTTAGAGGAAAAAGACATGCCTGTCCCAGAACAATCCAAGGACTGGTAAAGGCAACACCCACAAAGACACTCCCTCTGCCTGCCTAACTCTAAAATGCTGCCCATAAAACACTCTGCCTGGTAATATCTGGGCAGCACACTGGGGAGGTGCAGCAAATGTGTGTTGAATGTATGAGGCCATTTCATAGTTTGGTTGCACGATCAGGGTGTCTGTCATAAAGCCCATCTCTTTGACTCCACCTCTCAGCAGAGATGAACACAAGCTTCCCGTTTTTTTCTCGGCAATGTCCTTGTCAAATAAAAGTTCCTTGTAGATCAGTAACTTGCCACAGAGCAAAAGATATGGGAAGAGGCTCATCTTTCTCCTGGCTATGAAACAGAATGGCAAGCCCCTCCCTTCAACACACACACACACACGCACGCACACACACACACGCGTCCACGCACACCCCTGCCTTACAACTACATTCGGTTGATTAGCAAACAAAGCTCTACAACCCAACTATGTGTTTTTCTTCTCCAGAGGAATGACGGACTTATATACCCTGCATTGTCTTTTTTTAATGGAATTGCCCCAGTTCTCCTCACCTTTCCTTAGATAGTGCAGTGAACTATTAGATGACTGCAGGTATTGAAAACTAGTATTGATTTCCGGTTTGTGTCACCTTTGGCTTTTAGCACCCTCCACTTCTCTAGTAAGCTTTCCATTGCTTTGGGGAAATTTTCTCTCTCTGAATTTATTATGTGAGGGTGGTAGTGTAATAATCAATGTGCCTATGGAGGACTATCCTTCATGACCTAAACTCATTAAGGGGCAGTGCCTGATGGAGCATCAGGTTGGAGGAAGGCCTATTAACAACCTGCATTATACAGATGACACAATTTTGCTGAAAATGAGAAGGACTTGATTCACTTGCTGATGAAGATGAAGGATTGATTAAAGCCTTCAGTTTGGATTATGACTCAATGTAAAGAAAGCCCAGACCCTCACAACTGGACCTATTGATAACATCATGATCAATGGAGGAAAGATCGAAATTGTCAAGGATTTTGTCTTGCTTGAATCCACAATCAATTCTCATGGAAGCAGCAGAGAAGAGAACAAATGACACATTTCACTAGTCAAATCTGCTACACGAGACCTCTTTAAAGTGTTGAAAAGCAAGAGATTACTTTGAGGACTGGGGCGGGTTGACCCAGGCCATGGTATTTTCAACTGTCTCATATTCATGTGAAAGTTGAACACTGAATAAGGAAGACCAAAGAAGAATAGATATATTTGATTAGTAGTGATGTAAAAGAGTAATGAATGTACCATGGACTGCCAAAAGAACAAACCCATCTAACTTGGATGAAGTACAGCCAGAATGTTCCTCAGGGCAAGGATAATGAGACTTCGCCTTAACTTTGACATGTTGTCCGGAGAGATCAGTCCCTGGAGCAGGACATCGTGTTCTGGAAAGTAGAGGGGCAATGAAAAAGAGGAAAGCCCTCAACAAATGGGATTGACACAGTGGCTGCAACAATGGGCTCAAACTTAAGAACAACTGTGAGAATGGTACAGGACCGGGCAGTGTATGATTATGTTGTATGTATGGTCACAATGAATCCAAACCCTCACTATGACACTGAACAACAACAACAACAACAACCTGACTGAATCCTCTAGGAGGACTCTTGAATGTGAGAAAAATGGAACGAAGCCAGAGGAAGGATTGGAGGATGTCTTAAGTTTCTGTCTTAATCTCCTTAACCAAAAATTATCCAACAAGTCAGTAGCCTTAAAACACTTTTCCCCCTGCTTTGGAGCTTACAGGTTCAAATTTGGGGTGCGACTCTAGGTCAGGGTCCTTCTTTGTGGATAGCAGAAAGTTCCTTGGCATTCCTCGCTATCTTTCTCCCCGTACTGTGTGTTACTGGGTCTATCCTGGCCTTTAACTCAGAAGTGTTTAGGTTTAGGCTCAAGCCTATTCTCATATGGCCTCATTTTTTAAAACATTTTATTAGGGACTCATACAACTCTTATAACAACCCATACATATACATATATCAATTGTATAAAGCACATCTGTACATTCTTTGCCTTAATCATTTTCTTTTTTTTACATTTTATTAGGGGCTCATACAACTCTTATCACAATCCATACATATACATACATCAATTATATAAAGCACATCCGCACATTCCCTGCCCCAATCATTCTCAAAGCATTTGCTCTCCACTTATGCACTTTGCATCAGGTCCTCTTTTTTTTCCACTCCCTCCCCGCTCCCCCCTCCCTCATGTACCCTTGGTAATTTATACATTGTTATTTTGTCATATCTTGCTCTATCCCGAGTCTCCCTTCCCCCCCTTCCCTGCTGTCCATCTCCCAGGGAGGAGGTCACATGTGGATCCTCGTAATCAGTTCCCCCTTTCCAACCCACTCACCCTCCACTCTCCCAGCATCGCCCCTCACACCTTTGGTCCTGAAGGTATCATCCACCCTGGATTCCCAGTGCCTCCAGCCCCCATATGCACCAGTGTACAACCTCTGCCCTATCCAGCCCTGCAAGGTAGAATTTGGATCATGGTAGTTGGGGGGAGGAAGCATACAGGATCTGGGGGAAAGCTGTGTTCTTCATCGGTACTACCTCGCACCCTGACTGACCCATCTCCTCTTCTAAACCCCTCTATGAAGGGATCTCCAGTGGCCATACGGCCTCATTTATATTACAAAAGAACTCCCTTCTTTTCAAACAGGATCATGTCGACCAAGGTTCAAATTTCTCACATATTTTGAAGGGGCTACAGATCAATCCATAATGGTTCTTTTGGGTAGCTGTAACAAATGGCTACCAATCGAGTGACTTAAACAGCAGGCATTTGTTCTCTCACTTTTCTGAAGGACAAAGGGTTAAAATTAAGGTGTGGGCAAGATTCATTCCTTCTGAGAGCTCTGAAGGAGAATCAAAGTAGCCTCTCTCTGCTTCTGGTCACTGCTGCTAATCCTTGATATTTCTTGGCTTATAGATGCACTGATCCAATCTCTGCCAGTGTCTTCACACGGGGTCTCTGTGTGCCCACTCCCCTTCTTATAAGAACACACCAATCAGTGCATGTAGTATCCATCTGAAATCTAAACCCAGAAAGATGGAGCTCTTGAAATACTTATCTAAGCACATCTGCCAAGACCTCCTCTCCAAGTAAGGCCATAGCCTCAGGTCCCATGTGAACATGAATGGGTGTGTGTGAATGTGATTTAATGTACTACAGAGGGCACGCTTTGGCCTCAGGAGGAGTGTTTTGCCATTACCTGCTTCACAGCCCTGAGATTGCCCAGGCATTTGCCACATTTTCTTGTCTTCCCAACATTTATCCACCATTAGGCCTTTTTCCCTAAGTTAGTCAAGCGTCAGTTTCTGTCACTTGTGATCATGACCCTCCCTCCCGCCCAGCTCACAAATTTAAAGTGACACAGGCAGTTTCTTTAATGGGCACTATGTTATCCTGACTAGCAAGCATTGCTAAGGAGGGAGGATGAATCAGGGAGAACCCGCTTGCTTCATCTATCTTCGGGGCAGTCCACAGAGGATTGATCCCTGAGCCACTAACGAATTTTGCAACTGTCACAGAACAATGCAAATAAGTAAGATCCACATCTGCTGAACACCATCATGAGGTCAAACTGTGTGTAAATCAATGCCTGTTTCAAAGAGTGAGTAAATCCTAAGGTAAGGAGTGACAGGGCTTTGTTGGCATAAACCCAGCAAGGCATTATGGGTCGGATATTAATGAACTCATGCTCCTGGGCCTCACAGAGCCCCAGCTCAACTGCTTCAGCTTGTTGACAAACTGAACTCAGGGTACCCGGAGAGAGCACTACCATTTTGATGAACAAGGTTGGTTGGGGATGATGCTTCCTAACTTGCATTTTAATATAAATTTGATGATTCATCTGAGCAATGTGGAAAGAGCATTCAGATAAAAGAGAGGGACAAACATCAAGTGACCAGAGGATGAAACTTCTATCTAATCTGTGCCCACTGGAATTGCTTCTTGGGAAGGTATTTTTTGGGGGTGTGGGGTTGTTCCCCTACCCTGCTCCAAGCTTTCCTCCTCATGCCCACCCCCACCCCAGCATACATCCTACTGGGAGAATGTCTCTGAATAATGAAGTTTTAATAAATGAAGCTTTAATGAGCCTGATAGTCTGCCTAAGACCCCTTCAAACTGTAGTCTTTCATTT
Source organism: Tenrec ecaudatus (assembly GCF_050624435.1). NCBI lineage: Eukaryota > Metazoa > Chordata > Mammalia > Afrosoricida > Tenrecidae > Tenrec > Tenrec ecaudatus. The sequence goes on along the minus strand of NC_134544.1, from coordinate 67,436,961 downwards.
GTATTCTTCCATCCTTTCTGAAGAAATGAACCTGATGGCAGGTAGTATGTTTCCTTTCCAGGATGAGCTGATAGAGCCTCTCGCTGCTGCAGTGTGAGGTGAAACATTAAAAGGCCCTCTGTGGCCATGAGACATGCCCACTCTCCAAGAGACACTGGGCAGGTTTTCTGAAGCTCCTCAGAATTGACTAGTGGCCCTGGTCCACCCATCTCAACCAACCCAGTCTTCATTTGCACTGCATGCCCTCTCTGAGCTCCAACTGCATGCTTCATTTGAGGATGACAAAGCCTCTATTGTCTGAGAAGATGCGCAGACATATGAACTAATCAATGCTCCCCCTGTCCCCGGGAGTGTGAAATTCTCCCATCATGACCCACCAGCTTCCCTGGAAATTCCTGTCTTAACTCAGGCACTTAATATCAATGGTGTCTCTGCTTCCTTTCTTCTTGCACACCCCCCAGGCATTAACTGTCATCCTTCCTCTCCCTAAAATATACTTTGAATCTATTCACTTCATGCCATCCCTACTGCCCCAAGGTGTGTCTTGCATTGACTATGAAACTAGATTCTGTATCCATTTTCCAGTGCTGTCAAAACAAAGCATCGTAAATCAGGTGGCTTTTAAGAACAGTCCACCACCTGTCTATCAGTTCGTGGTGCAGTGGTAGCTAGAGTGCTGCTGTGAAATTGGAAGCTGTGCCACCGATATGACAAACCCCAGAAGGGTCAGCAATGATGGGCAGGCTTCAGTGGAACCTCGAGCCCTGTGGTGCTCAACCTTCCTTTAATACAATTCCTCATGTTGTGGTGACCCCCAACCATAAAATCATTTTCCTTGCTACTTCATAACTGTAATGTTGCTACTGCCATGAATCGGGTGACTCGTGTTAAAAGGTCGCTGGACCCCAAAAGGGGTCACAACCCACAGATTGAGAACCACTGCTCTAGCCTAAGGCAGACTAGGAAGAAAGACCTGGTGATCTACTTCCAAATATTAACAAATGAAAGCCTTATGGGTCACAACAAAATATGGTCCTATAGAGTGCTGGAAGATGAGCCACTGACCTGCAAACAACAGCTACAAAAATAGACTCAAACACACCAACAAAGGCCTGCTGAACTCCAAAGCCCTAACAAACCCACTGCCCTCAAGTCCATGCCAACTCATAGCGGCCCTATAGGACAGGGGCGAACTGTGTATTAGTCTGGGTATGCTAGAGGAAAATCGAGGGAGACTCATGTGTATGAGAGAGAGTTGGTGGTTTTTAAAAATCATTTCCCTATTATTTAATCATTATATTAGGGATTTATACAACTCTTATCACAATCCATCCATCCATCCATTATAAAGCACATTTATACATTCATTGCCCTCATCATTGTCAAAACATTTGCTCTCCACATAAGCCCCTGGCACGTGCTCCTCATTTTTCTCCTCCCTCCCCACTCCCCCCTCCTTATGAACCCTTGATAATTTTATTGGGGGCTCATACAACTCTTATCACAGTCATTCCATCCATCCATCCATCCATCCATCCACCCATTGTGTGTCAAGTACATTTGTACATGTGTTGCCCTCATCCTTCTCAAAACATTTGCTTTCTACTTGAGCCCTTCGTATCAGCTCCTCATTTCCCCACTTCCATCCTCCTCCCCCTCCCTCATAAATCCTTGGTAATATATAAATTATTTTGTCATATCTTACACGTCAAACATCTCACTTCCCTCACTTTTCTGTTGTCCGTCCCCCAGGGCAGAGATTTTATGTAGATCCTTGTAATCGATTCACCCTTTCTACCCCACCTTCCCTCCACCCTCCTGGTATTGCCACTCTCACCACTGGTCCTGAAGGGATCATCTGTCATGGATTCCCTGTGTTTCCAGCTCCTGTCTGTACCAGAGTACATGTTCTGGTCTAATTCTACCTTATAAATCCAGAGAGAGAGTTTTATATCAAACAGTAATTGTACATTAAGCAAACATCCCAGCCCAGTGCACATCAAATCCATAAGTCTGATATTAGCCCATATGTCTGATACCAATCTATAAATTCCTTTTCAGACCCATAAAACATGTGCAGTGATGCTGAATGCAGGATAATCACAGGCCAATGGGTGGAAAGTCTTGTGGATCCAGTGGCATTGTAAGCATCTCAGTGCTGGCTGCGATCTCTCTGAGGCTTCTTTGGCTTCAGAGGTCTGGTCGCATCCATTTGGCTTGCCTTCTGCAATGTCTCCCAAGGAGTAGCAGAGAGAGAGAGAGAGAGAGAGAGAGAGGTGTCTTCCACCTCCAAGGAGGAAGTACCAGATTTCTCAGAGTTCTCAGGAGAAGGCTATGCCCACATAAAAATCTCACTGACTATCTCCAGATTGGCAGCCTAGACTCCACGCCTACACTCCTAATCCTTAACTTGACACAAGATTAGGTGACTACCACAGGCTCCTAATCCATAACAAGCCCATTTATTTTTTCCCTGCATACCGACACCAATCCAATACCCAAAGCTTTACACAATGGGTGGAGATCTACTTCTAAAACATGAATATAGAAAAATCGCTTTTGCTTGAAGGCTCTCAAGGAAATGCTCACTGAAAACTCCATTCCTATTATCTCACCTCCCCCAAATTAGTCTTCTTCTGGGCTTTCAGTCACACCAAGATCTCTCCTGCCCCAAGGCCTTTACATGCACTGTCACCTCTTCCAAGCCCTGAAGTGCCAAGTTCAAAGTTCCAGTTAATCTCCCTGATCCTGAATTTTAAGAACGGTGTGTGTGGGAGGGAAGGGGTTGGGCTGTTTGTTGAACTGCTGGGTTTTGGAGCCATTTGTCATGCAACCTCATTTTGTCAATGACTGGTTAATTAATGCAGCATTCATTTGCCCTTCTTCCACTCACAGCACATGGCTTGTATCTTTGGGATCACTCTTCCACCATGCTCCATCTCCATGCTTCTGCTGGCATTGACCCAATCTGCCAGCTCCAGGCCTGGCTAGTCAGGGCATGACTTTCCTCTGTCCAAAGGGACTGGGTCAGACTCAGTATGAGACTCATGCTAGGTTAATGATATCTAACCCTAAAAAATGCCCCAGAAACAATTTCCCCATTGCCAATGAGTCCATTTTGAATCATAGAAGGTCCCTGTGGGGTTTCTCAGACTGTAAATATTTATGTGAGCAGAAAGTTCCATATTTTTCCCTATGAGGTAGCTGGTAGGGTAGCACTGCCAACCTTGCAGTTAGCAATCCAATGCTTACCTGATAGTACCACCAATGATTAGAAAGGAAAAGAGCCTCTCTCTAATAGAATTCCTGAGCTTCTAGATAAAACTACAGCTGTCATCAGGAAGCCTGCGTGAAACTCAAAAGGAAACAGCTCTGAAAGGAAAAGGTTCAAACTCTGATGGTATCAACTGAGTGCCAGAACCCAGCTATTCCTGATGCTCTGTCTCCAGACTTACAAATTCCATAAACCTACCCATTAATTCCTTCTCCTGCTCCTTCCCTTCTCACGCCCCAAGGTACTTTGACTTAGCTTTGAAGGCACTCACAACTTCACGGGTTCTGCCTTGCACAGGTGTCTGCTTGCTTCCAGTTCAGTCCTGACATTGTCCCTATCTTTAGCCATGTTAGGCTTGCGTCCTAGAGCTTTCCTTTGCTTGTCTCCCTATTGCTCTTGTCCTATGAAGTCTGTGGCTTTATCTTTAAGTCTAAGTCCTGCCCTTTCGCTTTCGTAGAAATCTGTCTCTGTATCTTGGCTCATGGCAGGTTGTGTCCTTCAAAGATGACTGTCCTAACGTTGCACATCGCACATTCTCTTGTTACAAGATGAGTTTGTGTTCATTTTTCCAGAAACAGGGCCTGCTTTCCCTCTTCCTTGCATCTTGGCAGGCCTTTGACTATGGCAGAAGTGTTGCTCTGTGACTTCCACCTGGTCGTATTGGGTTGTTCACCATTGGGACCCTATCAGGATGTTGCAAGGAAGACCAAGCCAAATGAAAATGTCACATATAGGGTTCTTCTTGAGCTCCAACCAATAGAAGTATCAGTCGTGTGAGGGAGTGAGTCTTAAGAGAGCTGCAGCGTCTGTCCTTTGAGCTACCCCAGCTAATGCTTGATGAAGCCAAAACTAGTGTCCTCACTGAGCTCTGCCCAGATTGCAGATTTGTGAGCAAAATTGATATTATCATTACTTTAAGATGTTATTTGTGGGGATACTTTCTGTTAGCAGCAGATTATCAGAATACTGCCTAATCAGACTGCATTGCCAGTTTTACTCTCTCTCTCTCCATATATAGATATAGATATCCTCCACTCATCTGTCAGTTGGTTGTACTATAATGGTTTGTGTATTGTTATGGTGCTGGAAGCTCTGTTCCCAGAATTTCAAATACCAGCAGGATTGCCCATGGTGGACAGGTTTCAGTGAAGCTTCTAGACTAAGACAGACAAGGAAGAGGGGCCTGCTAGTCCACTTCCAAAAATTACTGAAAGAAAACCTTATGGATCACAAGAGAACACTGACTGACTAATGTGTTTTGGACACACTATCAGTGGACAATTGCTAGAGGAAGACATCATATTTGATGAAATAGAGGGACATGGAAGATCCTTATTGAGGCAGATTGACCTAATCGCTGCAACAATGGACTTCAACATTCAGGAATGTGTGACAATGGTGCAAGATCAGACAGCACTCCATTCCATTTCATATAAGGTCTCCATGGATCACAGTAGACTTGATGGCACTCTCTATATGTTTGTCTTCAGTGACTTCCCAGAGGGCTGCTCTGCCTGGCAGCCTCTATTCTTCATGCTTCCAAATGGGGAGCACAACAGGTCCATAGTCACTGATATTCCCCTCAATCCCCAGGTCAAGTAAGGAGGCATGAAACTAACTATGTTGTTCTCTTTGCCTTGTCTCTCTTCCTTTTCCCCTCCTCCAACAGGGCTAGAGGGGGTAAATACTTACCTTGCAGTCTAGAAGAGAATTTCTTCCACACCAAAATCTTCTCCTTCCTCAAAAGGCACATACATGCTTTTCTCCCTGTTTTGAATTAAAATGGCAGATGGGATGGTAGGAAAGAAAATGAACTAGTCTAACAGAATGGCCAAACAGATTTACCTTCCACATAAGAATGCAAATAACTCCTCAATCTTGTTATAGAGTCATGATATGATGAGCTCCATCAAAGCAGAGTAGAACACCACGGAGGTCAGACCAGAAAGACCATATTGAGTTGATTTTGTATGAGAGATTCTAGTTGCTAATTATACTTTTCATAACAGACAGATGGCAGGTATAGAAGCCCAGACTTAAAATGTCTTTATCTAATTGCCTGCCTAAATATATATTTGCAATATGGTCCTCAAAGGGAATACTTTCTTTACCTTAAATTCCATTTCTTTGTCCCCTTTCTTATGTAATTTTATTGAAGTATCATTGATGTACAATAAACCATAGTGTGTTTTGCTCTTTGAGGTTTTTAAAAAGAATCATTTTATTGGGGGCTCCTACAACTCTTATCACAATCTATACATACATCCACTGCGTACATTTGTTGCCATCATCATTCTCAAAACATTTGCTTTCTACTTGAGCCCTTGGTAGTAGCTCCTCATTTCCCCTCCTTCCCCCTTCCCCTCCCTCATGGACCCTTGATAATTTATAAATTATTATTCTGTCCTATCTTACACTGTCCGACATCTACCTTCACCCACTTTTTTGTTGTCCCTCCCTCATGGAGGAGGTTATATGTAGATCCTTGTAATCAGATCCCTCTTTCTACCCCACCTTTCCTCCATCCTCCTGTTATTGCTACTCTCAGCACTGGTCCTGAAGGGGTCATCTGTCCTGGTTTCCCTGTGTTTCCAGTTCCTATATGGACCAGTGTATATTCTCTGGTCTAGCCAGGTTTGTAAGGTAGAATTGGGATCATGATAGTGGGCGCGGTAGCATTTAGGAATGAGAGGAAAGTTATATGTTTCATCGTTGCTACACTGCATCCTGACTGGCTCATCTCCTCCCAGCGACCCTTCTGTAAGGGGTTGTCCAGTTGCCTACAGATAGATCTTGGATCCCCTAACTGTACCCCCCCTCATTCACAATGATATGATTTTTTTGTTCTTTGATGCCTGATACCTGATCCCTTCTACATCTTGTGATCACACAGGCTGGTGTGCTTCTTTCATGTGCGCTTTATTGCTTCTGAGTTAGATGGCCACTTGTGAACCTTCTAGTCTTTAAAACCCTAGACTCTTTATCTTTTGATAGCTAGGCTCCATAAGCTTTCTTCACCACATTTGTTTATACACCCACTTTTTGTCTTGAGTGATTGTGTCGGGAAGGTGACCATTATGGAATACCAGTTCCTTAAATTCCATATCTATAGGCTTAAGTCTTACCCACAGGAAACCTATTTTTATTTTATCCCTGGAACAAAATCTTGCAATAATTTTCTCTTTTTGGGCAAGTCCATCCTCAATCACTTATCCTTTAACATTTACAAGAATTTATCTGTAACCAACCCCATTTACATAGTCTCATTCATGCTATTTCCACAATAATTGCTAATAACCCTATTTTTTAGAATTGGCAGAAAGCATCAGCATCAATATCCCATTGCCACTGGGTTGATTTCAACTCAGTGGTACCCTATAGGACAGAATAGTATTGCCTCATAGGTTTCCAAGGCTGAAAAAAAATCTCTTTATTGTGAGTTGGGTGAAGGTTTACAGAATACATCTGTTTTCCATTTGACAGTTCACACATATTTTGCTTCATGATATTGACTGCAATCTGCTCAACGTAATATCACTTATCGCACTTCCTCCTTGTATTTCCTGTTTCCATTCCCCCTTCTTTCCTGAGCCTTCTGAACTTTATCTTTGAATAAATTATATCCTTTTGATTCAAAGAGTTGATTAGTGTTACTTTTTACCTTATAAATCTACCTATTGTTTGGCTGAAGATTGAGCCAAGGGAGTGAGTTCAGTTCCAGATCTGAAGGTGCCTAAGGACAACAGTCTTGTGGGTTCCAAGAATCTCTCTCTGAGCAATACCACTGAAAATTTAAAATAAGTTTAAACTTTGTTGCTCATATTTCTCCTATTCTATCCCAAAATTCCAAAGCAAACTCATTATCATTGTGTTGAAGCTGACTCATAGAGACCCTACAAGATAGAACAGAACTTCACCCTTTGATTTTCCAAGGCTTAAATCTTTACCAGAGCAGACAAACTCCTATTTCTCACATGGACCAACTGATAGGTTAGAACCACTTTCCTTGTGGTTAGGAGATCAATGAGGAGTCCACTCTGCCATTAGAGCTCGTTAAGAATGCGATCCAGCATCCCCTAATGCTATCCCTCTCAGATCAGTTGGTAGTGGTAATCAATGTAAATCTTAAGGGGGTCAGACTGCCACTTCGTAACTCTTCCTTGGGGAAGATGGTGGGTTTGAACTGCTGATTGATTAGCCCTTAAGTGCTTAATTACTGCCTCATCAGGGTTCTCCTTAACATCAAAACAGTGGACACTTATTGGTTTATCTTACTGGTCTCTGTTCCCTAAAAATTGCACTTCATCCACAGGGTTTTCTTCTACAACACACAGCTGCTAGTGTTTTTGGTTTGTTTTTCCACATGACTTCACCTTCCTGGTCAAAGCTGATTTGTCCAGGGCTAAACACACAATGAAAACATAGCCATATTTGCACACTACAAAATTTGAAGTGAGACAGCAAGCTATTTGTTGAGTTTTTTGAATGACTGAAGTCTAAAAGGAAGTGTTATGATACAGGAAACAGTGAGTTTTGATGTCCAGGATCTATGCTGGGGACCCAGTTGGCACTCCGAATGACTATTCAAAGTGATGGTATGAATTCTCCTCTTCCATGACCTACACATATAATAGCTATAACCACTAAGTCCATGATTTGACAAATGTCTTGTGTGATTGAGTTTGGGTTCCCCATAGGATTAGATCCTGAGACAAAGGTTTTAATTAAGCCATTTTCTGGGGAGATATCAATAAGGAAATGGGAAATAGAAAAGAGAAAGAAGGCAGCCAATGAAAAGTACATTATCAAACAATTTAAAATTGTGAGCAACTGGAGGTTAATCTTACTGGAGACACTGTAGAAAATCCACTAGTTATTCTGCCCAGAATGTGAGGGAGTGTGGCTATTTGTCCAACAACTCCTATGGGTCATTGGTTAAGGGTTACTCCAGGAAGCAAGAATTAACTCCACAACCTCCTAAGCCATGCATGCTCAGGTACAGTGGTCTACAGAAACTAGAGAAAGCAAGAAGAGAGATGTGCTGGCCATTCGGAATTAGGCTAGCATGCCAAGTTGTCAGACATGTCAGGTTCTTGAACTATCATAACTTGAAAGTCATCATGATCCTGTGAGATATACCACTGGTATTTCAAACACAAGCATAGTTACCCGTGGTGGAAAATTTTCAGAAAAGCTTACAAGCTAAATAGACTAGAAAGAATAACCTGCCAATCTACATCTGAAAAAAATAGTGGTGTTTGTGGAGCACATTGATAGCAGTGGAATATTGTTTCATATAGTGCAGGATGATGAACCCCTCAAGTTGGAAGACACTCAAAATATAATTGGGGAAGAGCTGTCTCCTCAAAGTAGAGTTGACCTTAGTGATATAAAGTTTTCAGGACCTATATTTGTTGATGTGGCAATGACTCAAAATGAGAAGAAACAGCAGTACTGCAATAACCACTAACAAGAAGATGGGATGCATGAAATATGGATCTAGAAAAATTGGAAGCCATGAAAAAATGGAACACATAAAGATCAAACACTCTAGGTGTTATTGAACTGAAATAGACTGGTATTGGCCATTTTGAATGTCACAATAATATGGTTTACATACCAGAGTAACAAATTTGAAAGGAATGGATGACTTTCATGTTAAAAATGAGAATGTTTCAACATCGATTCCAATGTTCACCATTGTTAGGTGTAGGATATATTACACCTACAAGGATGAATAATTAATAAAGTTATTATTCAAATTTACACACCAACCACTAATGCTAACAATAAAGCCATTGAGGATTTTTACCAACCTTTTCAGTCTGAAATTGATGAAACATGCAATCAAGATTACTGATGACTTGAATGCAAAAATTGGAAACTAAGGAGGAGGATCACTAGTTAGAAAATATGGCCATGGGGATGGAAGCCACATGGGAGATCTCATGATAGAATTTTCCAAAAAGGATGGCTTATTGATTGAAGATTTATTTTTCAGGGATGTAAACAGTAACCATAGACATGGATCATGTATATTCGATAGAAATACACAGGAATTAAATCAACTATATCTGTTGAAATAAACTACTATACATACTCGAGTATAACCCAAGGCAACTAATTTTACCCCCCAAAGCTGGGGTGCTTTTTCAGCATAAAAAATGTGCTGAAAAAACCTCGGCTTATACTCAAGTATTTACGGTATAAAGAAGTTCAATATCATCAGTCACGAGACTGGAGACGAACTGTGGAACAAACCATCAATGGCAAATTCAACTCGAATTCCAACAAAATTAAAACAAGTCCCCAAGAGTCAAAGTATGAATTTGAGTATATCTCATCTAAATTAGAGGATACTTCAAGAAGAAAGTTGACACATTGAACACAAATCACCTGAGATGATACGAGTTCTGCAATAATATCAAGAACATCATAAATAAAGAAATTCAAAGATAATTAAAAAGATAGAAACTAAAGAAAAGACAAAACGGATGTCACCTTGAATGTGGAGTAGCTGAAGCCAATGAAAGAAATGATGAAGTACGAAAAAGAGAGAGAGAAATATAGAAATAATTGATGAAGTAAAGACGCTGAATAAAGAAGCTGAACATAAAATTTCAAAGGGGAATTAAAAAAGATGGAATAAAGAATTATATGAAAAGGTGCAAAGACCTGGAATTAGGACAGCAAAAATTAAAAGCATGTGCATTTCACTAGCTGAAAAAATGGAAGAGAAATTCAAAATACAGAATTACACAGATAGCATCAAAAGAAGATGAAAGGGATTCACTGACCACATGAAGCCCAGGCTCCACAGCGCTGAGTCCATAAGACCAAGATAGCATAGGGTTCTCACTGCAGATTGCTCTGAGAGTGCTCACAGTAGTAGGCCCTGGATCAACTGGGGAAAATGTAGAACTCAAAATAAGAAGACTAACCTTAGGATATGATAGGCACTAGTGGAATTCCCATTTGACACCTGACCTCACCTCCATGGCTCAACTTTCAGCCCCCAAATAGGAGACCTATACTGTCAACGATGTACAATTCAGAGCCCAGCATTTGTCAGGGAGTTACTCAGAAGGCAGGAAGGCATGGGAACGAAAGACCAATGGAAACGGCAAACAAAGGGAGGGAATAGGAAAAGTAGTATTGCATTGTAGGTATTGCAATCAATATCATAAAACATTGCATGAATTGTAAAGAAAATCAATTTACTCTGTAGATTTTCCCTCACATCACAATCAAAACAGTGTAAAAAGAAAATAAGTCATATGACCGAGTACACTGGTAGATCTTGCTGAAGACCAATTTCCAGTGTTAAAAGATGTCACTTTGAGGAATAAGGCACAGCTGAGCCCTAGTGGTATAGTGGTTACAAACATAATGCGTCAGAACCAACCAAGTTGGGTTGCTCAACACAAGATCAGCAGTTCTGCTCCCATACAAAGTTCCAGTATTGGAAACCCACAGGGATATCTCTCCCCTGTCCTATAGAGTTGCTAAGGGTTGGAATCAACTTGATGGCAGTGAACTGGATGTAAGCCAGGCTGACTAGAGACACAAATCAAGTGACACTCATATATGTGCAATAAATAGTTTTTAATCAAGAAGTCATTATAGTATTTCTATTTCAAGGAAATAGCCCAGGCCAGTCCAACTCAAGTCCATAAGTCCAACACTAGCCCATAAGTTCCTTTCCAACTTACGCAGTTACATGCAATGATGCAGAATGCAGGGATGTCAAAGGCCAGTGATTGCAATGTCGTGTGGACCCAAGGTCGATGGAAGCATGGCAAGACTCTGGCAGCTCTCAACGTGGGCAGGAAGCAGTCAGGTGAATGCAAAAAGAAGGGGAGGTTCCCAGGGCCCTCCTTATGAGAAGGCCATGGTCACAATGAGGCACCATCAGGCTATGGTGTGATTGACAGATTGGATACCAACCTTACACTTTTACATATCTTCAAACTGACATAAAATTATATAACTATCATACTATGGCATTTTCAATCACCTCATATGTACTTGAAAATGGACAATAATTATGAAAGGTAAAATAAAAGTTGATGTCTTTGAATTATGATGCTGGTGAAGAATATTGAATATTCCATGGACTTTCAGAAGAAGGAACAAATCTTTCTTGGCGGAAGTAGAGCCAGAATGCTTCCTAGACGTGAGAATGGCAAGACTTCATATCACATACTTTGGACATCTTAACAGCTGAGCATAGTCCCTAGAGAAGGTTATCATGCTTGGTAAAGTGGAGTGGTGAAAAAAAGAAGAAGGTCCTCAATGGGATGAATTGGCATACTGGCTGCAAAAATGGTCTCCAACATTAACTGTGAGGAAACAGGCTGTGGGTGCTATGAGTTAGAGCCAAATTAACAGTGTCTAACAATGAAAACTCCCCTCCCGCGCCCCATCTGTCAATTTGCTGCACTGTGGTAGCTTGTGCTTTGCTGTGATGCTGGGAGTTAGTCCACTAGTACTTCAAATACCAGGCAGGATCACCCACGGTGAACAGATTTCAACACAGCTTCCAGACTAAGAACTGACAGGACGACAAAACAATCAGTCCATTTCTGAGGGATTCACCATTGAAAACTTTATGCATAGCAGTAAAATATTGTCTGATGTAATGCCAGAAAATGAGTCCCTCAGATTGCAAAACAATCAAAATATCACCGAGAAAGAGAGCTTCCTCAAAGTAGAGTCCACCTTAATGATAACTCAAAACCTCACAACTAGAGCTGTAGATAACATCATAATAAATGGAGAAAATATTGAAGTTATCAAGGATTTCGTCTTGCTTAGATTCACAGCTAATGCTCATGGAAACAACAATCAAAAAAACCAAATAACATATTGCATTAGGCAAATCTACTGCACATAACCACTTTAAAGTACTGAAGATCAAGAATTTCACTTAGGATTAAGTTGCGCCTGGCCCAAGGCATGGCATTTTCTGCCACACCTTATGCATGTGAAATTTGAACATTGAATGAGAACGACTGAAGGAGAACTGGTGCATTTGAATTAAGGTACTGACAAAAAAATACTGAAAGTACCATGGGTGGAGAGAAGAACAAACAAATCTGTCTGAGAAGAAGTGCAGCTAAATGTTCCTTGGCAGATAGGATGGCGAGACTTCATCTCATGTACTTTGCAGATGTTATCAGGACAGACCAGTCCCTGGAGGACATCATACACATTACAGTGGAGGGGTTGCAAAAAGAGGAAGACACCCGATCAAATGGATCGAGACAATTCCTACAACAATGGACTCAAACATAACAAAATTTTTGAGTATGGGGCAGGACCAGGCAATGTTTCATTCTGTTGTGTAGGCATTATTATGAGACAGAACTGACTTGAAGGCATCTAGCAACAAAGTGTACTAAAGCTTCTTCTGGCACCTTCATTTGCTAATGGATTATAATTCAAAATGAGAAAAATCATTGCAACCATTCATTAATAATCAGAACATGAAACGTGCAAAATAAGAATCTAGGAAAATTGGAAATCATAAAAAAACGGAATCTGACCTACAAAGATCAATATCCTAGGCATTGGTGAGTTGAAATAGTCCCTTTGAATCTTAAAATGATAAGAATGACTATGCTGACAATGACAAATTCAAAAGAATGTCTCTTTCATCCTCAAAAAGAGCATTTTCAGATCTATCTTGAAGTGCAATGCTGCCTGTGACAGAATAATATTTATCTTCATACACAAGGAAGGCCGGTTAATAGAACCATTATTCAAATTTTCTCACAAACCACTAAAGCCAATGAAGAATTGTACCAACTTCTTTAGTCTGAAATTGACCACACATGTACTGAAAATGCATTAATAATTGCTGACAATTGGAATGCACACATGGAAACAAAAAGGAAGGAAGAGTAATTAGAAACTATGGCTTTGGGGATCAAAAAGAAGCTGAAGACTGCATGAAAGAATTCTGCAAGAGCAATAACTTCCTCATTGCAAACACCTTTATTCAACAACAGGAGCGGCATATATACATGTGGAATACACAGGAATGGAACTGATTAAATCTGTGGGAAGACAGGATAGAGAAGCTCAATATCATTGAGACAAAACAAGACCGGGGGCCAACTATGTAAAAGACTATCAATTACTAATATGCAAGTTCAAATCAAACCTGAAGAAAATTAAAATAAGAACGCAAAAGAGCCCAAATACAGTCTATATTATATCTGTGGTCGGCTGGGGTTTCTAGAGAAACAAACCAGTGATACTGATACATGTAGAAGAAGGAAATTTATATCAATAAGAATTTTACATTAAGAAGTCCACACAACAAGAAACCCCAGTCCAACTCCAGCCCATAAATCAGATGCAAACTAGAGGCCCTTCCAGACTCCTGAAGCTGTTGGAGGAATAGCCCAAGAAACAGGAAAACCACAGGTTGGTGGAAGCAGAGTTGGGAGAATCCAATGTCAACAGGCAGTTGGCAGGCCACAGACAGCTCTTAGGGTCAGCAGGTCTCATGGTGATTGCCATCCCAAGAAGCCAGACGTAGGGTCCAGGGTCATTTCATCAGGAAGAAAAAGAGTGAGCCCATTCTCCACAGTCTACTTATAGCTATGAAATAGGTCATACCCCCAAGGAGAGTGTGAGCTGCACCTTCTGAAGATCCTGGTCAAGCTAAATTGACACGAAACCTTACTATCACAATATCTCACCTGAATTTAGAGCCTATCTCAAGAATGGTTCGCACATATTGAACATTAATGATCAGCTACCAGAAGACTTGTGAAATAGCATAAAGGTCATCAATCTTTTTTTTTGTCATGTAAACTGTGGCAATTTATTTATTTATCATAAATCATTTTATTGGGGGCTCCTCAAAAAGATCATTAATAATACAGGAAAGAAAGAAAATACTACAGTGGATATCAGAGGAGACTGGGAAACTTGTTCTTGAACCTAAAGCAGTTAAAGCAAATGGAAGAAATGATGAAATAAAAGAGTTGAACAGAAAAATTTGAAAGGCCAGCTTGAGAAGATAAAGTAAAGAATTATATTGTAACGTGTAAAGACCTGGAATTAGGAAAGCAAAATGAATGAGTACAGTCAGCATATCATAAATTGAAAGAACAGAAGAAAAATCCAAGCCTCGGATTACAATGTTCAAGGATTATTTATCAAACTATTGAATGATGTAGGGAGAATCCAAAGAATATGGACGGAGTGTACAGAGTCTCTGTTCCCAAGAATTAGTTGAGGTTCTACTAGTTCAAAAGGCCAAGAGGAAGTTGAAGCTGCAATGTAAGCATTAGTGAAAAGCAAGGAAGGGATAGGAATGGAAATATTTCAACACGCTCATGCAGTGATAGTCCATGTCAAGAAATTTGGAAGATAGCTATCTGGCCAACCAACTGGAAGTGATTAATATTTGTGTCCACTCTAAAGAAATATGACGCAACAAAATCTGCAAATTAATTTAAAATAACATTAATATGACATGCAAGTACAATTTTATTGACGATACCTTTAAAAGTAGTTATAGCAATATGTCAACAGGAAGCTGCCAGAAATCCAGGCTGTATTAAAAGAGGGCATGGGGCAAGGTATATCAATGCTGGTTTCAGATGGACCGTGGCTGAAAACAGAGGATACAAGGAAAATGCTTACTTATGTACTATTGACTATGCAGAGGATTTTACTGTGTATCATAACAAACTTTGGGTAGCATATGAATACATATGAGAACAATGGGAATTCCCGTACATTTAATTGTGCTCCTGTGGTACCTGTACACAAACCAACAGGAAGTGGTTCGAATAGAACAAGTGGATAGTGCGTGGTTTAAAATCAGGAGAGTGTGTGTTGTGGTTATATCCTTTCACCATATGTGTTAGACAGGGTTCTCTAGAGAAACAAAACCAGGACATTTATGATTTGATAGATAGATAGAACACGAAGGAATATAACAGCTAATTAGTCCACATAGCAGTACAAAGGACTCAGTTTAACTCACTTCCATGCAACAGTAAATATGGCAGTACAGCCAGGCAGCAAACTGCAGAACTAGGTAAGGCAGCCACACACTGGTCTGATCACCAGAGAGCAACTGAGAGATAGGTGTGGCTTGCTGAGCCATTTATCTCTTTGCCCACGAATCAAACTGCGAACTTATTAATCCCACATGTTCTTATTGGCCAGGTTGGCACTATAAACCTACCTATCTATCACACTATACTTATTCAAATAATCTGAGAAGCTGCTCTGTATGAAGAAGTTGAGGCATCTGGTTTGGAGGAAGAATCATTAACAACCTGTATTATGCAGATGACCCAATCTTGCTGGCTGAAAGTCAATAGGCCTTGAAGTACTTACTGATAAAGCTCATATAGTACACCTTCAGTATGAATTAGTCTTCAACACTAAGAATACAAATGTCTTCTCAACTTGACAAATATAAACACACAACATCATTACAAATAGAGAAATGTAGCTAAACTCTATTTTACTTGGACCCACAATCAATACTCACAGAAGCAGCAGTCAATAAATCAACGTATTTCATTGGAAAAATCTGTTGTAAAAGACCTCTTTAAAATGTGAAAGAGCAAATGTTTTACTCTGGGGATTAGCAAATTATGCCTGCTTTTAGCCTTGATATTTTTAATCACCTTAGATGCATGTGAAAGGAGTCTTAATTTCAGTGTCTGGTATGGGTTGAATGACTAACAGCAAGGTTGGTGGTTCAACCCACTTGCTGCTCCACAGAAGAAAGAGGAAGCTATTTGACCCTGTAAAGATTTACAGCCTTGGAAACCCTATATGGTCACTATGAATAAGAATAGACTTGATGGTAATGTTTGACATATGCATGTGAAAGATGGACCATAAATAAGGAAGACTGAAGAAAATATGATGCCTTTAAAATATGATGTTGCAAATAATATTGAATATACCATGAATGCCCAGCAGAACAAAGAGGTCTATCCCGGAAGAAGTACAGCCAGAATGTATTTTAGAAGTGAGGATGGTAAAACTCCATTTCATATACTTTGAACATGGTATCAGGAGAAATTAGTCCCTAGAAAAGAACAAAATACTTGGTAGAGCATCGTCAAAAAACAGGTAAGCCCTGAATGAGATGGATCAACACAGTGGCTGTAACAATAGGCTAAAATATGACCATTGTGAGGATGTCACAGGACTAGAAAGGCTTTTATTCTATTGTGCATAGGGTCACTATAAGTGGCAGTGCGTGAGTTTTTGTTGATTAACAACACTGGGATATGAGCAATGTGCCCATGGCATATGCTAAACTGTCACCATGCTGGACACAGTTGATCTTTGTGGCTTTAGAGGGTAATTATTTAGAGGGTTATGATTCCACTGAATTTTTTTCTGTGTATTCAAACTATTCCATCCTAAGATTCCACAGATCTATCCAAACCAAGCTCACTGCCATTGAATCAATGCTAACTCATATCGACCCTACAGGACATGGGTAAAATTGTACCTGTGAGGTTCTGAGACTGTACCTCTTTACAGAGGAGAGTCCCATCTTTCTCCCGAAGAGCAGCCGGTGATTTCAAAATACCGACCGTGCAATTAGCAGCCCAATGTGTAACCAAGAACTATTCAGGGAAGCTAGAGGGAGAGCATGAAAAGAAATGAGTAGTTGAGGTGGTTGGATGCGCATCCGTCCCTTTGTTCTACTCTCTATGACTTTTTCTGAGTTCATTCAAAATGTAAATTAAGACACAAAATAGAATTCTACCCAACCCTGCTATATGCCTAAACAGTATCCATTTTTCTCATTCTTACTACTAATAGAAGCTCAGTTTTGTTTAGGGTGATAATGTACCTACTTAAATCGCTCCCTCCTAGGCTCCCTTGCAGCTATGCATAAGCATTTGACCCAGTTTGGGCCAAATATGTGTAGGTGAAAGATACTGAGTAGGACTCCCAAGAAAGTTTTTGTTGTTTAAGGCAAAACACTTGTCTGGCATAACCCATTTCATTTTTGTCCTTGGCTCTTCTGCTGTCATGCTCCCTAGTCAGAATATTGAAAGATGAGAGAGTCACATAGGTTACATGAGTTTGGCAGACCAAAAAGCATGCATTCTCCTATATCCAAGATGAGTCCCTGAGCAAATACGCCAGACCTAGGCTACCTATTTCAAGACTTACTATTGTATAAGGCAAACCCCTGTGTGGTGCAAAGGGTTAACACAATTCACTGCTAAGACAAAGATGCCTTGGAAGAAAAACCTGGCAATCTACATTTAAAAATTCAGCCCTTGAAAACCTTATGGGGCACAGTTCTCCCCTGAATCATATGGGGTAACTGTAAATCAGAATCAATTCAGTGGCAACTGGTTTGGTATTTTTGGTGTTAATATAAGAAAAATGAAGCTTTTGTGATTAGACCACTAGTGTCGATTTGTTTTTTCCCATGTAGCCAGATGCAATTTGGACTGATAGAGAAATAATTAAAAGAATGTAGAGTTAAGTAAGCGTAATGATTATGGAACTAATCATTTAGCAATGGGCTGTCACGGTGTATCATATGAGGTCAGCCAGCAGGCCTTGGGGGCCCTTCCCATTATCCATAGATATTTGAAATAAATGGAGGCCCTCAGCAAGATGGGCTGCAGACACCTCCAGGACTCACTTGATCCTTGGGAAGCTCCCTTAGCCTTAGGACACCACCTGCTGGAACTGTGGCTTTGCTGCCTCTCCTGGCTCTCAACTTCCCTCCTAGAGGACTCCAGCCACCCTTCTCCTTCCAGATCCTTCCAGCAGGAGGCAGATATTGGTCTCTATGCTTTTGCATGTGGCCAGTTTTCTAGGGACAGATCAGCCTCTCCCAAGAATTTGGGTTCACCAGAGTGAGCGTGCCCACAAGTCTGCAGAGCGTACGGCCAGGCCTCTGAAGAGAGAACTGCTGGAAGATTTGCCCCTTTTCAAAAGCGCTAATTCCATAGTTGAGAGCTCGTCTCCTGGGGACTCAGCTTGAGTCTTAAGGAGCACATCCCCTTTGACACTGCTGGCAACTCGAGGTGCTGTGGATCATTTTCTTGCCTTTGAGGAGTGCAAGGGAAATGCTACAATCTGTCCCTTCACATGAACCACAAATCCTTATCTGGAGAACTCTCCGAGATGACAGGGATGGGAGGGAGATGTTTCTGGGGCACGCTTTCACCTGCACATCTCTCAGGTGAGTCAAACATTTGACCCCCCAAAAGTTGAGTGTGATGGTGAGAGTTCAGGCTGGGAGATAGAGTGTCTGGGTTCAAATCAAGAGACTGCACATCTCAGCTCCCATGGTTCTCCTGCATAAAACCCAAGCCAAGCAGTTTATCACTTCCTTGCTGAGCATCCTACTGAGGCCAGCTAAACTCAATCTTTGCTGATGACAACGTTGCTTGTACCAAATGGCTTTGCCATGTAGCCCTTAGCAATGGCCAGAAGGGCTGCTCATCAAACCGCAGAGCAGGGCTTCTGGCGCACATGTTAAGAAGGGGGCTATTCACAACAAAGTCGGTAGTTCAGAACCCACTAGCTGTTTCTCTGGAGAAAAACTGTGGCTGTGTGCTTCCATAAAGATGCCCAGCCATGGAACCCCCCTGGAGAGGGCCATGATGAGCTGGAGTGAGCTCTACAGGAGTGGGATTTTTTACTGTGGATGTAATCCCACCCGGGCAGAGATTTTCTTTGTGACATTAAAGAGGCTGTACCTTACACCAATCACTTGGCTGATACAAAAGGATTCAATTCAACACTGAAGCAAACCAACTCCAAGGGAAGAAGGCAGAGAGCTCCAAGGACCACCAACCTTGGAGGTTTTTGAAGTCAAAACAAGAATACCGCCCACGAGCCCTCAGCCCCCAGGGATGGACAAAGAGAGCCTGCCCATCAAGCTGGTGCACTGGCATGATGCTGTCAGCCTCCGGTGCTGTGAGAACATTGACTTTAGTGTGTTAAAGGCACCCACTTGCGGTATGTTTGTGATGTCAGCGTGTGGAAACTATGGCAAGCCCCCCTCCCTGCCTCACAGCAGCAAAGCCTTCACATTAAAACCCCATGCCTTCTGTGGCGCTTGCCAGCTGTGAGAGGGCAGTAAATGCCCTTGGCTTTTCTGCTCCTTGTTGCGACCTCCCGCTGAGGCAGGGAGCAGAGGATGTGAGGTTGGAATCTGTTTTGTTTCATCACTACCCTTTGTCATCTCTCTGAACACTGTCATGTGCTCCTCACCAGTGCTTCGCCCTCTCTATCACCAAGCCATGTGCTCTTTAAAACATGCACACACACACACACACACACACACACACACACACACACCTGATGTTCACATTTTGAGGCACATTTGTCTTTAATTCACTAATAATAACCATAATTATTCAAGCCCCTTTACCATCTGAAAAGAAATCTCTATGCATACACTTAGATCATGGATGCCAACTGCCTTCTTAAGAACATTTCCCAATGAAATATTCAGCAGCGATTATATTAAGCCTGAAGCTGTTCATCCAGTTTGTGTTAATCAAAACAAAAACAAGAGACGAAGGGATCCAAAAGGACATGTAAGATCATAGACTGAAAGTAGCCCCCTCGAGCACCAAAGGCTTGTCCAGAAGGGCAGAGCCACAGGTAAAAGCTATGTCTCTCTGGAGTTGCTGGCATTTAACTAGATGCAAAATGTCAGCGCAGGAAATTGCTTGCCCAATGCAAATACTAACAAGGGAGGCATGTGTTCCTGTGTAAATGGAGCTTCTGCCAATCCGGGCCTTCAGGATCCAGCTCCCATCGCAGCATCCACAGGAAGCACCAGGGAAATGTTCCGTTTGCTTATTTTCCCTCTCTTTGCTAAGAAGAAAAAGAGCCTTTGTGGCCTAGTGGCTACAGGTTGGGCTGCTAATTGCTATAACAGCAGTTTGAAACTACCAGCTGCTTTTGGGGAGAAAGATAAGGCATTCGGCTCCCATAAAGAGTTCGAGTTTCAGACATTCACAGGGGCAAACTTACAGGGGCAGTTCTACTCTGCCCTATAAGTTGGCTGTGAGTCAGCATGGATTCGATGGCAATGAGTTTTCTAAGAGTAAGGAGTATCTAGGGGTGTAAACAGTTAATGAGCTCTGCTATTAAGGGAAAAGTTGTCATTCCCAACCCACTTAGAGGAGCTGTGAAAGAGAAGCCTGGCAATCTTCTTCAGAATCCTCGGCCATTGAAAAGTTTATAGAATGTATTGGCCTTGGTTGTTAAATAAATCCAGGTATATGGTGGAGCATACAGGGACCAACGTCATAAAACTGGGTGGGGGTGGAAAAATCTCTGAGACAGATGCAAAAACTGTGAGGGAATGAGTTGTTGAGCCTGGGGGATCAGGACCATCGTCTCTGGGATTTTCAAAGTTCCTGAGCAATCAGGAAAGGGGCAACAGTTGGTCTCTCCCCATCCAGAGGACAGCAGAAGAGGAGAACTGATTGAGCACAATGAATTAATGACTAGTGACTCAAGCAACGATCACCCTCCACCACTGGAGACCAGAAGAACTAGATGGTGCCTAGCTCTCACTATCGACTGCTATGAAAGAGATCACATTAGAAGGGCTTGATTAGAGTAGAAGGGAAATGTGGGGCAAAACTCAAAATCATGATAAAACACCAAGCTTACTGTTTGGATAAAGGCTGGTGAAATTGCAAGACTATGGTGCTTAGTTACCCTGCAGGTCTGGAACTGAACTCATCATGGCTCGATGTTCAACCAAACAATAGACAGGTCTATAATGGGAACAATGACATTAGAGACATACAAATACCGTAGAATAATAGATCACATGAGATCAAAAGACAGCATTCCCCCAAGAACGAAGTTCAAAAAAGTTGAGAATGAAGGAAGCTTGGAGACAAGAAACAAGAAGATGTGGGGGAAGTGATGGTACATTGTGGGAATTGCTGTCAATGACATGAAACAAAATGTGTATGCATTGCTCAATGGACAGCTGAGCTGCTCTTTAACCTTCACCCAAATCACAATAAAAATGTTTTTAATCAAAGAAAACTTCATGGTTCACTTCTACTCTGACACACACGGGGTGATGAGGAAAGAGTGTCAACCGGGTTTGCTGTGGTCCAACCACCAGACATGTGCTTATGGGAGAAAGAGCATGATGACGCTGGCAATACCGAGCAGGACCAAGATGGTTTTATTTGCCTGCATCATGAAGATGGTAGCCTGGTGGTGAGATGATTCAGAGCTCAAGTGCTAACCAAGAAGCCACCCAGTTTAAACTCACCCAGCCCTACTGAAGGAGATTTCCCTCCTCAAAGGTGTTGTTGGTTGTTATGTGCCATTGAGGCGATTCTGACTCCCTGTGACGGGAAGGAAAGGCACACTGTGCTATAGTGTTAGGGTTTTCAGCGGCTACTTCCTCTGAAGTGGGCAGTGGGACCCTTCTTTGTATTCTGTTCTAAGCCTGGAAGTTTCCCTGACACCTCTTCACTTGGGGTAACCCTGCTGGCATTTGAAATACCAGTCACGTGGCTTCCAGCATCACAGTAACACACAACTCACCACAGCACCACAAATGGATAGACAACAACAGGCTAGGAGTCTTCATGGGAGCAGGCAGTCACGTCTTCACTCTCTCGATGGGGATCAGCGAGTTCAAACTGCCAGTCTCTCTGTTACAGCCGCACATGCAACCCCTGTGCTGCTAGGTACATTTCCTTAAAATTCTGCCTAGAAAAATCTGTGGAACAGTTCTTCTCTGTCACAGAGGGTCACTGTGAGCCAGGATGGGCTCTGAGACACACAAATGCAACACCATGAAGCCACCTTACTCTGTCCTGCTCTTATTTAACTCTATTCTTTTCTGAGCTATCTTTTCCATATATTCAGAAGAGACTGGCACTGAGCAGTGTTAATTCCACCAAGGCCAGGAAGGACATCAAAGAGTCACAAAGGACTATCTCTTTGCTCTCATGCCACTGCACTAAGGAGGCTTGGGTGGCAGCTGGAAGCTGCACATTTCACTCCCTGTCCCTACACTCCTGGCTGAGTCTCCTCAGAGTGAGACTGCCCCTTTACCCAGCTCACTGCATTGGCTGTCTTGCTCTGAAAAGAGAATTCGCACATGTGAGTCTGACTAGGTGGCAGATGGGAATCTTAATGCTGCTCTTTGGAATATGAAAGGTCTTGGATCAGAGTGCTGCAGGGGAGTGATGTCTGCAGAAGACCTGCTGGTCTCCCAGTTAGAAAGAAGCCTTCCCCTTTGCCTCAGAGGTGTGTTCACTGTGGGTGGCAAGTCAGATCCTTGGGCTGGCACTCTCAGTAAACAGATCATATGGGCACCTTGAGAATCGCTTGCTCACTGACCCAGCTCCCCAAGGATGTAAATATACCAACCAGGATGACTAAGGACACCAGTGCCAAGAATGATCACATTCTTTACATGTGTACAAATGAGGTGGGCAGCCACCTTCGCTGATGGTGGCTGCACAGTGAGTGTCTGGAATCACACCTGGCTAGGTGGACCATTGAAAGAGTTGGTGACATGATAATAGGGAGTACACCCCCTTGCCAGTAAAGCTGAGGAAATGGCATTTGAGGAAGCAGGGGCAGCCGGGTCGCCAGAATGAGGTCAGCGAGAACCTTGCTTGTGCCTCCTTTGTTCACTGGTGGCTGCTGGCATCTGGGTAGTGAGGACACCATGGCTACTGCCAGAATTCTCCACGGTCCCTGGTTCCACTCTCAAGTCGCTGGCTTCATCACTACCACTGCCATCGAGTCAATTCTGACTCACAGCAACCCGAAAGGACAGAGTAGAACTGCGGCTGGTGGGTCTGCGGGGACTGTGGATCATTATGAGAGCATTTCTATCTCGCAGTAGCTAAAGGGTCCAAAATGTTGACCTTATGGTTAGCAGCCCAACATAACCCACTTGGTCATGAACCCTTGCCAGCTGATCCAGGGAGTCCATTCCCAAGTGCATATCTAAAAGAATGAAAGACGAGTACCCAGATGGATGCTGTACTAATCACTATGGGCAAAAGGTAAACAATAAGCCAACAATACCCATCAGTAGAAGAATAGAGAAAATATGATCTACACAGAGTGGGGTATACATATAGTCTGTCACAAGAAAACTAAGGCCTTTGATTCGGACAGACTCTGTAACACAGGTGAACGCAAGACATGAAGTGAAAGACGCCAAACACCAAATGCCATGTATTGTGAGTCCATTTAGAGGGAAAATGCTGGACAGGTAAATCCCGTAGAGCCATAGAGTAGATTGGTGGTTTCCCAGGGTGGGGTGGGAGGGGCAATGGGGAATGACTGCTTAATGGCTGCAGGGTCGATGAAAATGTTCTGGAACTGGATGGTGGGAAGCTTTCACAGTGTCCTTAAAACTACTCTTAAAAAGGGGAGAGAAAGAATCTGCAGAAAGCACAGTTCTGATTGACTCACATGAATGCGGTCACCAAGAATTGGAATCCACTAGAATTGGAATGGCAGCTAGACTATTGTTTCCTTGGGAGGTGCCTCCAGGAAGGACCAGTAGAGAAGGGTAATACTGATAGAGCAAAGGGAAGGGGCCGATAAAGAAATGTCATTGAGTAGGTTCCCAGAGACAGTATAAATCCTCTTGTAGTTGTCCCACCCAAAGGCTGAGGGAACTGGAGTGTGGCTCCACCTATCCCCATGTGTCATTGGTTAAAGTGGCATTAGGTCCTGGAGGATGTCAACTCCCCTGTCTGCTCAATGACTGTTCCCTGTGTGGGGAGTTACATGTGCTTCCTGTGAGACCATTGGCATTTATGGGAGTGGTGGATGCCAAGTGCTAATACATGGGCACATTAGCAGCTGCTACAGCAAGTGTTGTACATTTTTAGCTGCTTGAGTGACAGGTGGGCCCTACCTCCTGCCTATATTCAGTGGTAAGGTGTTCAGATGGGGGGCATTCGAAAAATAACAAGGCCCTATTCTTTGCAAATAGACATTATTATTATTTTAATCTGTCCCAACCCCCTTTCTTATCTCTCCCTGTGAACTACCTCACTGGCTGAAATATCAGTTCCCTGGGGAAGACACCACATTTCAATATGGTCACAAGGCTGTTTTCATTGGCCCAGTGGAGACACTGACATAAGATGGGTCAACTAGATGCTTTTTCTGGAGCATTTCCAACCAAAAAACGAAAAAGAAAGTCCCGCTTTTGCAAGTGGCCTGGCATCTAAGAAGCATAATTCAGAAGCACATGTCCTGCCACGTGGAGGAGGCGGTCTATGTTGCGAGATTACAGCATGTGCCCTGAGAGACAGACACAAAGAACACAGGAACATGCCAGTGGTGGTCAGGAATGGTCGACAGAGCCAGCTGTCCTCTTGTTCTCCCCACCTTTCCATTCTCCTAGGATTCTCTCTTCCAAGTATTGGTCTCTTTGCCTGTTTACAACCAAATGAGCCCCAAATAAGATCCAGATCATAGAAATAGAAGGAGGAAGTTGGATGGAGACTGCAGTTCATACTCCCTGGAAGCCATTCAGACTCCCTGCAAGAAGGAGACACTGTGATGGAATTAGCTCTGGATTCCTGACATTTATTGAGGAATGCGCAGGGAATAAGCACCTGTGGGAGGAATCAAGGAAGGGCACAAGAGGGAAATCTCAACAGAGGTCTCAGCCCTGCCTATGGAGAGTGTCATAGTCAGTGTTCCCTAGAGAAACCAAACCAGTTATATAGCTGTAACTGGAGATATCGATATATCCACCAGGGCTCCTATGGTTAACCACTGCACCAGCCACTCATTGCCATCAAGGTGGACTCAAAGTGACTGTGTAAAACAGTATAGAACTGACCTTTTGGGCGTTGGAGACTGTAACTCTTCAGGAGATTATGAAGCTTCATCTTTCCCTCAAGGAGCCCTTGGTGTTTTCAAACTGCTGTCCTGGCTGTTGGATGCCCAATGGGCTACCCACTATGACACCAGTGCCCCAGAGAGTGAGGCTTATTTCTAGGAATTGGCTCACATAGGGGAATGGCAAGTTCCAAATTCAGAGGTCAGGCAACAGCCTAAAGAGCTCTGTAGATGTTCATCCTAAAATCGATAGGTTAGGTGATGGGAAAAGACAAGAATAAGAATGGTCAGAACACACCCTAGGGAAACTCCCTTTCTGCGCTGAAGGCCTTTGGCTGAAAGGTATACCCCTTCCCACATTATGGAAGGTATTCTATTTTGCTTGAGACCAACTCCTTCATAAGAGCAAATAGATGAGGTGAACAAGCGGCCATCTAGCTCAGAAGCAATAAAGCCCACCTGGAAGAAGCACACCAGCCGGTGCGATCACGAGGTGCCAAAGGGACCATGTATAAGGCATCATGCAAAAATAAAAGAATATATATATATATATATCTGTGTGTATATGGGTATATATATATACCATAGAGATTGAAGGGGGAAGTGCAGAGTGGAGACCAGAGGCCCAAATGTCGACCACTGGAGATCCCCTCATAGAGGGCTTTAGGAGAGGAGATGGGTCAGTCAGGGTGCGATGTAGTACCGATGAAGAACACAGTTTTCCCCCAGATCCTGGATGCTTCCTCTCCCCAACTACCAGGATCCAAATTCTACCTTGCAGGACTGGATAGGGCAGAGGCTGTACACTGGTGCATATGGGAGCTGGAGGCACAAGGAATCCAGGGTGGACGATACCTTCAGGACCAGGGGTGTGAGGGGTGATACTGGGAGAGTGGAGGGTGAGTGGGTTGGAATGGGGGAACTGATTACAAGGATCCATATGTGACCTCCTCCCTGGGAGATGGACGGCAGAGAAGCGGGGAAGGGAGACTCCGGAAAGGGCAAGAGATGACAAAATAACAATCTGTGGATTATCAAGGGCTCATGAGGGAGGGAGGAGCGGGGAAGGAGGGGACAAAAAAAGAGGACCTGATGCAGAGGGCTTAAGTGAAGAGCAAATGCTTTGAGAGTGATTAGGGCAAAGAATGTACAGATGTGCAGACCTTCAGATAGGGCTTTGGTTAACAGGCTCATGGCCAAGAGTCTCTCTTTGTGAATAAAATTCTATCAGCACACGGCTATGTCCTTCTCTACTGCTTGCTGCTATTTTCACACTCCATCAGTTGGGTTCAGTAATAGTCTCCAAGAGTATATGACCAGTGGAATCATAAAGTATGATTTTCAGGCCTTTTTCAAAAAAGAAATTTGCTGATCCTTGATCTAGGGGAAGAGTCAGGAAGAAAAACAGAAAGACTTTCGGAAATATATAATTTTAAACTATAATGATTATTTGACAGAATATAATATTTTAAATTTTTCACTTGAATGGATAGGTAAGAACTACCTACCATGGTTGTACAGTGGTGACTTGCCCAGTAGTTAAATGAAAAGTCAATCATTCAGACCCAGCAACTGCTCTGTGGGAGAAATTTTTGGTAGAATAACCTCATAAGGAACTACAGGCTTGGTATTCTTATATGAGAAGTTCTCATCTGTCCTATAGGATTACTAGGAGTTGGAAATGATCAGTTTTAGCAGACTTTTAGTTTGGGTGAAAAGCAACTTTTTTCAATATATTATACTTGAATAAATGACACCAATTTTCAAACCACCAACTTTACAGCCATTAGTTGAGTCCTTAACAGTTAGCACTACCCAGGAACTTCACTGAGTCTGCCTGAAAGCTATTCGACTGTGGCAGTTAAGTGATTTCCTGTCAACTTGCAAAGGAATGAACTCTAGCCTGTCAATCAGTTTGCAGCTAAATGACCTAATTTGGAGGTGCAAATAAGATAAACATCTCACTAGAGGCCACATACATTCTCTCCATGCGAGGCATTCCTGTTCACAAGTCACATGGAGCTACGCAAATAGCAGCCAGAGCCTTGGAGCTGGAGGAGTCCCATGGAAACCCATGTTAGCACTAAGATGCTTTCAAGGCCACTGGATCCACAAGACCTTCCACCCACTAACTAGCCTGTGATCTGCCTGTACTCAGCGTTGTTGCATATGTTGCATGAATCGAGAGGAATTTACAGATTGGTGTCAGACATATGGACTACTATTGGACTTATAAGTTTGATCTGTCCTGGGCTGGTATGCTTTCTCAATTTACAATTGCTGCTTCTATAAAGCTCTTTCTATACACATAGAAGTGCCTATGAATTGATTTCTACAATCCACCCAGACTAACATACTGACCTCAAGACATATGCTGATCACCCCTGACAGAGTAATATACACTCCCTGTAGAACAAGCTCATTTGTTTGTTTTCCTCTCCAACAGAATGTTTTCTCTTCTTACAACTTTGAATCCACAAACATTAAGGGTAGGCACTGAATCATAAACAATATAGATTCCAAGTGGGAAACTATGAGATGAAGAACCCTGGATCAAAGTAAGAAACCTGACTTGAAACTCCCTCTCCAAATGCTCCAGAGTCAGAATGCTTCCTTCTTTTCAGGCCCTTACAGCACCCTACAATACACAGCTCCCTCCCTGCATGGGCGGTTCGTATCTGTACTCACACTGACTTCCCTCCGTGTGTCTTACCCACCGTAATACATGGAATTGTGATTGACTTTTAGACTGTCCATTCGCTGATACAGTGTGTTCTTGGCAATGTTTCTAGAGATGGTACACCAGCCTTCACGGAATCTACATAATATGCGATAGCAACAGTACTAATATGTGAAACCCACTGTAGGCCTGGAGCATGACTGATACAGGTCACAGCAGTGATACTGAAAGTGAATCCAGAGATTGCACAAAAGAATCTCAAAGACATCTTAAGCTCCCTCAAGTCTCCTTCAGACCCAGCCGGTTGCACATTAGTGTTGACACTTGCAAACATAGAATATGCTGGTCATGAAAACCATGACATATTTCCAGTCTCCTGCTCCACACACTAGCTCTCAATAAAATGACTTGTTAAAATACCTGAGTGAGACAAGTCTGTGTTCATACAAACTACTGAATGGGCTTACCTGGGGACTCTGGTACTGAGGATCTTTGCCCAGAGCTGTATGGTTGGGAATGGTGTGGATTTTATTAGCAGAAGGGGGGGGGCGGTATTTGCATATCTTCCTAATATACAGTGGCAACTATGGCTGAATATTTTCAAAATGCTCACTGTTCCACCTTAAACGTAAATGAGTCTCCCAGAAGGATTCATTGGGATTATTACTTGGAAATGGTTCCTTATTATGTGATTGCGATACACAGAATACAGTCCTGTTCATATTGTTTCATACACAATAAGCGATTTATATATAGCTGATTTAAGACAGTATGTATGCTCATTTGCTTAACATATTTCACTCAATTTATTTCATTTATGTGGCAATAGACCCATAAGTTTATATCTAGTCAGCATGAATTGATTTTAATGCTTAACATCTTAGAGAAGGAACACGCATATACTACAATTTATCTCTTTTTAGACATTTAGGTTATTTCTCATTTCTGGTTTTATAATGAAAGTTACTATTTGGGTTGAAATAAAAGAGAAGAGAAAAAAGCATTCACATTAATATTACAAGAAATCACAGTAACAGACATGGCCTTACAGTAAACTTTTCTTCAACACAATTGTAATATTAACAATAAATACCATATTTTTAGTGAGAGCGTTCCCATTAGGACAGAAACACACCAAAGTCTTAACTTTGCTAGAGAAGATGTCTTAGATGACATTGGAACTGCATAAAGATTTTTCTAAAATATTTAATAGTTTAAAGCCTCTTGTGTCAAAGTCAATAGGATCTCCCAGAAGCACAGACTTACGACAATACTTGTTTTATTGCAGAACATATCTTAAGATGTAGATAACAAATGTGGCGAAGAAAGCTGATGTTGCCTGGCTATCGAAAGAGATAGTGTCTGGGGTCTTAAAGGCTTGAAGGTGAACAAGCGGTCATCTAGCTCAGAAGCAACAAAGTCCACATGGAAGAAGCACACCAGCCTGGGCGATCACGAGATGCCAAAGGGACCAGGTATAAGGCATCATGCAAAAAAAAATGTGTATATATATGTGTGTGTGTATATATATACATACCATAGTGAATGAAGGGGGAAGTGCAGAGTGGAGACCCAAGGCCCATTTACCGGCCACTGGAGATCCCCTCACAGAGGGGTTTAGGAGAGGAGATGGGTCAGTCAGGGTGTGATGTAGTACTGATGAAGAGCACAGCTTTCCCCAGATCCAGCATGCTTCCTCCCCCAACTACCATGATCCGAATTCTACCTTGCAGGACTGGATTGGGCAGGTTGTACACTGGTGCATATGGGAGCTGGAGGCACAGGGAATCCAGGGTGGATGATACCTTCAGGAGCAGGGGTGTGAGAGGTGATACTAGGAGAGTAGAGGGTGAGTGGGTTGGAAAGGGGGAACTGATTATAATGATCCACATGTGACCTCCTCCCTGGGAGCTGGATGGCAGAGAGGGGGGGTAGGGATACTCCAGATAGGACAAGATATGACAAAATAACAATCTATAAAATATCAAGAGCTCATGAGGGAGGGGGGAGCAGGGAGGGAGGGGAAAAAAAGAGAACCTGTTGCAAAGGGCTTAAGTGGAGAGCAAATGCTTTGAAAATGATTAGGGCAAAGAATGTACGGATGTGCTTTATACAATTGATGTTTGTATATGTATGTACTGTGATAAGAGTTGTATGAGCCCCTAATAAAATGTAAAAAAAAAAGAGGTAAGTAACAAACAAAATTGATTTCCTTCTAATCGCTTGATGGTGGCTAGGGTAGCAGGAGAGTAATCACTGACAAAATGCAACCAAACTTACCTCTCCTGAAACTCAACAGAATAAAATCACTGAAAGGCTAGGTGTACATTCATAAAAATCTATATCTGACACAGATAAGAACAAATCTGAAATTATGTCCAGAAGTTACTCTTCAGTTTGTTTGTGTATGAAGTCTTCCATTTCAAGAGGAACATAGACATTTGTAGCTGAAAATATTTTTCAACAAGGGAAAAAGGAAAGGGCAGGCACAGCTTCTCGACCTTTGCAGGAGGAAAGAAACAACGAGAAAGTCGTATCTCAGATGCAGGTTCTAAAAGGAAAGAAATGGGCTTACTTCAGGCAATGGTAGTTACCTGGACTTGAGGTGGGTGATCTTCAGTGGGGCCTTATACCCTGGGTACCATCAATCCTCCAAGGCCAAGCCAAGCAGCTCTTCTACTGAGGCATCTTGAGCAGGTTGCTCCGGAGGTGTAGTGGAATAAACTGTACCACACACTTTGTGTTCAGTGGGGCAGTCATTTCCCCAGCAACCTTTCTGTTCATACTATGGACATTACTTTCTTGGAGGTAACAAATTAGGACATACATTTGCCCATGGCCCCGAGTGGGAGCATCTGAAGCAGGGTGCTCATGGTTAACTCGTGGGCGGCCCAATAACTAGTTTAGATACACCCACTCGGTCCTGGATGGCACTTGCTAACATTTGAAATTTAACCTTAAGTCTTGATAGCTTATATAACTTTTCCTGATCCTCGCTACTGTTGAAAACTTTGAATGCTGCACTGCGATCTTGCTGTGAAGTCTGGGGTCACAGTCTAACTTTTTAAGGTTTCTTTTAATGTCTGGAGCTGATTGTGAGATGAAATTTGAGTGACGTACAATGATCCCTTTTGGTGTAGTAGGGTCTACTTTCATGTATTTAAACCTTCTGGAAGATGATGTGACAGAAATTTGGCAGAATTTTCATTTGGTTCCTAAATGATTTCCCTAATTTTGTCATAATTGGCTGCTTTATTTGAGGCTTTTGGCAAGCCCTCAATGAGATGAAAATCATATCATTTTGAAGAATTGGGTGCTCATGATCATCTGATAATTCTAATTAGGGTTGTGCTTGGGAACTGCCTTGAAGTCCACGGGCTTAACCCAGTCTGGGCATACCCTTCATCAGCTCTCATTGTGCAGCTATCCAGATTCTCTCCCGATCTTCAGGGGTCAAGGTAGTTGTTAAAATCATATGGATGTCATGGCAGGTAAGATCATATGACTGAGTGACATATTTAAATTATTTTATTGTTTATCTTTTATTTCATAATCATAAACTTAACTCTGCTTTCCAGCTGGACACAGGAGAAATAAGGAAAGTAGGAAACCTGAGTAACTGGAGGGAGAGCACAAGATTAAACGATACTGCAAGCACATTGGGAACAGAAGGGTGATTTCTCAAGCTACAAAAGGAATGGTCTGGTGCTTAAGATAAAACATGAAAATTCAGATCAAATTTAATTAGAGTTGTCCACAGTCAGCAATGGTGATTTTCTTGCTGGTTTTGCCATTCGTGGAACCAAAACGATCCATGGCTTCCACAATATTCATGCCTTCTTTCACCAGACCATCCAACCACTCAGTCTTTGCGGGACAGATAACTGACTGGGAACCGTTCGTAGTGGGCCCAGTATTTGCATAGACAGGGTGCCAGGACTTGTGTGCTTCAGGATGAAGTTCTCATCTTCAAATTTCTCTCTATAGATGGACTTGCACCAGTGCCATTATGGCATGTGAAATCACCACCCTGGCAAATGAACTCTGGAATGCGCCTGTGAAAGAAGGAGCCTTTATAACCAAAGCCTTTCCCCTCAGTACTCAGAGTGCGGAAGTTTTCTGCTGTCTTTGAAACTTGTCTGCAAACAGCTTGAAAGAGATGCAGCCGAGGGGCTCACCATTGACAGCTATGTCGAAAAACACAGTAGGGGTGACCGTGGCTGGACCAGAAACCCTAAAAATTCAAGCAGCAGCATCTGCAAAGCCGATATTTAAATTCTTTAATGTAAGTGTCTGGGTCCAATGTATAGCATCTAAGATGTTTTCCTAAGCCTGAAAAATAATTTAACAAAAAAGGGATCTGAATTTTTACTAGCCTCTCTGCTCCTGCAACATCACAGAGGGTACTGAGGGGGGATAGGATTGAGCATGGATGCTTTGGATTTGAAGGAGCTGTCTTTGTGCTGGAGAGGGCTGGACATAAAAGAATGAGAGGTGGAGATGGTGCTGGCAGTAGGGGACAGGTGTCAGATGTCTTATAACATGGCAAGGGTTGGAGGGGAACTGGTGACAGAGAGGTGGGAGGACTGGACAATCATGGTATGGACAAGGGAGGAGTTTGGGTAGAAAGTGTATGAGGTAACAGGGTAGGGGATACTGGATTACAGAGTGTGGGCTCAGAGGTGGTGGGAGGGTGTTGAAACAAGGCAGGAGTGGGAGGAGGTGGTGAGGAGGAAGGCTGAAGAAGAATGAGACACTATAGCAAGAGATATAGGGTTACAGTCTGGCAACTGGGAGAATGTAGCAGCATCCTGTGGGTTGGAGAAACCTGAAGGAGGTTGTAAAGGGGAGGGAAGAAAGAAGGCACAGCTGCAGTTTGGTCAGAGACAATAGGCACTGAAATTGGCGGCATATCATGAACAGAAGGATCACAGACTGATTCTTAGTCTGAGAGAGGAACATTCTCCTGAACCAGTAGGACTTGCATAGTGGAACAATTCTGAAATAAATGAGGTTGAGCACAAAGGAGAAAACTTGGATATACGGAATATCAGAATATATTTTGTAGATTAAAAAGAAATTATTGAGATCTTGAAAAAATTTAAAATCAAGTATACCACCTGGTGACCATCTTGAATTGTTGTCCAATTTGTACTGCAGTCATGCATTATTACATGAGAAAATCAATTTTCCCCTATGAATAACTGATTTAAGACCGAGTGAATTGAAGTTTGCCAGTACACAAACTAGAAGTATTTTATGCCATTGCTTAGTGTGGTAGTTATATAAACATTTGACAATTTGATGATTAAGACTGAAGGGGTGGAGTCCAGCCTGCCAATCAAAATATAACCAATGGCCCCTGTGTGGGTACGGCCTTCTCCTGACAATTTTGGAATTCCGGAATTTCCTTCTTGGAGGCAGGAGACAGTCTCTCTCTCTCTCTCTCTCTCTCTCTCTCTCTCTCTCTCTCTCTCTCTCTCTCTCTCTCTCTTTCTCTCTCTCTTTCTCGGCTCACTCTCTTAGAGACGCTCTACTGACCAGACACATGATACTATGCTGATAGACCCCATGCCCTGGGAACTAGAGAAGCCACATGGAGACCCCTGCCAATGCTGAGATGCTTACACCACCACTGAATCCAGACTTTCTACCCACTGGCCTGTGATTATCCTGCATTCAGCATCATTGCATGTGTTTCTTACGTCTGAAGGGGACTTCATGGATTGGTATCGGACATATGGGCTAATATCAGACTTATGGGCTTGAACTGGACTGGGTGGGAATGCTTTGTTAATGTACAATTTCTCTTTATATAAACCTCTTATACACACGACTTTCTATGAATTTCTCTAGCCTACCTGGACTAACACACTGAGCATTCTTACAACCCATTTTAAAATGCTGAGTGAAAATGTGAGCTCTGTTATATGAGGTAGTAAAACAGGAGAGCATCCTTACACTGGGTAATTACCACCTAAGCCCCCGGGGCTGGGAAGACAATCTGACTGAGCAAAGCTTTCTGGTACGTGGACATTTTCAGAAAGGCCAAGAGAAAATGAGCAGATGACCTTGAAGTAGGGAGCTTTGGATTTAACACTCACCAATGTGTTGTCAGAGGGTCTTTAGCTGAAGATGTGGAGATCCCTCTGTTAGGCTCACTGGCTTGAAGGGGGTCCAGGAAGGCTGCTGGGAACTTTAGAGGCTAGGGAAAGGAAAGTGCCGCTCCAGTCCTAGCCTCGACAGCCCCCCACCTCCCCCGTGCAGGCCACCATATCTCAGGTTTTACAGAGATAAGAGACAGAGTGAGACCTTTAATTTATAGACTTATTGAGGGAGGTGTGGTTTGTAGGGAACAGGAAATCATAGGGGTTTAGAATAGTTAGGTAAGAAAGGTTAGAGCTGGCCCTTCGTCTAAAACCAGAGGATTAGCTAAATTAAAATGTGTAAAATCCATGAGACCCACTATTACATAAGAGAACATGAACGAACTACAGTAGAATTGGTGAGGAAGGGGTTAAACAGCTCTAATGTCTGCTGCAGAACCTGCAGAAAGAATCTAAGTGGGAGGGAGAGCCAGCCTTACAGGTAGAGAGAAGAGGTGAGAGCAAAAGAGGCCAGAGCAGCAGGAGGGTAGAAGGAGCCCAATCCAATCCAGGCTCAATTTGAGTGTGTAAGTCTTTGGGATATCTGTACTCTTTTTGATAGGAGGGTTCCCCCACATCTTTGTGGGTGGTCTGGATAACTCCAATGGACTGGCTGCCAGCTTCCACAGACTGACAACACAGCTGGGTGGCAAGATAGATGGAGGAAGCTTTGTAAACATAAGAAACCTATGCTTTCCTTAGTAAAGGCTTCCAACGAACCCTAGAAGGGTTCTGGCCCTTCTAGAGACCTATAAGCTTTTCCCCAAAATACTGGGTCTCCCTTTGACTGAGTTCCAGGTCACTGAACCCAATCTTTCTAGGGCAGGGCGTGTCTCTTCTTCTCCTGCCAGCTGCCAAGGTGTCCACTAAGAGCCACCGAACTGGGCCATCTCCTTGAGGCCCCAGTCCTGGAAGGGCTTAGCCCAGCAACCTGGGAATGCCAATCAGTTTCAGTGCATGGTGGCTGCACTGGAATACCACTTCTACACCCACAAGGCTGAGGCTCCCTGCGGCCACACAACAGCTGGCACTAAGAGCCAGGGAGTTTCTAGAACTGGACCTTGGGTTCTCCCCCGGCCCTGCTTCAGAAGAAGGTACCGCACAGGTGACAAGTCTTAGCAAACCTCCGGAGGAAGCCCTAATGTTTTGCGCACCAGCTGCAGCCACTAGCTTCTGGAGACGCGTGCTCTTCTTCGTAGTGAGAGAAACAACAGACCCCAGGGCTCACCGTTGAGCTGATGAGGTGCAAGGAGTCTCTGGGAGAAGGTATCGATGTATGGAAACAATGAAAAGGGGGGTGAGCAGAAACCCACAAGGCAACGAACCTGGGAACCTCGAAGACAAGACCCCCAGCCTGGGATTACCTTTCTCCAACAGGGATTTCCACCAAGAACCCCAACCAATCCAAAAGTTGGGGGATGGGACACCAGCTCACCTCTCACCAGGAGAGGAGCGTCCCCTGGGGAAGGTGAGGAGAAGAGAAAGGTCGCTTACACCCCAGCAGGACTTCTGTGTGCACCAGGGTACCCCAAACTGGCTGCTGCCCACACGCACATGCTTGGGAAAGAGCGCCCCTCACCTGGGAGCGCTGGCTACTACGCAGAACTAAGGTACCAGGAGGTTCTCTCGCACCACATGCAGCGCACAGTAAGTAGGACGCTAGGACGCGCCCAATAAGCCACACTTCCGGCTGGGACATCGCCACTTCCACCCCATCTCTGAGCACCCGGGTTAGGAGGAGCCGGCGGGGTTGGTCTCTGCCTTCACTTCACCTTTGAGGCGGTTCTGGACCGGACCATTGGCTTGGATGCACACACCCAGGTGTCTGGGGAAGGGAAGAACCAGAGTGCTGTTTAGGCTGAGGGCGGGGCCAGAGGCGGGGCCTGGGGCGGCGCGGGGAGGAGCCAGTGATAGTCCTCCCGCAACAATGGGCCCTCAGACTTTGATAATGATGGCCAAGTCACCTGAGGGCAGAAACGGTACTTTCTCCCAGCACCGAGAGTGTGCATGGGAGACATAAAACGATGTACAACGTACGTGGACTGTGTAAGCTTGTGATCAGATTCCCCAGATGGGGCATCCTCCTCACTAACATGAACCATCCAGCCATTCAACCCTGCCACGGTGTTAATGGTGCTGACGCAAGAACCGAAACTAATGACCTTTGAGGTGAAGGGCCATTCTGCTCCCCAAAGCATTGTCATGTATGAAGACTGCCTTTAGGAAAAAAGAAGTAGCTGCCATCAAATGCTCTAGGTAAATTTTATGTCAGAGTAACAAAATTTAAATATAAAACAAGCGGGAGCACTAAAACGTGATGGGAGAAGGGGGAGGGGAGTTGTTAAACTTGACTGTCCTTAGAGTTGGAGTTTGTACTTTTATCTTGTTTTATTTTGCTTGAATGCTATTGGGGCAGTTAAACATGACAGTTCGATTCAATTATGCATATCATGATTTCCCCACTCTGCTAATTTAATTTATCACTCACCAGAGGTTCTATCAATCCAATGGTTTCAAGTGCATGGGCAGAATATTTGTAGAGACTCTTCCAAATTGCGAGGTCTGGAATTTAAATTTAATTCCTCCAAGTAACTCTGTTTGGTCTCTCACAACAAGTGCTTATGGGACA
Source organism: Tenrec ecaudatus (assembly GCF_050624435.1). Classification (NCBI taxonomy): domain Eukaryota; kingdom Metazoa; phylum Chordata; class Mammalia; order Afrosoricida; family Tenrecidae; genus Tenrec; species Tenrec ecaudatus. Next base: position 67,400,380 of record NC_134544.1, on the reverse strand, counting down.
GATCAAAGTGAAGCATGTCCCTATTAATTTGCATCCATAAAGACTATGCTTCTTTTATGGCTGTTATACTAGATAATTTCATTATGAAAGTTCGAGTCAGATTCCAAAGTTGCTGGCTGAAAATGGAGATACAAGAATTTCAATATTGTTACATTTCCCAATTTGGTGAGATCATTCCACAGACGATGGAAAACTGTCGCCTAACTTTATAAGGAATCAAAAAAAAAGTCACTTATCAGCAAATATTTACTGAATTAAACTGATTTATGTTGCCAGTTCTGATGGACTCGCCATATCTTTAAATCTTGGGAAACAGAGACTAGATTTTGCAAAGAAAAGGGGACTTCTCTTGAAATACCTGCCCTGTTCGACTGGGTAGGCTAGAGAAACAAATCCAGGGACATTCATAATGTATACGAAAGAGCTTTATATCAAAGAGTAATTGGATATCAAGAAAACATCTCAGCCCAGTCCAGACCAAGTCCATAAGTCTGATATTAGCCCATTACTCCAATACTAGTCCATATATTCCTCTTCAGACTCATGCACCACATGCAATGATGCTGAATGCAGAAGGATCACAGGTCGGTGGCTGAAAATTCTTGTGTATCCAATGGCGGTAGACTTTCTTAGTGCTGGCTCAGGTCTCTATGCGGCTCTTTTGGCTCTCTGAACAGTGTGAAGGTGAAGCATAGAGAAAGAAGTTGGCCAACTTCCAGGGAGAAAGAGTGGAAGTTCCCAGAATTCTCATGAGAAGGTCAAGCCCACCAGGAAGCATCATGGAGCTGTGACATGAATGACAGGCTAACCTTCACCCCTAGACTAATTTATCAGGGGAATATGAAATTATGTAACTACTACACCTGCTTTCATGTGAGGTTTTCTGCCCCCATGGATAAATCATGAATTGTCAAAAAAATAAAACAAGCAAACAAAAAAATCAATCACTGCGATCGAGTCAATATGGACTCAGAGGGATGCTTATAGGACAGGGTAGAACTGCCCTTGTGAGTTTCCAATTCAGCGTCCAAATTAAGTTCCCATGGTTCAGATGTTTACATATTTTTGCAGTAGTTGATTTCACAGTACATGATTTTACATTTACCCTGTAATTATAATTCATGAAGTGTTGTTTTACTTCCAGTATTGCTGCTTCCAACCCAGTAGCTGCTTTTAACAGACTAGATACTTTCAACACAGCAGCTGCTCTCTACAAAGTAGCTGCTCTCTACACATGTGTTACTGGTAAGCAAAAGCACATTATGGCACTAACCCTGTCACACACACTTGCATTTGTACGGGGTGTATGTGATTGGGTTGGAGTTATGATATCATTACGCCAGTTACTCATATGTGGGTGTTTTTTGCATGTGGGAGGATCTGCCTGGAGACAGATAGAGGATTGGTGTCTTGGTTCCTAAGACCATCAGAAATATGTGTTTTCTGATGGTCTTAGGCGATCCCTGCAAAACGGTGTTTGTCTGGGTATTTTAGAGAAACAAATCCAAAGAAACTCGTGTATCAGAGAGAGTTTTATATAAAGGTTAAGTACACATCGAGAAAATATACCAACCCAGTGGTACCCAAGCCCACAAGTCCAAGATTAACCCTCATGTCTGACACCAATCCATTAAGTCCTCCTCCACCTCACAAAATACACACAATGACTGGAGGAAAGCCAAATCAGAGAACATGTAAACATCTCAGTGCTGGAAGGGGTCTGCCACGGCTGCTCCAGGGCTGTATTGGGGTAGGTCCATGCGACTTCTCCTTGGGGATGTCTTGCAGGAAGTGAACCTTGTCAGCTTAAGCAGAGAACTGGCCAAGGCCGCTGCACCCTGGTCCGACCATCACAACGCAAGAGACTTGGGAACTAGAAAGGCAAGGCTCACCGAGTCATTTATCCCTCGGCCCTTCAAACAATCCCACATGTGTTTATCGGCCAGGTAGGCACAATAAACTAATTACCTTGAGTAGTTCGACCTTCAAAGGGGTATCGACCCTCCAAGTTGAGAACCAGTGCTCTATAGGGTTTATATCAGTCTTAAGTGACTGGACAGATGTGAATTGTATGTTTGGGGTCCAGCCTCTAGCGTTGCACCTGAGATAGACCCAAGGTAACAAGGACAATCACAGTTAGCCATGTGTTCAAGAGGAGCATCTCCCCACTCTCATGTCTGAATTCCTAAGGTACTCTCCTCTGGAAACAGCTCCCAGAATGGACTCACTTGATTTGATTTTTCTAAATATAAATCAACCAGTTTTTAGGGAAGAGGCTGAAAAGAATTTATTTCTACATAAGTCCAATGGTCACAAATCATAATATGCTTCATAAAGGAAAGGCAGATGAACCACTCAAGAGAGATTTGAAAACAGTTTCCCCTTGCAAATTAATGGATTGAAACCTGAGGACACAGGCTTGAATGACCCAGCAAACTATAGTGAAGAGCAGTCATTGTGAACTCCAATGAGGCTAACCCTACTCTCTACCCCTGGTTTTTCCAGCTTTCCACCTGACCACTTTTTAGCACTTATTTCATGGAATATATTTGTTTTCCCTTTCCACAACGTTTTACCTTATGCTACTATTTCCTTTCTAAAGCTTTACAGCAATCCCTTTCTTGTTGTTGTTCTACTAATTCAACTACTTCTGCTTCATCTTCGTTTTCTTTTACATTAAGAGAAAATAGAATGGTTCCTACTGGAATTCCTACTAAATCTGTTGCTAAAATCCAAATTTTGTTTGAACAAAATAAACTAAAAACCACAGCAGACCATCCTATTTGTGCTCTCACTTGCACCTACTCCTGGATCCTGGGCCTGTGCTTTTTGGGCCTGAGCACACCCATTACCCTGAATTCCCTTCAGTTCAACCCCAACCCTGTGCTGCAGGGTGGTTTATATGGGAACTCACATTAACTTTCCCTCACTGTGTCTTCTTGCACAGTCATACGCAGCCGGGTCCTCCACGGTCACAGTGCTCAGGTGCAGGGAGAACTGGTTCTTGGATGTGTCTGGGTTGATGAATAGATGATCTCTGAAGGATGGTGTGTATTCGCTAAACCACTCTTACCTGTAGAAGCTCCTTCCTATCCACCCAGGGCCTCTCCCAGGGCTGCCTGATCTGCTCCCAAATAGCGCTGCTTCTGGAGCCTGAGTCCCCAGTGATGGTGCAAGTGTGCGTGAGGGTCTGTGATGCCCTCACCACCTCATGGTCTGACTCCTGCAGCTTCACTTTGGACGGGACACAAGGAGACTTACAAAACAAGTATTAAATATCCCACCTGTCATTAAAACTGCTGTGACCTACTGTATCTCCCTGCCACTGACACGATGGGAGACACAGTACCATCAAAATGAGAAAAAGAATGCAAGCAGACCTTTCTGTATCAGAGTCTCCCTGGTACAGCAGGCTCTGGAATTCTGCTGGTTCCAGAGGGGAATCTTGAGGGTGGGGTGGGTGTTCATATCATTTAAATAATAAACCACACCAGGCTTTTGCTTATGAGTGTTACTGGCTGTTATCAGGGGGTCAGAGGATGACTATTAAGAGTGTGCTAATTGACAGGGCTCACAGCTCCACATGGAAGCTTCTCCAGAGCTGGTTCTTGAAGCACGTTGTATGGCAGTGATATGTAAGCAATGAGAGTGGGGTGGCCCACAGGCATACACTGAATTTATACCCTCCCAGATCCTAATATTTGCAATCATAAAATTATCCGAGTTCCAGTGTACCTTGTATTGTTTGATTTGAAAAAATGCATCCACTAGTGTGTGCATTAATTTATTCATTTGAGTTCTGAGAGCTATGAACACGCCAGACATTCTTCTGCACTGAGGGAAAATCAGTAAACCACGCAACTGAGCTAGGAAATGAATGATCTCTTCCTCAAAAACTAAACCCACTGCGAGTGCACCTGTCCTGAATCATGGGAACCTTATAAGATTGATTAAAGCTGCTCATAGAAATTCTCTGACTGTAAATAATAACAGGAAAAGACAACCTCATCTTACTTAGGAGGAATGGTTGGCTGGTTTGTGGTGAGCAACCCAATACTTATCCCATTACATCACCACATCTCTGTATATCTTTATACTAAGAAGCCCATATTAAGGGCTTTTTAAATGTCACTTTGAGAAGCCAAGTGGTGATACTTTCAATATTATTATATGAATATGAGCCCTGGACTATGAATAAGGGGGTCCATAACCAAATTTATGGCCATTCACTTACCTTTTGGAAAAGAATGTTGAAAGTACCATGGACTGGGCTATCAATATAACAAGCAGATCTCTTGTGAGGGAAACATAGCCTGGGAGTTCCTTAGAATGAAGGATGGTGAGACTTAGTTCCATGTACTTGAACATGTTATCATGACACCAGTCCATTGAGAAAGACATCATCAATGATAAAGGGGATCAGTAAAGAAGAAGGTGATGGACTGACACAGTGGCTGTAACAATGGGCTCAAACATATTTATTGTGATAATGGTGCTGAACTAGGCATTATTCAGTTCTGTTTTGCGTTGAATCACTGAGATTTGAAATTGATTCTGTGGCACTTAACATCATCAAAATTAAATGAAAAGACACAATATTCTTCCAAAGTTGAATGACAGTGCTGGGGAAAGGATATATGTTTTATTTTCCGTAGCAAAAGGAAATATGTAACAGACTACACTCTTTATAATTGTTCTTATGTGGAATTTCATTTTGCCTTGGTTAAATATTGGTTGCAAAAGTCTTGTCTTCGTATTTATAGAACATTAAGCATCCAAGGTTGTTTGGGTGCAGGAACATAAAGACTCTTAGTGACCCTACATGAAAGAGAACTCTCTGAAAGGATTTTCTTTTCTGTAATAATGATGGGATAACCTTATCAGGTCTTTAACCAACTGAGTCACCATGTGGTTTTGAACTGCCAACCTTTTGGCTAGAAGTTGAGCATTTAATCATGCCCACATAGTTTCGTGGTCCAGGTTCTACTACATATAATTTACATGTATCTACTTTTACTTCCTACAGGTGAATATTTATGTGTATGTTGACTGGTCTTAAGACATTATGTAGAGTTCTTCTAGGTCAATACTATTACTATTATTTGTTCCTTGAGTGTTTAATATGGGATTCTGTCCAATGCATTGTGTGATTTTAGTAGTAACCCTGGGCACCGTCTTCAGTGCCAGAAACACCTCCCAGAATTGTGAAAACTAAGAGTGACTCCTGTAATGGCCAAATACCCCATAAGACATATCAAGGAATTGATGCATTTGGGTTATGTTGTGGCAGTTTCATCATCTCTTGTCAACTTGGGAAGGGATGGAGTCTAGCCTGTCAATGAGATCTCAGCTTGATGACTTCATTTGTAGGTGCAAAGGAGATGAATATCTCCCTGGAAGCCAGACCCAGATAGCATCTCTTCTTGTTGAGACATTCCTGTTTACAAAGCCACATGGAGCTACACTGATGCAGCTAGAGCCCTGGAACTGGAGGGGCCATGTGCAGACCCATGACAGTGCTGAGATGCTTCCATCACCATAAGAACCACAAGACTTTCCACCCACCGGCCTGTGATCTACATCATTGCATGTGTTTCATGAATCTGAAGAAGAATTTATAGACTGATATCAGACATAGGGGCTAATATTGGACTTATGGACTTGATCTAAGCTGGGATGTTTTCTTAATATACAAATACTCTTTGATATAAAACTCTTTCTTACACACATGTGAGTTTCTCCCTGGATTTGTTTCTCTAGTATACCCAGAATAGCACATGGTGTTAGAGAATAATATTAAATCTGTCATGGGCTGCCTGAAGGACAAGCAGGTCTGTCTTGGAGTAAACACATCTTGTTTAATTCTTGTAATCATTCAAATAAGATTGTAACTCACTTATTTGGGCATGACATTAAGGAGAACCAGAACCCAGAGAATGATCTTGTACTTGGTAAAGTAGAATGTCAATGAAAATGTGAGAGACTTTCAATGGGACTGATTGTCCTAAGGCTGCAATGATGAGTCCAAAGAGAGGGATGATTGTAAGGATGGCGCACTTTCGGGCAGTATTTCATCCTGTTTGTATTAGTCTGGGTACTTTAGAGAAACAAATCCAAAGAAACTCATATGTATAAGAGAGTTTTATATAAAGGCAAGTGCACATCAAGAAAACATCCCCAACCGGTGCTGCCCAGGCCCACAAGTCCAACATTAGCCCATACGTTCAACACCAATCCACAAAGTCCATTTCCATCTCAAAAATACATGTATTGACACCGACTGCAGGAGGAAAGCTGAGTCAATTAATGTGTAAGCATCTCAGCTCTGGCAGAGGTCTCAACATGGCTGCTCCAGTATCTAGGGTGCATTGGGGTGGGTTCATGTGGCTTATTCTCAGGGATGTCTTGCAGGAAGTAACCCTTGCCAGCTGAAGCAGGGAACTGACTAAGGCAGCTGCACCTTGGTCCAACCATCAGAAAACAAGAGACCCGAGAACTAGAAAGATGAGGCTCACCGAGCCATTTAGCACTCTGCCCTTCAATTAAAACCACGTGTTTATCCGCTACATTGCACAATAAACTAACCACCTCACTGTTGTTCATGTGATCACTGTGAACTTAAGCCAACTTAAAGATCCCTAACAAAATATTATGCAGGTTATTGTAAGTTAAAATTATTACATAAACATATATTTGTGAGTATTCACTGGAAGGAAAATATTGGACATGCAGCTGATGGATTGGAGAAAATTTGAGGCTCACATAAGAATTTTATACTGCATTAATATTTTTATAAGGAGTTTTGGTGGCATAGTGGTTATGCATTGTGCTAAGATTTGCATTCACCAGTTTGCAACTACTAGCCACTCCATGGAAGAAAGACAGGGGATTCTACATCAGTAAAAATCAGAAACTCACTATAAATTGGCATTGAAATAATGGCAGTGGGTTTGGGTTTGGTTTTCTTTTAATATTTTTAACTTGACAACAAATGGCACTAGTTAGTGTCCTGAATTGTAAACTGAGATCTGAGTACATATTGTTGTGAAGTCTGCCTTTGGGTAGATGGTAAATAAAGGCCATCCCTATAAAAAGAAGTATGGTCAGATGCCTGGAGATTCCCTAGAATCACACTCTGCACAATGCTCCCTAGAGAGGTGCTGACAAGGCGAGGGAACCACAGCTTCTGAGAGGAAAGCATCACTGACCTAGTCTCTTGCATCTGCTTAAACCATGACCTGATGTACTAAGGTTTGTGTCTGGGCTCACACTGACTTCCCATCACTGTGTCTCTAGCACAGTAATACACGGCTGTGTCCTCAGGATTCACAGAGCTCAGTTTTAAATAAACTTGGCTCTTGGAGGTGCCCAGGTGATGCTGACTTGGGCCTGGAGAGCTGGATTATAGTCTGTGCTCCCATCACCCCGTATATCACCAACTCACTCCAGTCCTTTTCCTGGGGCCTGGCAGATCCAGTACACACCATAGCTGGTTAAAGAGAATCCAGAGACAGTACAGGTGAGAGACAGGGTCTGTGAGGGCTTCACCAGTCCAAGACCTGACTCATAATTGCACCTTGGCCAGGATACCTGGGTATAAAGACAAACACAGTGAGTCGTGTGCTCAAATGCTGTAATCTCAGACTTCATGTACGAATCTCTGAAGCACTCACCTCCCAGAGTTGCCACCAGAAACAAGAAAAGCCATACACAATTCATGTTCATGTGGCTGAGATTCATGATAAAGGAATGCTCTCCAGGGTGAGAAGGCATATGACTTTAAGTACATGTATGCTGTGGTTTCATCTGAATGCATATTAGGTATTTGCATGTGGGAGGTGCGGTTGTATGTAAAAAGGTGGAAAGGGCAGAATGGTGGTGTCCAAGTGTGTAATCTAAAAAGACTTTTCCCCAGCTTTGTCTTCCCTAAAAATATGCCAAACATTAGAGGCTATTTGCCAGCGTATTGTGGGAGGTAATTGTTTCCATGGAGAGCCAGAGAAGTGGTCAAACCTGCTCAGTGACATCCAAAGTTAGGCTGCCATCCTGAATCTGAGATCCGTCCATCTTGGCACAGGTATACCCCAATCCCTCCCCTTCCTATTGCCTGTATACCCCTAGATTTTCATCCTCTCATTACTGTATTACCTATAGTATGACCCCTCCCTGTGATGTGTGTCTTTACCTGAAATTAGGGGGCTTGCACACCCTCAAAGGTATATAAATCTTGGTTAGAAATAAAGAATCTCTCTCCCGTGGTGCTCTCCTCTGCGGTCCTCGCTTCCATGTCCCCTCTCCCCTTGTTCTCCTTCCCCTCACTCTCCTGCCCTCAGGTCTCCCATCTCTATGGGAATCACCGAGCGGGGCTACGGTGAGCATGCTAACATGAAATTTGTCTGATTCCATCATTTTACTCTTTCTTCTATCGCCTGTATTTCTCTATGAGTTTACTATAATCTTTAATTATTATCACTGTACAATTGTGCCTACCAGACCTGGGATGATTTGTGAGGCGCTGGCTACCCTGACAGCCATGGGAGAATACAGTCTTCTCCCTGAGGTCTTCACTCTAGCAATCATACAAACATCTGTGCAGATTTCATGTTTAATGTAGCTTTATGTCATTTCCATCAAAATACCCAGATGTTCTATTGAAATTAAAGACAATCTCTATCCTCACGATATTTAGGTAACAAGACCAGGCCTACCTGAATCTTTCCATACATCTGAACACATAGGGAAACTAGAGTATGTCATCCATAAAGCTCCTTGGCCCTATGATATTTCAGAATATTTAGAAAGGAGTAAAAATACTTTAACCCTATCTTCTAGATTTAGAGTTGGAATAAAAGGTTTCCTAACAATATGGTTATTGTGTGGTTAAAAGAAACCACAGAAATAAGAAAAAGTGCATTTATCCTCTCATGAGTTATTACCGAGGGTGGGCATTGGGCTCAGTGTATTTTGAGAGGCGCCTGCTAACAGCGAGAGGCGTTTCCTGGACTTACACTGTCTTCCACAACTGTGGGTACCTCAGCAACATTCTTTTCTGGTACTGAGCTTTCAGACTCTTGGTCAGGAGTATTACCTGGAGTTGTCTCTGCAGGTTTCCTGCCATGGGCAGTAGAGCTACCATAGTGGTCAGCACAGCAGTTCTAGCTGACCAGGCACTGCAGTCCTTACCCAGACTCCTGTCTTCACTTCTATCTTCTCTTGGTCCAGAGCTGGTGGGTCCTTAGCATCCATGCAAGTCTGCTTTCTCCCTGAGACTGGTTTTCTGTCTGGACTCACACTGACTCTCACTCACCGTGAAAAGCTTGGGCCATAGAGAATGATACAAGTTGCGAACACTCTGAATTGTTTGCAGTGAAATGAAGTGAGATCGATTCATGTAGATATTTATATAGATATTGTTATGAGATATATGCCACAATAAAATATCAATCAAGAAAGACATTTGCCTGAAAGACAATCAAAGTATTAAACAGAGGTTAGGGTTCATTCTGTCCACAGAAATAGGAACCATACTTAAAGCAGATTTCTATTCAAAGTAATTCAAGCAAGAGAGTTATAGAGTTATTTATTCCATGTTAAGGAAGAAATTGTCAAGTGAGAATTCTTTTTATGGGTTTCTGTGATGCGTTTGGGAGGGAATTTTGCAGCTGTTGGTAATTGTTGAACACAATAATAATCTAATGCCATTTGTGTTAATCTGGGTACATTAGATAAATGATCCACAGAAACTCATATGTATAAGAGAGTTTTATATAAAGGTTAAGTGCACATCAAGAAAACATCCTAACTCAGTGGTACCCAAGCCCACAACTCCAACATTAGCCCATATGCCCAACACCAATCCACAAAGTCTTCTTCCATCTCACAAAACATGCACAATGAGGCCGATGGCAGGAAGAAAGCCAAGTAAGAGAATGTGTAAGCATCTCAGCACAGGCAGGGTCACCCCTCAGCTGTTCTAGCACTCAGGGCTTCATGGGGGTAGGTCCATGCAGCTTCTCTTAAGGGATGTTCTTGCAGGAAGTGAGCCTTGCCAGATGAAGCAGGGAACTGTCTAAGGCAGCTGCACCCTTGTCTGACCATCAGAAAACAAGTGACCCTAGAACTAGAAAGGCGAGGCTCACCAAGCCATTTATCCCTCGGCCCTTCAATTGACCCCATAAGTGTTTATCGGCCAGGTTGGCACAATAAACTATGTACCTCTCCATTGAATTATGTATGAGAAGAATGTTGAAAATATTATTTTGTAGCACATATATGATAAAAATAACAGAATATGACATAGTTTTCATTTTTTACTCACAATTAGAAACTGATGGAGAGTGTTGCTGGTACAACATTTCAAAAGACTAGCTAAAATATTCAATCAGAAAAGAGATTATGATATAAGCCAGAAATTTGAATTTATAAAAAGTGTTAGCAATGGAATAAATATTCTTTATTTAATATTTTATTTATTGTCTCACTTTTCCTCCAAAACTGTTTTATTGGGAGCAAATGCAGTTGTCATATCCATCCGTAGTTCAAGTGCATCAAGCAGTATTATACAACTGCTACCCCAATTAGCTTGAAAACATCATCTTCCTTTCTCAACTAGTGGCACCATCTCCCTTTATTCCACCACCACCACCACTCCACTGTAGTCCCAGAAACCCCTATTCTACTTGCTGTCTCTTTATGTTAATCAATTCTGGCTTTCATCTACCATCAAAAAGAAAAACATATCGCTGAAATTCAAGAATGCTATCCCCCAATGACAAAATACATGAGATAAACTCCAATAAGAATTTAAATTGAGGAAGCAGGCAGTCCAAGTGCAGTCAGCAGCCCTTCCTCGGAATCCATAACAGACCTAGGTGTGCTTCGGATGTGTCAGTCTGGCTACTGGAATGTGAGGATCTTGTCAGTTGACTGCCTTTCTCAGGATATTCTGGATCCAAAAGCACTCTTTAGTAGTTGGTGTCCTGCAACACGCCCTGTGGCTCATGCTGAACACGCAAACTGCTTGTCATATGCATGATATTGAATACAGCAAGAAACAACAAAAAACACCTACTCCCTGCCTTCAAGGAGATTTCAGCTCACAGCACAGCCTTATTTCTCTATGTTTGCTGTTCTTCAACTGCAGCACAAAGGAGGGATGCTTGCAAACCTCCCTCCCTGCACTGGCCACAGAGTGAAACCACTGGCTGTGAGGACTGCTGCCTACTCTGATGGTGAGCCGGCTCTGTCTCTTCTCTGTGAGCAAACTACTGTTGCACACAGAGCCTGTGTGTGAGCTGAGCTTTTGTCAGTGACTTCCGACACTGGTTTAACAGAAATCAACAGTTATATGTGTGCAGTACACAAGAAGGGGAGTAATTCAACTGGAAGGGAGAATAAGGTTATTTTTATAAAAGAACCTTGTAAATTGAAGCACAATCAGGAAAAATATATTTAAAAGGAAAACCATTAACATGTTAAGAAAGATTTTTAAAATAATATAAAAGATGTCACAGAAAAGGATGATATAATTAAAATGAGAATACGATATATGAAGTTTTGTGGAGACCAGGATGATGGAAAAAATAGAACAATTTTAAAAAATAGAACAATTCCTGATAATAATATGAAGTATGATTAAACACAATGCAGAATACACAGAAAACAAATTAATGGACATAAATAAACAAAACAAGATGCAAATTCAGAAATTCGATAACTATAAGCCATTGGCACCGTTGAATCCCGAATCACAGTGATTCTAGGACAGAGTAGAACTGCTCCGTAGGGTGTCAGACACTGTTAATCTTTTGGAGGAGCAAACAGCCTCATCTTTCTCGCTTGGAGGAGCTGGTGATTTCAAACTACTGACATTGAACTTTGCATCCCAATGTAAAATAGATAAAAAGATGGCAAAATGAAAACCTGTGCCAGGGGAGGCTAAGAGTTAAGTGAGAAAGCCCTAATTCCAACAGGAAATCCTCCCTGTCATCCATCTGTGCCTGTCTAAGGCTGGTTTCTCTGCGCCCCCTGCTGCCCAGTGTCTTCCCTGCAGGGGAGGTTTGTGTCTGGGCTCACACTGACTTCCCCTCACTGTGTTCCTTGCACAGTAATACGTAGCCGTGTCCTCAGCGGTCACGGAGCTCAGCTGCCGGGAGAACTGATTCTTCGATGTGTCTCTGGTGATGGAGAGTCGGCTTTGGAAGGACGGGTTATAACCTGTATTACCACCATAATCTATGCACCCCATCCACTGCAGCCCCTTCCCCGAGGTCTGGCGGATCCAGCTCCAACAGTAACCACTGCTTGTTATGGAGAAACCAGAGACAATGCAGGTGAGGGACAGCTTCGGGGACAGCTTCACCAGTCCTGGACCCGACTCCTGAAGCTGCACCTGGGACAGGACGCCTGCAAATTAAAAAAAGAAAATTCCATGTCAGTCACAACTATCTCCATAGACCCAGGTCGGATATCTGAATCTCTCACCTTGGGGAACTGTCACAGGCACAGCAGAACACACAGCAATAGCATCTTTAGACCACAGCTCTGTTTCCCAAGAGACCCACAGCCCTGTCTGAAGAGAACTGATAGTTTTCCCACCCCAAGGGTGAAATTGTACCCTAGTGCCTGAAAGATAATTTGCATATGAGGGAGTCCTGTCCTTATAAACAGAAAGTGATAGAGGCCAGGCCCCCCTTTATCTTCTGAGCCCATGGTACAGTAACTGTTTGAACTCATATGTTAAGCAGGGACCCTCAGTTCTTGCTTCAGCCCCATTAACACTTTGGCAGAGTTGGGGGGTTGGGTGTTTCCAGTTTGTTAGGAGGATACACATCCACACCCAACGTACATGGTTCTATCTCAACCATGTCACCCATGCACTCCCTCTGCAAAGGGCCAAATTACTGGTGCCTCAGCCATTGTTATCTGAGTCTTTGCCGCTGGAGTTTCAGCCACAGGTGTGGGCCCTTTGGCGTGGACCGCCTCTCTCCTCTCTGGCTCCTCCCCGAGCCCCGCCCCAAGCCGGCCAGGCCCCGCCCACCCCCTCACCAGGCGCCTGTGCTGGCATCTCAGCAGAAATGGGCGGGGAAAGAGCTGCCTTGAGAGGAAGTGAAGGCAGACCCCTACCCCTCTCTGACCCCGCCAGCTCCTCCCACCCCGGGTCACGCCCAGACAGGGCCGGAAGTGGCGGTGTCTTATTCTGAACTGCAACTCACTGCAAGGATTCCACTGTTGGTGCTCTGCTTGGGGTGCCAGAGAAGCGCCCACAGCCTGAGCACCCTGTTGCCGGCGCTCCCAGGTGGGAGGCTCTGGGCTCCGGGACATGTATGTGGGCGGAGGCTGTTTTAGTCCAGCTGACTAGGGTGCAAGCGCCCTTTCTCTCCCCCAGGAACCCTGCCAGCGCTTCTCTTGGTGAGAGGTGGGCGGGTGTCCCCAAGGCCGGTCCTATTTCCCTGCTTTCAGATTGGTTGTGGTTCATGGTGGGAGTCCCTGTTGGAGAAAGGGGATCCCGGCTGGGGTTTGGGGCTTCGGGGTTCCCTGATTCTCTCTTTGCGGGTCTCCTAACCCCCCTCCCTTGTTTCCTTCCGCACAGTGATGCCTCCTCCCGAGACTCCTTGCGCCTCCTCAGCTCAAAGGTGAGCCCGGGATCTTGTTCTGCTGACCTCTCTCTGGACCCGACCAGAGTCTGTTCTAGGCGCAAGATCTCTTGCTGGTCCGTGACAGAAACGTCTTCCCTGGCTTTAAAATATTGGTGGCCGCCCTTTCTTCTTACTCTTTGTTTTTATTTCTATCTATATATTACTAAGGTTTTTAAAATCATTCCCATTTCATTTCCTTTCTATTCTTTATTGTTTCTGTTGGGTTCAGTTTGTGAAGCACAAAAGGAGTGGATGCCTAGAGATGAAATAACATGCGAGTGTCTGTAAGGATGCCTGGGTGGGGTCGGGGTGGGTCGCTGGCGGAGTTGGGGAGGGTGAGGGGACTTGGGGAGTAAGAATGAAGGATTGAGGGGACTGAACACTACAACCGAAGGTGACTAATAAGTCTGCTTAAAGGCGATTTAATCATAGTGGGAAAATAGACGATGTGAAATCGATTGTGGTAATGATTGTGGAATGCTTAAGATGGCTGAATTGTGGGATTATGTGGGATATGTGGATTAAGTGCCCCAAAACATGTTAAAAAGAAAGAAAGATGCTCTCCATCACAAAAGTAATCTAACTAAACTATGCACAGAAGAATCAAAAACCAAACTGAAACAAAGGAACCAAAAACAAGGTAATGTTAAGGTGTTCAACCTCTATTTGGGGGATGAAACTGGAAGTGACCCTGAAATGGGCCCTTGGCGTTTGAATGTTGTGAGGCTGAAGGACAATTTATTTGGGGCTGGTGTAGTGGGCGTTGGCCCTGGGGCCCTTGGCCAAGGCGCCTCTGCCAGCTGTCCAGGCAGCAGCAGGCTCATGGTCACCAGGATGTCGCAGGCTGTGATGGTGGAGTAGTTTGGAATGTGCCAGTTGAGATGCCTGGTCGGCGATGTGCCCAAAGGTGTCTTTGATCAACGAGTGCACAACGCTCATGGCCCTGAACGAGATACTGGAGTCTGAGTGGACCTACTGGAGCATCTTGTGCACATAACACACAGTAGGTCTCCTTGCCGCTGCATTGGCATTTCTTGCTGTGCTCCCTTTGAGCCTTAGCTGCAGCCTCCTTGGGACTCCTCCCTGGAGCAGGCAGGGACTTAGCAGGGTCAGGTGGGTTGTTTGACTGGGACGGTACACCTGGTAAAGGTAATGTAGGTGTCCTAAGGCGAGTTGAGGGAGGACAGAAACCTCCCCTGGAGCAGAAATTGTTGAAGCTCACTGGATCTTGATTTTTAGTAGGAATTTAGACCATGAAAGAAGGACCTCTAGATCCCTCTGACCTGTTGGGGTTTCAGCAGGAAGTGTTGGAAAAGTTACCACAGGGATAACTGGCTTGTGGTGGCCAAGTGTTCATAGTGATGTCACTTTTTAATCCTTCAATGTCGGATGATTTGATCTAATCTTCCTTGTAAGATGGGGGTGGAGGGGTGAGGGGCAGGAGTAGAGGAGGGAGGACAGGAGAGAGGAAGGAGGTGAGAGGGAATGATTGGAGCTGCCTCCACACTCCCTGATCGCCCCTAGCCTTGAACCCCGGGCAGCCACATGCTGGAAAAGGTGTGTAGGCCAGCCACTGAGTGGGGACTTGTTTTTCTCGACACTACCTAGGTGGTCAATGAGGAGGTCCTGTTAGGAAAATGGGTTGGAGATGCTCACATTGTGCACTTGTGTGTCAGCATGCCGTTTGGATCCCTGGCCCGCTGTCGGCACTCTCCCACCCTGGGGTCCCCAGGCTTTCCCACCTGTCTCACAAACTTGAATAGTTGAGTTGGATCCCATTTTATTTTTGTAGATCTTATCATTGTTTCAAAATGTTTCACACACACAAAAATATATTTTCAATTTCATTATTTATGTGATTTTGGTGTGTACATAAGTGCATGTGTGTGTACCATACACATGTTTTTGTAGTATCCTTTTTGATAACAACTAAGGATGTTTACCAGTAGTTTTGTTAGGGCAAAATGTGTGCTACCTGCTAACTGCATATATAAATCTCCTAGTACTGCTTTTGCCCATTTTAGCCCTGCAGGCAGGCTGGCCGGCTCTCCCTGCTCTCTGGCAAACAGCATCACCTCCTCCTCCTCTTGTGTTTTAGAAGGGTATAGGTGTGTTTGAAAGATGGTCAGCATCTTAATATGTAAGGGTTAATGGTTTGGGAGTTGGAGATTAGCAGTTTATCATTAGGGATTTAAGTACCAAGTATTTTTGTGTGTTGAAATGTTGCCTAGAACATTTTAACATTTACTACCTATATATAGTATTTATGACCTATTTGGCAACTTTTAAAAAATTGAATAAATCTTTTTATTGGGGCTCATACAACCCTTATCACAATGCATAAATATATCAATTGAGTAAAGCACCCTTATACATTAGTTGCCCTCGTTATTCTCAAAATTCTCCTTCCACTTGGGTTCCTGGAATCAGCTCGTTTTCCTTTTTATCCCTTCCCTTCCCTCCCCGCTCTCCCCTCCCCCATGAACCCTTAATAGTTTATAAATTATTATGTTATCTTATACTTCCAGGCCTCTCCCCTCACCCACCTTCCCATTGCCCATCCCCCAGAGATTAGAGGAAGGTGATCACACAATGATGGTTTTTGTTCTTGGTGTCTGCCACCTGGTCCGTTCAACACCTTGTATTCGCTTAGGTTGCGCACTTCTCTGTGGGCTTTGTTGTTTCCGAGCTAGATGGCCGCTTGTTTGCCTTCAATTGGCAACTTTTTTACATGACATCTTCAATTTATGATGAATAAGGAATTTTCTTTTCTTCTTTTTGGAAGTCATTTTCTTCTTTTTATTAATTCTTTTTTTCTGATCAATCTAGCTAGTATCATTTTTAATATGAGTGGTGAAAATGGATATGTATGTTTATCCTGATTCTGCGATGGGGTGAACTTTTTTCTCTTTCTCTTACATGTGACATTTTCAAAGTTTTTTTTACAAGAATGTATATTAGCATATTGAGTTTTACCTATTTCATGTTAGATTTGTAGTTGTTTTTTTTTTTAACATGAAAAGCTTTTTACTTTGTTTATTATTCATTCTGTGTCAATTTAGATAATTGACTTTTCCCCCATCACTAGGCATATTTGAGTGTTCATTTTCTTGTGTTAAATCAATTCTGGGATGAATTAGAATTAATCTTGATGCATGCTTATTTTAATATATTGTCTGACTCAGTTTCCTATTTTAAAAATAACTTTTTCATTCAGATCCATTATCAACACTCGTCTATATTTTTCTTAAAATATCGTCATCTGACATGGGTATCAGGTTATTTCTTGTCTCATAGAAAATGTTACTAAGTGCTCTAAAAACTATTGTTATGTTGGAACCCAATAAGTTGAACTTAAGCAACAAAACAGTAAAAAAGTGCTTATTAATCTTATGTGAATACTCTAGCTGCCAGAATTTTTAGTTTTCATCTATCTTACAGTTAGGCTGGAAGTTTCTCAAGAAATTTTATTTTGATTCAATTGATTATAGACCTTCTAAGCATCCTGCAATCCAGTGAGTAATTATTGTCAGTCTCTTGCTCTGCTGGATCCTCTGAACTTCCAGCTGAACCCTCAGTGTACAGGACTGCATGATTTACAGTTTCCTAGACAGACAAATAGCTGCTCACCACTTAGTGAGTGTGTTGTTTTAGACTAGAGCCCATGTTCCTGAAAGTACTCTGCCACCTGGCATGCTGTGAGGCCCTTAGAGAACTGCCTTCAGCTCACCAAAAGAATGGACTAATGAGGGGTGGAAATGCCTCAGTGATTTTGTTGTCACCTTGTTTGTTCCAACTTTTTTTAACTGAAGAAACCTTTTCCCTTTTTTTCATGAGAGAAATAATATCTTTTGTAAACATAACACACTAATGTCTTTGTGTTTGCGCTGGGTGTATATTTGTGGTTTCTGAGACTGTTGTCATATCAGCTGTCATTGAGTCAGTGCCATCTCACTGGGACCCATTGCACAACAGAACAAAACATTGCACTCTCCTGTGCCATCCTCATAATTGAGGATGAACGCATGTTTTTAAAAAATTTATTTATTTTAACTCATTTTATCATGGGCTTGTACAGCTTGTATTACAATCCATGCATATATCAATTGTGTTACACACATTTGTACATGTTGCTATCATCACTTTCAAAACATTTTCTTTCTACTTGAGCGCTGTATCAGCTCATTTTATTCTTCCCTCATGAAGCCCTGATAAATTATAATTTTTTATTGCTTTTTCGTGTCTTATACTGTCTGAAGTCTCCCTTCACCCACTTTTCTGTTGTCCATCCCCCTGAGAAGGGGTTATATGTAGATCATTGTGTTCATTTCCCCTTTCACCCCTCACCTACCCCTTACTCTCCTGGTATTGCCACTCTGATTATTGGTCCTGATGGGTTTATCTGCCCTTGATTCCCTGTGTTTCTAGCTCTTTTCGGTACCCATGTGCATTCTCTGGTCTAGCCAGTTTCGTACAGTAGATTTGGGGTCATGATTGTGGGGTGGGGGGAGCACTAAACAACTAGAGAAAAGTTGTATGTTTCATAGGTGTTATACTGAACCCTAACTGGCTCATCCTTGTGACCCATTCTGATAGGTTAGTTTATTGTGCCAACCTGGCTCATAGGAACATGGTATAAATAATGTTGCAGTTTGATTGGAGGGCAAAGAGATAAATGGCTAGGCAAACCGTGCCTCTCTCTCTCTTGCACTCTTCTCATCAGATCAGGGTGCGCCTGCTAGTTCTCTGCCACAACTTGTGAGCTACACTAAGTGTTGGCCTAACAACCTGTGGATCATGTCGCTAGAGCTTGAGGTTCCTTTGAGAAGTGCTTCATCATGTTGCTGATGTATGCATCACTTGAGCTTGGGACTGTTGGATCCTATCTTCTTGCTCTTTGTTGATGATCTGCCCTTTGTTTGCTGCCTGTGTCCAGACTGCCTGCATTGCCGTACATAAGACTCACCTGTCTGCTTCCTTGACCTTGGACCCAGTGGCCCTCATGAGTTGAAGGACTTCCAGTATATTAAATGTTTCACGGAAGTGAGTTGAACTGAGCACTCTGGACAGCTGTGTGAACAAATTAGCTGCTATATTCTTTTGTGCTTTATATGTCTATCCATTATATAGAATATATAATAATATATAATGATTATATATAATGGTTTTATATATAATGATTATATATTGTATATGTAATAGATGTATGTATGCATATATCTATATATATTCACAAGTGTCCTGGTTTTGTTTCTGTGTAACACACCCTACTGTAAGGGGGTGTCCAATTGCCTACAGATGGACTTTGGGTCTCACTCCACACTACCCCTCTTTCAAATTGATAGGATTTTTTGTTCTGTGTCTCTGATGCCAGATTCCTGATCCTATTGACACCTCATGATCACACAGGCTTGTGTGCTTCTTCCATGAGGACTTTGTAGCTTCTCAGTTTGATGGCCTTTAGGACCCCAGAAGCTATATCTTTTGATAGCCAGGAAGCATCAACTTTCTTCACCATATTTGCTTCTGCACCATTTTGTCTTAATCGATTGTGTCAGGAAGCTGAGCATCATGGAATGCCAGGTTATTAGAACAAAGTCTTCTTTCATTGAGAGAGTACTGGGGTAGAGGTCCAATGTCTATCTGCTACTTTTATACTTAAAATTTAAATATATTTACATAGATATGTTACCCTTTTGTCATATATATGTGTACATATGTAAATGACTGTATTTAGAACTCTATAAATGCCCTTTGTCTCCTACTTCTTTCCTCTATTTCCTTTTACTTTCCTCTTGTCCCACTATCATGTTTGGCCTTCATCAGTTTTCAGTAATTCCTCTCATTACATTGCCCTTGATCACGCCCTACCAGGAATCCTACACTCTCCTCAACGTCGATTTTAGATCACTTGTTGTGCCCTTGACCCCAGGCTTACAGCCACTTCCTTTCCCCCACTTCCCTGTTTCCTTTATCCCCCCCCCCCAGAACCATCAGCCCCATTGTTGTCTCCTCTGGTGTGTTTATCCTGCCAATCTTATCTAGATAGACATGCAGAGACAATAATAAGCACAGAAACAAGACAGAGCAAAATAACAACAACAAAAAAGGAAGCAACCACCGGAAAAAAAGAGAAAAGACTTAAGAATCATTCCAGGTTTGTTCGTTGATCATTAGGAGTATTTTACTGTTGGTTGAGTCTGATGTGGTACCATGCCTTGGCCACTCAGTCTGTTTTTTTGTATTTCCCGGGCACTTCATTGCTTTGCTCCTCTTGCTGCTCTGTTGCATGCCCTTAGAGTTTTGCCCCAGTGTGGTGAAGTCAGATCGAGCACATTTCCCACAGTGTGCCACAGTGTTGTCCCTCATAGCGCTGTGGGTCATTAAGGGATGCCGTGTCTTGTGATTGGGATGGCCCTATGGTCCTCTCTGTGCATTAGGCAATTTGAGCAGGAATATCATTCTTCGGGTTTGGTGAACCATTTGTCGCAGTCACTTTGTTAATCCATTTGGTAGTGGGATTCATGTTTTTCACTGCCCGTCATCTTTACCAAACAAAATATCCTTTTCGAGGAATGATCTTTTCTGATATATGTCCAAAGTATATAATATGAACTCTCACCATCCTTGCCTCTAAGTAGCACTCTGACATTACATCTTCCAAAACAGACTTGTTTGTCCTTTGCATGTCCATGGTATGTGGGACATTCTTGTCCAGAACTACAATTCTAATATATTCATTCTTCTTCAGCCTTCCTTTGTTCATCTTTCAAATGCACAAGAGTCAATTGACAATAGCCTGCTTTGGTCAGGTGAAACCAGTCCTCCAGGTAATATCTTTTCCTTTCAATACTCTAAAGAGGCATTGTTCAGCAGATTTATCTAATGCAATGATTGATCTCTTGACTGTTATACTTTCAGTATTCAGGATATTTGTTTGTTTGGTTTTTTTTTTTATTTTTTTTTTTATTTTTTATTTTTTAACAAATTATTGGGGCTGATACAATTCTTTTCACAGTTCATACATATACATACATCAATTGTATAAAGCACATCTGTACAGTCTTTGCCCTAATCATTTTTTTCTCCTCTTTTCTTCTTTTACATTTTATTAGGGACTCCAACAACTCTTACCACAATCCATACATATACATATATCAATTGTATAAAGCACACCCATACATTCCCTGTCCCAATCATTCTCAAGGCATTTGCTCTTCACTTAAGCCCCTTGCATCAGGTCCTCTTTTTTTTTCCCCCCCTCCCTCCCTTTTCCCCCCTCCCTCATATGCCCTTGGTAATTTATACCTCATTATTTTGTCATATCTTGCCCTATTCGGGGTCTCCCTTCCCCCCTTCTCTGCTGTCCCTCTCCCAGGGAAGAGGTCACATGTGGCTCCTTGTAATCAGTTCCCCCTTTCCAACCCACTCACCCTCCACTCTCCCAGCATCGTCCCTCACGCCCTTGGTCCTGGAGGTATCATCCACCCTGGATTCCCTGTATCTCCAACCCTCACATGTACCAGTGCACAGCCTCTGTCCTATCCAGCCCTGCAAGGTAGAATTCGGATCATGGTAGTTGGGGGGAGGAAGCATCCAGGATCTGGGGGAAAGCTGTGTTCTTCATCGATACTACCTCACACCCTAATTAACCCATCTCCTTTCCTAAGCCCCTCTATGAGGGGATCTCCATTGGCCGACACTTGGGCCTTGGGTCTCCACTCTGCACTTCCCCCTTCATTTAATATAATATATATATACGCATACATATATACATATACACATAAATACACATACATACACACACTTATATCTTTTTTTTTTTTGCATGATGCCTTATATCTGGTCCCTTTGGCACCTCGTGATCGCACTGGCCGGTGTGCTTCTTCCTTTGGTCTTTTTTCTATACACCAACCAATTTTTTTTCTGGAAGGAGTTAAAATTTACTCAAGCTTTAGATTAAGAATTTTGATCAAGGAGGGGCTGTCGGAGCCAGCTCAGGAGTCAAACCGTCCTGAAAGAGGGGGAATGATTATTAGGGTAAAAAGAAGAGATTAAAAGTATTGGGAGGGCAACAGTGAATACTGAAGCTTCGGGTTTGTTTTACATACTCCTTTTATCCATGCAGAAACAACCCGGGGTTTATTATCTCATTGTTAAGCAAGCACATTTGCTACACATAGCAATTTTGTCTTCTGCCAAGGCAGACATCCCTGAGAAAATTAAACAACGTATCTTCCCAGACTTTGCATACTTTCTTGTTCTTTTTTTTTGTTGTTGTTCTTGTTCTTAACAGTATGTTCAAAACGTAAAGTCACAGAAGAAATCAGCAAACACTGACACATAGTTCATGAGACTTATCAGCTGTTTCAAAGCTGAGTCTTAATGGCCTTCAACAGCCCCTGCTTTTTTATTTACTGAAGACGTCTTTACTCAAAACGTCAGCAGATCACTGTGTCTGTCTTAGGTTGTGAAGTCCTGAAATCGCCCTTACCCGTCATCAGTCACTGTCTGCAGGAGACTATGACCTGTCTTAGGTTGGAATACTCAGACTCGATTTTACCCGTCTGACTAACCAGCCTCTGCCTTATACTCCTGTTTGGGGAGGGAGTGAAGTATGCAGGTGTACTTCCTGTAATTTTGTTCCTAAAGCCAATAATTCAACCATAACCTTGTGCAGTATCATAGGGAGTATGCATAAGATAAACAATACACACACTCCCGCTGTGACTAGAGAAAAAGCATGTGAGGTAGGCCTCTGAGATTTCCTAACGAAGGGAAAGAATCTTGAAAATGCTGGAGCCAATCCTCAGCAACCTTGTCGACATCAAAATAAAGAGACTTAGCATCTTTTATGGCTAATATTTCTTGATGGAGTTGTAATCAATCTAAAGACTCATTAGCATTGTGCCAAGTACCTTGAAGATGATTCTACACTTTAATCCAGCTATACTGACTGTTAGTGTACTATTTAGGTGTAACACAGATCCATGTATGTACAGCATGGCACTGTAGACTAGACCTGGCCTTAAGCCCCTGCACCTCGTCTCCTAAATACATGACCATGTCATAAAGAGCATTTACTTTTTGTTCTAACTTCCTGTCTATATCTTCTTGAGTACCCAAAACATTAGTCACATCTTTGGATAATTCATTTCCACAGTGGGCAGTTTGTAAGATTTGTGAAAGTACAATTGCTGCAGTAGTAGCAGTAGCAACTAAACTTAATATAGCTAAAATACTTGCTATAAGCAAACCTACAAAACACTTAAATCTGGTTGATGCTTTTTCAGTCTCTTCTAATACCTGTAACCCTCTTTCTGAATACCAAGGCCCAGTAATATTCACTGGCAGCATAACAAAAGAAGGTTGATATAAAATGGCGATGACAATACCTTCAGGGGACCAGGTAATACAATTAGACAAATTGCAGTTATTACAAGACCTGTTAAACTTAGAGTCATCATGATCTATAGTAATATTCCCTGCCAAAAGTACATAAGGCGATGGTACGCAGGCAGTAACATTTCCCTGTGGTCTGGAGGTAGGGCCCATAAGCTTCATGTCCCCCTAAGCAGCCCCTATTTTCCACCACTGAGTTTGTGGAAAACCCAAATCTGACCACCAAAGCCCTGCAGACAGCCCCTTTTCCCATTTGGCAGTGTTTTTTTTTTTTGAGTATTGTCCTGGTTGACAGACCAATCGATGATATATCTCTCTTTTGTGACGTTATACCTGATGGGCTTGTCTGTGAGACACGATCTCCACAATATGGTTTTATTATTCTTTTGAATCTCTAGTCTACATGAGGAAAAAGACTGTGGAGTGGGTGGAATAACATTTCCTTCACTTTGTACAGGGAGGGCGTGAGTCATTAACCCACATCTTGATTTCCAGACCTTCCCAGACAGCAGGAAGTAAGAGTGGTGGATCAGAAACTTAAGCCTAGTACTTCTCACTGAGCCATGTCCCCAGAAGCACTCTGAGGCAAATTACCATCTGCATGGTTTGCAAACTGCACCAACCATTCAGGCAGCCCCCATGCTCCATCAGCATCCTGTGTAAAAACCCAAACATGCCCTCCTCCCCATATTAATAGCGGGTTGGGGCCATTCCTCCAGGCAAAACAAGCCAATGATATCTCTTCATAGGCTCTTTGAAGTTGGTGGAAGGGACACTAAAGGCAAATCTTTTACAATATTTTGGATCCAAGGGCGTGGTATAAAAACAATCTTTTAAATCTAAAATGATCTTATATGTATTGGCTGGAATAGCAGAGGGGGAAGGGAGCCCAGCCTGCAGGGCTCCCATAAGTTCCATAGTATCATTAACCCTCCTTTACTGTTTTTCCTTACAAAGCAGCTGCTATCGCAAGCCCCTGAGTAAAGAAAGGTTCAATGTCTGAGCATAGTCTGATATAATCGGACAGGTTGCCCTTTTTTCCAAAAGGTCTCAGCGCTGCCTGGCAGGCAGTATTTGCATTTTCAAAAGCCAATTGTTTCCATTCTGCGGCGGGAAGCACCTCGAAGGAAAGTGTATCTAATAAAGATTGAGTAAAAGAGGCAGTTGGGCCATATTGAGCACAAGCAACCTTGAGTTCTTTTAGCTGTTTGAAAGGAATAGGAGTAAGCCCTCTCCAATAGTTTGTGTTATTTTTCATCAGTTAACCTTATGTAGAGAGCTTGAACCCCATTCTCTGGGCAAAGATGATGGAAGATAAGTCATCCTTTTCCTTGATCCATCTCATTTACCTTTAAACTTCTGCATTCACGTTGGCTCTTGGCATCACCCATGTACCTACAACTAGACATCCTTTGAGTGTAGCGTGCATTCTTTTACAAAGGCTTTATCATTGCCATCCATAAACACAAGAGCTTCAGAGAGGAGAAAATAAACATCCCTCTGGGCCTGTTTCCTAGTTAAGGATGTCTCTGCATTGACTAGTTCACCTCTAGGATTTGCTGTTCATGTCCTTCTGTTTCTTATTGTCCACTTTAAAAAGAAGTTTCACGGATTAGCGTACTCTGCTGTGCATATTACTATGGGCCTCTAATGGATTCCCCCATGCTTAGTAATTTCTTAACACTCAATAAAGTATTTTATTCAAGGAGATGTGAGCTCATAAAGTTTGAAGAGCTCACATGGGTTGGACTGAACACACGCAAGCAGGAAACTCACATAATGGCATTTGTGTTTTAACAGTCATATTAACATACACATGCCTACTATGAACAAATCAGCACATATACTAGAACTAACAAATCTTCATACAATACCCTCAGATTAATAAATATACATGCATTTACTTAAGAAAAAAACCCACAAAGACACACTAAAATATACTAGAATTATAATAATAGAATCAATGCAGAACAGACTACAAGTTCTGTCACATAGTATAACATATTAAGGCACAGAGTAGTTCATGTGTACTAGCACATACAAAAAAACAGACAAAGTGCATACAAGAATATACACACTGAGCTACAAGAATGTGGAGGTGTGTGGCAGAGACATTTTCTCTGCAGGTAGAGGAAATAGGTACCTAATTTAACTAATCCTTCTTAGGCTCCTCTACATTTCTCCCCTGAGGGTCCCTGTTATCTGTGGGCTTGAGTGACCCCTGAGCCCCGCCCTCTCCCTGTATGGGTGTATGTGTCTGGGTTCCCATAGCCTTTCCCTCTGTGTTTGCCTGACTCAGAAATATGTGATCATAACTACAGCAGTCACAGTACTGATTGACAGAAAATCAGTCCCTGGGCATGTCTCTAGAGAAGGATATTCTGACAGAACTTGAAGGGAACCTGTGGGTGCCCTGTACAGAATAGGATGCTTATAGCCCATGCAAAAGGAGACATAGGGCAGGAAGGGAGGTGAGGTCTGTGGAGGCATGTTGAGACTAAGCATAAAATGTGTCTTATCTCCCTTTTCCTACTCTTGTATCAATATGCACAACTGCTAAATTAAACAGCCTTTGGAGAAAAAAACACTGACTCTCAAATTAGCCTGTGGTGGACAAGGACAGACAGGAGCTGTGAATGAATAAAATGAATGAACTCAGAGAAGAAAGTCTCCATTTGGATGAATGGAGAGAGGTGACTTGATCTAGGATTGGGCTACTGGTGGTAAGTTCATGTAGTATGTTGTGTGGAAATATATATATATATATACACACACACACACACATACAAAGATAATAAAGTGAGATCCTTTGCACAGCAGGGACTGTTATCCCGAGGAAGGAGGGAATACAGGAGGGTTATTGAAAGCAAGGGATAAAGTTTTTGATGAAGCCGATGATTTGAACAGAATTTGTCCTAGATGCAGGAATTACCAATTACATGGGAAATTTGAGACAATTCAAGGGAAAAACGAAACAAGCTAAATTTGAAATCATCCTATCATCAGAGGGAGATTGGGTGAGTGTTTCAGAAAGACGGGAGGAGATGCACTGATTCCCTGAGGGATGCTGAGAAGGAGAAGAATCCCCAGACACAACAGGAAGCCAGTAGTGAAGCTCCATTTGGACCTGCTCCTGGGTCTGAGTCCTGTGCTCTGCAGATCCTGAGGGGTTCCTGCAGCCTAACCTCTTCCACTAGGGTACATTCATGTCTGGGTTAACTCTGACTTCTCCTCACTGTGTGCGTTGGTCTGGGTAGACTAGAGAAACCAATCCATAGACACACGTATGTTGTGTATAAGAGATTTAATATAAAGGGCAATTGTACATTTAGAAAGCATCTTAACCCCAGTTAGGGCCAAGCCCATAAGTCCATTATTAGCCCATGTGTCGGATACCAATGTATAAATTCCTCTTCATACTTATGAAATACATGCAATGATCCAGAATGCAAGATGGTCACAGGCCAGTGGGCAGAAAGTCTTTGGATCCAGTGGCATTGTAAGCTTTTCAGCGGAGACGGGTCTCTACATGTCTTCTCCAGAACCCAGGGCTGCATGGGGTAGGTCCATGTGGCTTCTATTCAGGGATGTCTCACAGAGAGTCACCCTTGTCAGTAGGGTGTCTCCCAGGGATTAGAGAGTCTCTCTTCCACCTCCAAGATGGAATACGGGATTTCCCAGAATTCTCAGAAGGCCATGCCCACGCAGAGGCTTCATTGGCTATGATCCAATTGACAGACTCCAACCCTTCCCTCTTTATCCTCTGAAGTCCCAAATTCACACCAGATTATGTAACTACCATACTGTGCATCTTTTGCACAGAAATACAAAACTGTGTCCTTGAAGTTCAGGTTGTCCATTTGAAGTTATAGTATGTCCTTACCATTGTCTTTGGAGATGGTGAATTGGCCCTTCAGAGAGTCCTACCAACACTATTCATGTATGAAACCCACTGCCGCCCCTTCTCTGGGGCTAGGCAGATCCAGTGTATATTATAAATACAGGCAATGAATGCAGAGACTGTACGGGAGAATATCAGAGAAGCCTCCGACTGCCTCAAGTCTCCCTCAGATGCCATAGCTCCACCTCACACTGGACACCTGTAAACACACAGACATCCTGATCCTGAAAATCATATTTACTGCCTCTCACTCATGCCCCCTCATGCACACTTTCTCTGCATCAAAGCATCTTTTGAAATTCCAAAAAGGAAAATTGAGCTCAATAGAGATTCCATTGTGACTTGATTTGTTCAGTCTTGAATGGGGGTACCTTGGAATTCCAGAGGTGGAGCAACTGTCCAAGAGCTTCAGAGTTGGGACTTGGATGGTTTTCCTCAGCAGGGGAGGGGTCTATTTGCATACCTTCTGCCTATATAGTCATAAGTAATGTTGAATGACTTCTAAGAGAGTCACTCCAAGAGTAGATAAGAATGTTCTAGATATCTTGGAAAGCCCTGCGTGTGGGGTTCATTATGCAGTGTGCAGCTAAATGCAAGGTCAGTCATTCTAAATCTCCAATGGCTCTGCAGGGGGAAGAATTCTCTACACACCCATGAAGATTTATAGACTCAGAAGCCTACAAGGGCAGCCCTATTCTATAGGGTTGTTAAGAGAAAGAATTGACTTAATGGAAATGTCAACCTACAGTTAGAGACAGTGCCTTGAAATGTGCCCTCCTCCTCTCCACCCCTTAAGTGTGGTGCTTATTCATTTCTTGATGCAGTTAAATAAATATTCCCCTAGAAATATATATTTAATCTGACACAAGCTTCCCTTGTCTAATTCTCTTTTAAATTATCTTTTGGAAAAGAAAATTCATATGCTAAAAGTAAAACCCTCCCCAGCCCCTTCTAGACCTTCCCTTAATTGTCCCCTTGAGCTGAATATGACAGCGGCTCCTGAGTCTCGCTCCTTCCCTGCAGGTTTGTCTTGCCTTGAATCAAGCTTGCCTTCCCTTCACAAATCTTTTGCACACCAAGAATTTTAAGGTACTGAGTTAAACTTAGAAGTTCTGTAGATGCTGAAGGTCTCTACATACCCAGAGAAGCCAATGCTGTCTGTGAATTTGCATAACACATCGGGACGTTTCCAGGGCATCTTCCAAAAACTAGAGGAAGTCTCCCATGCTTGAGGAGTTGATTGTGCTCTCCAAAATCTAGGTATTATGCTTT
Source organism: Tenrec ecaudatus (assembly GCF_050624435.1). NCBI lineage: Eukaryota > Metazoa > Chordata > Mammalia > Afrosoricida > Tenrecidae > Tenrec > Tenrec ecaudatus. The sequence goes on along the minus strand of NC_134544.1, from coordinate 67,372,168 downwards.
ACAATACTAATGCTTTCTTTTTTATTAAATACTTTTATTGGGGGCTCTTAGGGCTCTTATCACAATTCATGCATTCATCCATTGTCAAGCACATTTGTACATATGCTGCCATCATCATTTTCAAAGCGTTTGCTTTGTACTGGAGCCCTTGATATCAGTTCCTCATTTTCCCCTCCCTCTCCCACTCTCCCTCTTTCATGAACCTTGATAAATTATAAATTATGATTTTCATATTTTGCATTGTCTGCTGTCTCACTTCACCTACTTTTCTGCTGTTTGTCCCACTGGGAGGGAGTTCTATGTCAATCCTTGTGATTGATTTCCTCTTTCTACTCCCACCTTCCCATTACTCTCTTGATATCTCTATTCTCATTGTTGGTTCTGAGCGGTTTATCTGTCCTGGATTCCCTGTGTTGTGAGATCTTATCTGTAGCAGTGTAAATATTCTGGTCTACTAAGATTTATAAGGTAGGATTGAGGCCATGATAGTGGGGGGAGAAGCATTAAAGAACTAGAGGAAAGTTGTTTGTTTCATCGGTGCTGTAGTGCACCCTGACTGGCTCTTCTCTTTCTTGTGACCTTTCTGTAAGGAGATGTCCAATTGTCTATAGATGGGCTTTGGGTCTCCACTGCACACTCTTCTTCATTCACAAAGATATTATTTTGTTCTGGGTCTTTGATATCTGATACATGATCACGTGTACACCTCATGATCATACAGGCTGGTGTGCAAAGAATGTACAGACGTGCTTTATACAATTGATGTATGTATATTTATGGATTGTGATAAGAGTTTTATGAGCCCCTAATAAAATGTAAAAAAAATAATTTGACAAATCCTGGTTAAAGGATATGTTTTTCTCAAGAGAATAATTACCTATTAAAATAATAAATATTGACAAAAATAATATACAACTGTCAATTATTTCAGAAATGGTAAAATCAGGTTTGGTTTGGTTTTCTCTTCACAGGAGATACTTGGGCTGGGATTCACACACATACAATTTCAACCTAAAGTAATTTGGAAAAAATAATTAGGATGGAGAGAAACTGATTGTGTTGAGTGAAGCACATGGAGGTCAGAATTTAACGGCATAGAGAGACTACCAGTCCTTCTGGGATTGATTTCAACTTGTCCCAAGTGTGATTTCTTTCTCCCCTGTCTTCTGAGGAAGAATATGGGCTTTTAATTTTTAGGATCTGCCCTCCAGGAAAATAAGAGACATGCGAACCTAGTTGCTGAAGGTTCCTTGAAGTGGTCTTCCACATGGGTGAATTGGAAAACTCCAGACACAAGAGCAAAGAAACACTTGGCACCCCCTGCACCTGCTCCTGTGGCAAAGATTGTGTCCCATGTACCCTGAGCTCCCTCTGCTGCCCAATTAGGGTTGTGATGCTTGAGATGTTTGACCATTAAGCCTTCATTGTGTCTCCTAGTACGTTTCCTACATTTTACATGTCAGTGTCCTCAGGTTTCAGATTGTTAAAACACATGCAGCTGGTTGAGCTATAGTGGTTGCAATGCATCAATATGTGAAAACTGAGTTGTTGCTAAGACTCATCACAAGGCTTCTGTGCCACCTAACACAGGTCGTGTTTCCCAGAGCCTTTTAGATCTAGAAACATTGATATTTTCAGACCTGGAAGCTAGACATAGCACTTTGAGACATAGCACATAGCTTTCCCAACTCATGACTGGTCTGTAGCAGCTCTACTTGCACGATCACACCTAGGAATACGGGGGGAAATATAATTTAAAACCATTCTAAGATGAAAAGAACTGCTTTTGACATGAAGGTGCTTACAGGGTAGGACATTCATGTCACCAAGAAGAATCCAGAAGGGTGTCACCTCCACAGGCATCTCTGATTAACATGGTAAGGATGAAGGCCTAAGATACCTGACTTTCATGTGTGACTTGGAGCTCTGTTACCATATTTTACTGTAGGCGATCCACGTGTGCTGTGCTTGTGGAAGCAGAAAGAGGATGGCTCTGAGGAGGAGCAGTAATGGCCTCTAGAGGGGATTTTCCTGACCTGTGTTCTGTGAGGTCAATCTCTACCCTTCATCATTTGTACTGACTGTGGACAAACAATTTCTTCCTGAAAACCATGGGTAGATTTGTAGAAATGCAGACAGTTGGCCTGAGGTGTGAGCCATAATGAAGGGAATTCCTGGGGATACTATTTTCCTAGGAATGTTCCACTTTCTCTCTGGGCAGCCCAGTTCTACCCTTAGGACAAGGGTAGCCCATGAGATGTGCAGGCTGTTGAGTTAAAGTGGAAGGTAAAATGATGAACATTTCTGAGCATCCACTTCAAAACAAAACACTTTTATTAGAACTTTCCCCCTTATATAATTCAATACTTCAACCATATCAAGAAGAGTTGTATAATCTTTACCACAGTCAATTATAGAACAATTTCTCCCCCTCTGTAATTATTATTCATGTAATATATTTCACATACTTGCAAAACTGTATGCAACAAAACTTTCACCGATTCAACGCCTTCTACATGTGTAATTCAGTGCCATTGAGTATTCTTTTCAGGTTGTACAACCATTATTTTTATCCCCCTGCATATTGTTTCACTGCAGTTAAACTTAATTTAATGCCCCCCCTAAGCCAAATCTCTTCCCACTTCACACATGGTAACCATAGATCGTTTTCTTTCTTTCTTTCTCTCTCTCTTTCTTTCTTTCTTTCTTTCTTTCTTTCTTTCTTTCTTTCTTTCTTTCTCTTTCTTTCCTTCCTCCCTCCCTCCCTTCTTTCCTTCCTTCCTTTTCTTTCTTTTCTTTCTTTCTTTCTTTCTTTCTCTTTCTTTCCTTCCTCCCTTCTTTCCTTCCTTCCTTTTCTTTCTTTTCTTTCTTTCTTTCTTTCTTTCTTTCTTTCTTTCTTTCTTTCTTTCTTTCTTTCTTTCTTTCTTTCTTTCTTTCTTTCTTTCTTTCTTTCTTTTCCTGATATAACATTCACATTTCCATACTTAAAACACTTCTAAAAAAAATTTGTATGCCCATTTTCAAAATAAGCTTAATGCTCCCTCCTGCTTCACAGATCCACTGATTACTCCTCCCCCTTCCATATAAACCATTGCCTCAGTTATGGTCTCTATTCATCCACTCCTTTACTTCCAAACTTGGAGATAATAACAAAAACAATTAAAAACAAAGATATAATTAAACATAAAGAAAAATTATAATGACATAAAGATACAAATAAGAGTAGAGTACAAAACAAATAGAGAAGGTACCTACTTCGCTTTTCCTGTCCTGCTCTTTATCTGCCTCCATGGTTGCTGTGGTAGTTGTATAATCTGCTGTCAATTTGAGACTTAAGATGAAGGGATGGAGTTTAGTCTGTCAATCTGGGTGCAGTTTGATGACATCATTTGGAGGCACTGAGGAGAAAAATAGCTCGCTGGAGGCAGGACACAGTCTCATGCCCTATGAGACATTCCTGTCAACAATGCACAAGGAGCTACGCTAGAGCCCTGGAGCTGAAGGAGCCACGTGGAGACTCTTAACAGCTTTGAGATGTTTCCACCCATCTCCACTGGATCCACAAGACTTTGCACCCACTGGCATGTGCTCTTCATGCATTCGGCATCATTGCATGTGTTGCATGAGTCTGAAGAATTTATAGTCTGGTGTCAGATATCTGGGCTAATATCAGACTTATGGACTTGAACTGGACTGGGCGGTTATGCCTTCTTAATGTACAATTTCTCTGTGATATAAAGTTCTCTCTTGTACACATATGAATGTCTGTGAATTTTTTTCCCTAGTCCACCCAGACTAACATAGTTGTGGAGTTTCACATGTTCACTTTCCAGGCACTAGTTAGAGGTGCCCATGGTATATGACAGGATTTAGCTAGATCCATCCTCTAGGTGATCATATTCTGGGTACAGGATCTTAACATGGCTCTGCTCAATACTTACCTTCATTGAAAAATCAATGAAGATAGGGGCATTACAGCAAAGTGGGGTGAAGAAAGCAGATGGTACCAGGGTATCAATTATCTGGGATCTAAATGGCTTGTCTTCAAGCAGCCATCTAAGTCAGGTGTCAAGGAAGTCCACAATGAAGAAGCACACCAGCATGTGTGACCCAAAGATAGTGACAATTCAAATGTGATGAAGGAAAAACCTTCAGAGCTCAAATTATGAACATCCAATTTGTCGAAGGGTAGGTGAACAGTGAGAACTCAAAAAAATCCATCTGAAGAATATTTAGTCATATTAAACCTCTGGCAGATCCCCTTGAAAAGCTTTACTCTCAGACAGAGATAACTGCGAACTTGATCACGGTGGATCAGACCATGGCATAATATGACAATTGGTCAGTTGACCTACCTCTCGATCCAACCTGTACTTGCTCTAAGGTAAAGCATTTCTCACTTGTTCCATGACAGGATTTTTTTTTTTTTTGCTGAACTTTAAAATATTGATGGTAGTCTTTCCTTCTTTATTCTTCATTTTCATTTTTATCTTTATATTATTATTATTTTCTTCTTGCTGTTTTATTTTGGTTTTGTTTTTTGTTGTTTCTATTGGGTTTCAAAGTTTGTAAAGCACAGAAGGCGCGGATCCCTAGAGACAATAACTGATGCAATGGTCTATAGGGCCCTAGGGGAGTAGAGGAGTAGGAAGGGTGAGGAACTTTCGGGAGCAAACAATGAATGTGGGAGGGGGAGAGAACCAAAGAATTCATTATTATATATATGCATATATACATATAGTACAACATTTTAAACATCTATGTAAATGAATACTATTTTTAAAAAACATTTTATTAGGGACTCAGACAACTCTTATGACAATCCATACTTACATTAATTGTATAAAGCACATCTGTACATTCTTTGCCCTCATCATTTTCAAAGCTCCCTCCTCCCTCATGTTCCCTTGACAATTTATAAATTATTATTTTGTCATATCTTGCCCAGTTCAGAGTCTCCCTTCACCCCCTTTTCTGTTGTCTGTCCCCCAGGGAGGAGGTCACATGTAGAGCCTTGTAATCGGTTCCCTCTTTCCAACCTACTCACCCTCTACCCTGCCAGTATCACCCCTCACACCCTGGTCCTGAAGGTATCATCCTCCCTGGATTCCCTGTGCCTCCAGCTCCTATCTGCACCAGTGTACATCCTCTGCTCTATCCAGACTTGCAAGGTAGAATTTGGATCATGGTAGTGGGGTGGGGTGGGGTGGAGGGAGGGGTGGAAGCATTTATGAACTGGAGGAAAGCTGTATTCTTCATCAGTGTTATATCACACCCTGACTGACTCAAGTCCTCCCCTAGACCGCTCTGCAAGGGGATCTACAGTGGCCAACAAATGGGCTTAGGGTCACCACTCTGCACTTTCCCCTTCATTCACTCTGGTAAGATTTTTTTTTTCTTATGATGCCTATACCTGATCCCTTCCACACCTCTTGATGACACAGGCTGGTGTGCTTCTTCCATGTGGGCTTTGTTGCTTCTGAGTTAGATAGCCGTTTGTTTACCTTCAAGCCTTTAAGACCCCAGACACTATCTCTTTTGATAGCCGGCACCATCAGCTTTGTTCACCACATTTGCATATGCACCTGTTTGTCCTCGGTGATTGTATCATGGAGGTATGCACCCAATTATAAAGATTTTTTTGTTCTTTGATGCCTGATATGTGAATATTATATACATCTATTTTTAAAACTATATAAAAACAAACAAAGCTTGACCAATGGTTACCATGGGTGAAGGTGAAATGGTTGTTGCTTAGGGGGAATTCAGTTTATATTATTGGTGATGGGATAATTTTGAAAAGGATATCAATAATGGTTGTAAACATGAAAAGTATCATCAAAGATACTCAATTGTACATATAACAGTGGTTGAATTGGAGAATGTTTTCTTGTGTACATTTTGCCAAAAATGTAATGATATGAACAAAAGGAAGAAAAAATTTAATCGATAGTGATGATGATTGTATGCCCCCCACTTTTTTTAAAAAAAAGAAGCATCTTTATTAATACAGTATTTATTTGTCTCTGTCAAACCTTGAGCCAATTATTTTCCCCAGGCTGTCCGGGGAGGTGCAGGGAAGGGAAATTTTGGGCAGAGAGACTTGGGACAGAGAAATGTGGGGGGTAGATATGGCTCCTTCACATGGCAAAAAGGATGAGGAAGGCCACCATCAGGCAGAAAAGCCCGAGGGCCTTCGAGAAGGCAAAGCCCAGGATGGCATAGGAGAAGAGCGGCTGCTTCAGAGAAGGGTTCCTGGCATAAGCAAGGATGAGGCTCCCAAACCCAGTCCCAATGCAGGCTCCAGAGATGCCACTCCAACTGTGGCAGCCCCAATGAGCTTGGCTGCTGTGTCAATGTCCTTTGAGATATGCTGGTTTGGAAGCTGTGACTAGGGATCAATCAAGTCAGGGAATGTAGGGATGCCAAGCTGCTGAAGCGCTCTTCTGTCAGTGTCTAGGATGTTTCTGCGCCACAGATGGGACACCTCATCAGCTGGGAGGCATTCCTGACCAAGGGATGAGTGGAGAAGAATTTGGCACTGGCAAAAATTTTTAGGGGATGAGGGGTAGTGGCAGGCAAGCTGCTCCTACTGCAGAGAAAATCAAGACAGGTATATGCCTCTTCTTGATATGATTGAATTATATCATGTGCATGAAATTCCAATAAAACTGTTTTAGAAAAGAAACAGAAGATCATCTGTTACTTACACAGACCCTCATTGAAGGGCTTTGGTTAACAGGCTCATGGCCCAGTGCCTGTCTTTGTGAATAACATTCTATTAGCACACAGCTATGCCCTTTTCTCTTTCCTGCTGTTGTTTTCACAATCAGTAAGGTTGAATAATTGTCTCCAAGTCTATATGACCAATGGAATAATCAATTATAGTTTTCAGAGGTCTTTTTGAAAAAAGAAATTTACTGACCCCTGATCTAGGGGAAGAATCTGGATGAAAAACAGCAAGGCTTGATGAAAAACATAATTCTAAACTATGAAGATTGTTTGACAGGATATAATATTTTTTAAAAATAACTGATAGATAAGTAAGAACTACCAATCCTAATGGGACAGTCATGACTTGCCTAGCTGTTAAATGAAAATTCAGTCATTCAGACCCACGAACTGCTGTGTGGGAGAATTTGTGGTGGAATAATCTCATAAGGAAATACAGGCTTGGAAATCTTGTAGGAGCAGTTCTAGTCTGTCCTCTAGGATTACTATGACTTGGAACTGATCAATGTCAACAGAATTTTAGTTTGGGTGAAAGCAACTTTTTACAATATATTGTACTTGAATAAATGACACCACGTTTCAAACCACCAACTTTACAGCCATTAATTGAGGCCTTAACGGTTAGCACTCCACTGAGTCTTCCTGAAAGATATTCAGACTGTGGCAGTTACATGATCTCCTGTGAACCTGCGAAGGGGTGCAGTCTAGCCTGTCAATCAGGTCATGCCTTAATGACCTCATTTGGAGGTGCAAAGGAGATGAATAGCTCACTGAAGGCTAGATACACTCTCTCCCTGTGAGGCATTGTTGTTGACAAGCCACATGGAGCTATGCTAATGGCAGCCAGAACCTTGGAGCTGGAGGAGTCACGTGGAGGCCCACGCCAGCAGTAAGATGCTTCTAATGCCACTGGATCCACAAGACTTTCCACCCACTAACCTGTGATTTTCTTGCACCTGGCATTGTATCATGTATTGCATGAGTCTGAAGAGGAATTTACAGAATGGTATCAGACATATGGGCAAATATTGGCCTTATGGGTTTAATCTGCACTGGACTGGTGTGTTTTCTCAATATACCGTTGCTCTTTATATAAAGCTTTTTCCTATACACATAGGAGTGTCTATGAATTTGTTTCTCCAGTCCACCAGGACTAAAACACTGACCTTCTCAAAATACACGCTGATCACCCCTGGAAAATTTCTACTCCCTATGGGACAAGCTCATTTTGGTTGGTTGTTTTTCTCTCTATGAGAATGTTTTATTTTCTTACAATACAACTTTGAATTCACAGATATTAAGGGTAGGAACTGAATCATAAAAAGAAAACAAAACATAAATTCCCGTGTGAAATAGTGAGATGAAGAACCCTGGATCACAATAGAGATCCAGACTAGAAACTCCCTCTCCAAATGCACATGATCCAGAATCATTCCTTCTGTTCATGCCCTTACAGAGCCCTGCAACACAGCTCCCTCCCTGCATAGGAGGTTTGTGTCTGTACTCACTTTGACTTCTCTCTGTGTTTCTTCCCCACCATTATACATGGACGTGTGATTGACTTTTAGACTGTCCTTTCGCTGATACGATGTGTTCTTGGCAATGTCTCTGGAGATGGTAAACCAGCTTTCATGGAATCTGTACAATATGTGATATCAACAGTACTAATAAGACACCCTGCAGGCCTGGAACTTGGCTCATACAGGTCATGGAAAAGTTACTAAATGTAAATCCAGAGTTTGCACATTAGAATCTCAAAAATGTCTTATGCTCCCTCAAGTTTCCTTCAGACTCAACCAGTTGCACATTGCAATTGCCATTTTCAAACAAAATATATGCCGGTCATGAAAGCGATCACACATGTCAACTGTGTGCAACTCATACCCACTCACACACACTTGCTCTCAATAGCATTACTTATTAAAATAGCTGCCTGAAAAACCCAGCTTAGTACAGACTCCATGATGATTCTGTGTTCATACAAATTTCAGAACAGCGACTCTTGTAGATTATGGTACTGAGGATCTTCTCCAAGAACTGTTTTGTTGGGATTGGGGTGTTTTTTTATCAGCATAAGGAGGGCCTTTATTTGCATATGCTTCTCCTAGAGAGAATGAGCCTGATTCACAGATAAAGCAGTCACAAAACCCCATGCTTCAATCCCTGAGCGTTTCACCTCTGAGAGTTTCCCCAAGAAGAGGAAGAAACTGACATATTGGCAATGAGGCCTATTTTCCCAGGTGTATTAAATCAGAATAAGAGCTAAATTTTAGTAAATACATCATGAGACTATATCCAATGGACTATGTGCAGATTTGCATGTGAGTGGTAACTTTGTAATAAAGTTTAAAAGGGGTCAATCTGAGATGAGAATGTTGGCTGCTTCCTCATAGAACACATTCCCTTCCGTGACTTCTCCATTCTTCAAGAACAAGGCCTATTCTTTCAGGCCACAGAAAGTGATGAAGAAGATGGTTGAGGAGGGAGACACAAATTAAGTTTGAGAACAGCTTTGGGAATAAAGGCAGTAGTCCTCTCCTCTCAGGGACTTATATCTTTCTAAGATACTCAGAACAAAACCAAGAGCATTTAAATTGTCAGATACACATTTTCTCTCTGCAATAGATTATGTAAAATTAGATATTCAAATATTTGAAGGTCAGCTAAATCTAGAAATCTCATTGAATTCAGCCAAAAATAGCTCCCATTCAATGCGTGCTGTAAATAGGAGTGGCTTTTGTAAGTCACTAAGAAGGAAGAACTTTTCTTTGACAACTACACTCCTACATCTACTCAAGAGTTATTCTAGTGTGGAAAGAGTACATGCAACACTAAAAAAATTACCTTTGACACAGGAAGACATGTAGTATCCACAAAGTCATCATTAATAAAGTTATTCACACCTAATCTTACATTTCATACAGGATCTTATACCAAAATAGCTGAAATTCTTCACTTAAGGTTGTGTGTCAATGGATACTGGGAATGTTACCGGTATCAAACAACAAAATACTAGCAAAGCCACTAGGAGGAGGATGAGCTCATTAATAGGACAAATGTGGACCCTCTGGGTGAAACCAGAAGGAGTGGCCGACATTCTTTGGGGCTGTGAAGGTGAAGATACAACATCCAGCATGAGGAACTGAATGATCCCGTTTGGCCCTAAGCTCTCCCTGAATCCTGAATTTTCACAAAAAGTTAGTGTGTTTCCTGGACTATCATGGGCTGCAGGTTCTGAAGGATAGACTGATATAGGATATTAACACCCAGATAATAAAATGCAGTTGGCGAATTTATGTATTTTCAGATGGGATTCCAGAAAAGATACACACACACACACAGCCACAAAGGTTAGGAAAAACAACCAAAGCTGTCCTGACCCCTGAGATTTCCCCAAATGTTGGAAACTTGACTGAATAATTTGTGGTAGTAGAGCCCTGCGTTTGCACTCTACCCTGGGGTAAAAAAAAGGAAAACAAAAAAAGCAAAAATCAGCAACAACAAAAATTGTGTCATTTGAAGAAACAATTCAATATAAAATAGGCAGACTGCCTATCTTTTATTAAATTATTAGCTAGATGATTGCCAGAATTCCTCAGAGTGTGCTGAAAGAACATACTGTTAGACTTTCAGCCAATACTCAAACACTTAATAGATACCTTTACCCAGGCACCATTTTCCTGAAGTCTGATTGGAAAATATTTTATCTGAGCGTCTTGAGAACTCTGATGCAGGGACCGCTGGCAAAGTCATTTCCTGTCCTTAAAGGTTAAGAAGCGGATTGTTGCTGTGGGGCAGAATATAGTTTTGGTTACAATATAACTTTGAATTCACAGATGCCAGGAGTAGGCACAGAAGTATTATTTTTTAAATTAGAGATTTCCCACAAGGAACTGAGATTTCTGAGAATCCACATATAACCACAGGAAACCAGCCTTGAGCTCCAGCTGCTCCTGGGTCTGAGTCCTGTGCTTTGTGGGTCCTGCGCACCCCCTGGAGACCAATATCCTCCCACCAGGGGAAGTTTGTGTCCGGGCTCTCACTGACTTCCCCTCACTGTGTCTCTTGCACAGTAATACATGGCTGTGTCTTCGGCTTTCAGGCTGTTCATCTGCAGATACAGCGTGTTCTTGGCGTTGTCTCTGGAGATGGTTAATTGGCCCTTTACTGAATCTGTATAGTATGTACTAACACCAGTACTAATGCCTGCGACCCACTGCAGGCCCTTCCCTGGATACTGGCGGGCCCAGCTCATCCATGGTCACTGAAGGTGAATCCAGAAGCTGCACAAGAGAGTCTCAAAGACTCTCCAGGCTTTCTCAGATCGCCCACAGACTACACCAGGTGCACCTCACACTGAACACCTGCAAACAGACACTCTGATTAGATGACTTACATACAAACACATGCACTCACAATTATACACACACACAGCAAGCTCTACAATGATTACCATGTAAAATGGCCAAAATGAAAGCCACGTTTGGTACCAAATTCATTATGTGTCCTCTGGACTAGCTCTTGCTTTCAAAATATTAACAGCAGAGACCCCAGAAATGGGTACTGTCCTCTGAGAAGTCCCACATCAGGGCCTGTGGTTGTTTTATCAGCAGGCAGAGAGCTGCATTTGCATGTCCCCTGATATTTAGAAGCAGATGAGTAGAGAATATGGACAAGAGTTCTCCCTCAGACTGAACGAGCACTCCCAACAGAAAACAGCTCTTAAGCAGGTTGTTTATCAAGCATTGCTTTAATTGTTATCAATTATCAATCTTTTTAAGAAATAGTTTTCAATTTGTAAACTTTATATTACATACATAACAAACTTTCTAATTGAGTGGTATGAGCATTCACAATGCATCCTCTCTGATTCCCCTTATGGTGTGGATTCACATGATGATAGTGGACCGTTCTATTACCTGTTTCTTGTGTGGGAACCTTACTGATTTTCTTTCCTTCTAAGCATTTCCATATTTCAGTGATATTTGTACAGTGTGGACAGGAAGTTCTTCATAAAGCATGTCCACAAAACATGCAGAATGGTGTCTCCTCTCCGGTTTCTGATCTGAGAGATTCCAGTCCTCCTGCTTTTGTGATAATCAGGAAACCTGGCTATTTATCACTTTTCTTCATCTTCTAAAAGAGTCAGTTTTCATATAATCAGCTTACTGGTTGTGTTCCTGTTATTTCATTTATCTTGGTTACTTTTTTATTGTCTCTCCCAGGCCCGTGCTACCTATGCCATGGATATTACCTATGCATACTCACCTTTTTCTAGTTCCATTAGTTGGAAACTGAAGTAATCAATCTCAGAGTTTTACTTCTACACTATACAACTGTGTGTTGCTATGAATTCCTCATTAAGTTCTCTTCAGATGAACCCCACGGTTTGTTGTCTTGTGATTTCATTTAATCCAGTACAGCCATCTAGGATGTGAAAATCATTAAACACATGTTCATGACACAAATAATATAGTATATATCCATATATTCATCACTCACACTCACTGCCATGAGCCAGTGCAGACTCATCATGACCCTATAGACAGCGTAGAATTGTCCTTGAGCACTTCTGAAACTGTAACTCTTTAGGGAGAAGAAAGCCCTGTTTTTCTACTGTGGAACAGCTAGTACTTAAGAACTCCTGAAATTTCAGGTCGCAGCTTAATGAGTAACCAAAACACCACCAGGATTCATTTATGCATACATATATTTAAATGTGTTTATGCATACAACATATAAATGAATGAATATTGAAATTGATGTGGTGTTTTGTAATATTTAGGAAGACAAGATTCTCAGAGAAAATGTTTTGGAGGGAAAGGAAACCCTAGATACTAAGAGGAAGCTCCTTGCTCCCATGCCTCCCCCATTGCCCTTGCCCAGAAGTCTGGCTCCTGTGCTCTGTGCAGCTCATGTGATCCCTATAGACTAAGGTCATTATTACAGGGAAGGTTGTGCCTGGATGGCACTGAGTCCTCTCACTGTTCCTCTCACACAGTAATGGACAGCTGTGCCCTCAGTGGTCATTGCGCTCAGCTGCGGGGAGAACTGCTTGGTGGATATGCTTTTGGCGCTTGAGAGTCAGCTGCATTAAGGCAGGTAATTGTTTCCTGATGCTCAAACATATTGATAACAAGTGCTGCAAACTTTTCTGCTGGTTGTGGTAGATTCAGGTCCAGAAATATGGAGCCACAAGAGACAGCAAATCTTAGGGAGAGGATTTGTGAGGGATTCATCACTCCTGGGCTCAAATCCTGATGCTGTACCTGTCACGGGGCACCCAGGACAGGGAGGAAAAAAATCCATGCTGACAACTAATGTAAGTCTCTTTTATGTTAACCCATTTTTGGAGTCTCTTGCTATTACCAGAGACATAACTTCCAGACCAAAGAATACATGAAAGAAAATAAAAACTTGCGGACAAGTTATACAGTTTCTGGAGAATTGTGACCAGTGTGGTGCCTTTCACCATGTTTTGAACTTTAACCTGGAAATTGAAGGAGTGATCTGCATGTTAGAGCCCAAGGAGAACAAAGTAGAGATACTTTCAATCTTTTCTCAAAAAACCGAAAAGAGAGTCTAATGTCTTCATCTTCTCTGGAATTGGCTTCCATTTATTGAGAACTCAAGTTCCTTACACCAAAGAGTGGAGAAAATGTCTGGACACAGAAAGCTTAGAGAGTGTTAAGAAATTCTGATTTCATTAACCCCCAGCTGACAGTGGATATTACTTCTACTGTGTTCTCTCATTTATCTGAATAGTCTCTTGAAAATTCAGTCCTCTTTCTTTAGCCTAACATGTAAATTAGCACGAGTTGTGATGGTGGACATGTACAGAGTTTTGAGATGCAAATGGGCAAAGGACATGAATAGATACTTGACTAAAGGGGACATTCAATTTGCAAAGATACACATACAAATATGTTAATTCCCATTACTCATTGGTGGTGTTATTGTTTATTTGGTTGACTTTGTTTTTGAGATCTTTTCTTGGAATGGTTACAGAATACCTGGCCATATTTTCTGGAAAACATTTTAAGCACTTTCACGGAATATTTTTTCTAAAACATATATGTTTAATACAACCTGTAGTGTGGTTTGTTTGTTTTTTCCATGAATTTTCATTGTGCATCACAGTAATACAGAATCATTGAAAGCTGTAGTAGTTTCTCTGTGCAACACGCTGTTCTGAGCAAATAACCTGAGAAGCTGTACTAACTGAAAACTATGACATCAAGATTGAAGGAAGCCAGGTTCATAATCCGGCACATGCAAATGACATAAAACTACATGTTGTAAGACAATATGACTTGTAGAACTTACTGATAAAGAGCAGGGATTACTGCCTTCACTTTAGATTAAAATTCAATGTAAAGAAAATTAAACTCCCTAATATGGGACCAATGGAAAGTATCAGGATAAATGGGGATAATATTGAAATTTGGAAGAAGTTCATCTCTCTTGGATCTACAATCAATATTCATGGAAGCTTGACTCAATCAACTGCTGCATTTAGTTGAGGAAACCTGCTGCACAGACCTCGTCAAAGGTGAAGAGCAAGGAAGTCTCTTTGAAGACTCAGATGTACCTGGCCCAAATTATGAGGTTTCCAATTGTCTCATGTGCATGTCAAAGTCGGACAATGAATGAAAAGGATGAAAGATCAAACGATGTACCTGAATTATGGTACTGGAGAATAATTTGATGGTAGGATGGACCACCAGAAGAACAAACAATTGTATATTGAATGATGTGCAATGCTTAATAGAAAGAAGGGAGGAGGTGATTACTTCATCTCAAGTACTTCGGACATTTGTTAGGAAAATCAGAACTTGGATAAGGACCTAATGCTTTATGAAACATAAGGTTATTAAAAAAGGTAACCTTTAACAAGCTAGATTGGCACAGTAACTGCAAAAAAGGCCTCATACATCACAACTGTGAGAATGAAGCAAGACCTACGCTTCATTCTGTTTTCTCTAGTGTTGCTGTGGGTCCAAATTTATTTGATAGGACTTAAAACAGCAAAATGCAAGGTCAATGACAAACATTGAACTCAATGCAGAGTAAGTGAAGGCATTCACCTTTCAAATTGGAATCAGATAAGGCTATCATTAAATACCAATCTTAATTCGTATTGTGCTGAAACTGTGGTAGTTAAATAATCTGGTGTCAGCTTGAGAATATTGAAAGTGAAGGGGTGGAATTTAGCCTGTCAATCGGGTCACAGCTTGATGACCTCATTTGGTAATGCTATGGAAATAAATAGCTTGCTGGAGGAGGGATACACACTCACTCTAGTTGTGGGATACAAAATGCCCCCCAGCTTTGTCTCACACAAATTTCTGACAAACAGAGGTTATTTGAAAGCTCATGGTGGGAGGTCAGATGCTTAGACATATTCCTCCTGCAGGCATCTGTTCCACTCTAGGTGGGGTACCCACCCAACTGTTAATGGTTTCCATGGAGAGCCAGGAAACAGGTCAAACCTGCTTGGTGACATACAAAGTTAGGCTGCCATCCTGAATCTAGGATCCACCCATCTTATCACATGTAAACCCTTAATCCCTCCTCTTCCTATAGTGTATGTACCCCTATATCACCCCCCCTACCACTACTGTATTACCTATTCCACAACCCTTTTCTCTGATGTATGTCTTTACCTGTAATTCGGGGGCTTACATGCCCCACCCAAAAGAAGATATATAAGCCTGGGTTAACAATATAAAGCCCTCTCCCCTCACTCTCCCTGGCTCTCAGCTCTCCCTTCATCTCCCTCCATCCTTGCTCCCCTGTTCCCTTTCCCATTGTCCTCCTTCCTCTCCCCCTCTCTCCTGCCCTCCTGTCTCCCATCTCCACGTGGACCACCAAGTGGGGCTGAGGTGAGCATGCTACCAGGAAATGTGTCTGACTCCATTATTTCAATCTCTCTTCTAATCTCTCCGTATTCTCTAGGACTTTATTATAATCTTTATATATCTCAACTGTCCTATTGTGCCTATCAAACCTGCAATTAGTTGTGGGAGGCTGACCTTTACCTCACACTCCCTGTGACACGTTCCTGCTGATAAGACACATGGAGCTACACTAGATTCCTGCAGCTGGAGGATCCTGTAGCATTGAGAGTTTCCATTGCCTCTGGATCCACAAGTCTTTCCACCTACTGGCCTGCGATCTTCCTGTATCCAGGGTCATTGCATGTGTTGCATGAGTCTGAAGCAGTATTTTTAGATTGGTATTGGACATATGGGTTAATATAGGACGTATGGACTTGGATAGGATGTTTTCTCAATATACAATTGCTCTTTTATGTAAAGGTCTTTCTTAAACAGATTTGAGTGTCTATGAGTTTGTTTCTCTAGTCCACCCTGACTAACACAAACTTTGAACAATAGCTATCAGTCAACAAATGAAAACCAAATGCATCCTAAATGGCAACAAAGAGGTAAAACTCTCTATAATTGCTGATGACAACTCTCTGTAATTGCTGATGATTTTCTAAACATAGAAAATCCAAAAGCCCTAGAAGAAAATTGTTGAAAGCTCTGAAAAGGAAATCAGAAAATAATATCATTTACAATAGCTATCTAAAAGATAAAATAAATGGAATAAACCTAAGAGAACCAAAGTCTTGTAGAAAGAAGTCTATAAGAAAAACACTACTCCAAGTTACCAAAAGAAATGCAAATAATGAGACTAATGGACCATGTTCATGAAGCAGAAGGCTCAGCTTTGTGAAAATAACACACTCTAAGCAATCTATAATTATAATGCAATTACCATTATAATTAACTTCTGACCAAGATCCCAGTGTCTATCTTCAAGGACATGGAATTACTGACCATATTTTAAAAGAAATGGGAGGAGATGAGTCACTCAGGGTTCAGTGTAGCAACAATGAAAATCAAAACCTTCCTCTAGTGCTTGAACGCTTCCTCCCCTCAATTCTCATGATCCCAATTCTGCCTTGGGGACCTGGTTAGACCAGAGGATGCACAGCGGTGCAGTAAGGATCTGGAAACAGGGAATCTAGGACGGATGAACCCCTCAGGACCAGCGGTGAGAGTGGCGACACCTGGAGGGAAGGGGGTATAGAAAGGGAGAACCGATCTAGGGGATCTACATGTAACCTCCTCTCTGGGTGATGGGAAACGGGAAGGAAGGTGAGGGGAGAGACCGGACAGTGTAAGATAAGATAAAATAATAATTTATAAACTATTAAGGGTTCATGGGGGAGGGGGGAGAAAAGAGGGAGGGGTAGGGGAAAAAGGAAAATGAGATGATTCCAGGAACCCAAGTGGAAGGCGAATTTTGAGAATGATGAGGGCAATGAATGTATAAGGATGCTTTACTCAATTGATGTATGTATGGATTGTGATAAGAGTTGTATGAGCCCCAATAAAATGATTTATTAAAAATTACTCTTCAACTTAAAAAAATGAAACAAATCCATCATAAAAAGGCCAAAACTACACAGACACTCCATACCTAGGAGATCCAGTGGTGTTGTAGATTACAAAATAGACTACTATTTGCAAGTTCTGCAGTTCAAGACCATCATCTAATCCTCAGGAGAAAGACAAAGCTTTCTGATCATGGAAGGTTTTACAGTCTCAGAAATCCAAAGGGGCAATGATGGTTTGTCCTGTACAGTTTCTATGAATCTTAATTGATTCAACAGCAGTTAAGTTGGGTGTTTGGGGGTGGGGGGACAATCCCTATAACTGCACCTGAGATTGACCTATGGGAAAACGGACAATCACAGTTTAAGTGGATCATCGCTAGACTTGTCTCTGAGTCCCTAAGACAGTCTTCTCTGGAAATGTCCACCTGGAAAAAAAATCACTCACTTGTGTCTCAGGTATTCTGGATGTGAATGAGCTAGTTTCTAGAGAATATACTAGAACAGATTGATCCATATATAAAGCCAAGGGTCACACAGCAGAATATGTTTCACAAATCCAGGCAGATGAACTACCTCAAGAAATGATTTCAAAATACTTTCCCTATGCAAATGAATGGATTGAAATTGAGGACACAACCTTGTATGAGTGTGCAAGATAAAAACAAATTTTAAAAAAATGTCCCCAAACAAAGCAACACACTCAGGGAATTAAAATAGAGATAAAATGACTCCAGGTGGGAATACACAGTTAAAATGGAGTCGGCATAAGTCTAAACATAGGACAAGCTACTAGAAACTTCTTCAGAGGAAACAGAAATTTACCTTTGGGCAATAAATAAGCAGGAGCAGCTCCCACACTCCCCCGGCTTTGTAAAAATTAAAGAAACAACGCAAAATTCTTGAAGAGTGTATGTGGGAAGGGAGATCTTCCGTACTTGGCTCTTGCCCTTCTATCGAGACCAATACGCTTTCCCAAAGAAAGACTGGCCTTCACTTTGGCTGAGTTCCTGCTCACTGAACCCCATCTTTGTACAGCTGGGCCTGTCTCTTTCTCCTTTTACTTGCCACCTGCCAGACTGTTGACTGATAGCCACCAACCTGGGTCACCTCGCTTGAGGCCTCCAGTCCTGGAAGGACTTAGCCCAGCTACCTGGGAATGCCAATCATGTCTCAGTGCGCCGTGCGTGCGCTGGAATATCACTTCAACAACCTCAAGGGTGGGTGTACTCCCCGCAGACACCCTACTGGCTGGCAAGGAGTCAGGGCATTTCCAGACCTGGGTTCTCCCCCCGCCCCGCTCCCCAGGGAAAGTTACTGCACAGGTCACAACATTGGGCAAACCTCAGGAGGAAGCCCTAATGTTCTGTGCACCAGCTGCAACCACTCGCTTCCTGAATAGCGTTCACTTCTTCATAGCGAGAGAAGAAAGGGACCCGGGGCTCATCTTTGAGCTGAAGATGTTCCAGGAGTCTCGGGGAGGTGGCACACTGTATGGAGACAATGCAGGGGGCTTAGGAGAGACCTGCAAAGCGACTAATCGGGAACACAGACGCCCAAAGCCAGTCTGGGATCCCCCTTTCTCCAACAGGTTTCTCGCAAGGAATTCCAACCAATCCCCAAACAGGGGGATGGGACCAGTCTCTGGGACACCCTCCCACATCTCACCGTACAAGGGGAGAGGTACTGGATAAGAGGAGGTGAGGGGAGAAGGGTGCTTGCACCCGAGCCAGGCTGCTGTGTGCGGCAAGGTCACCCCAACTGGTCACCAACACGACCCCAACGTGGGCGCGCCGACTACACAGAGCTCAGGCTGCAACACTTCTCTGGCTCCACACCGTGCACAGCAAGTAGGAACCTAGCTATGACCCTCACTTCCGGCTAGGACACTGCCACTTCTGTCCTGTCTCAGCGTGACCCGGAATAGGAGAAGCATAGTCATGGGTGTGATTGGGAAACACATAAGTGAAAATTCAGTCAGGACAGACTTCATTAAGCACAGATATTCAGGAAAATATGGATGTGGTAGAGGTTAATATGGATGTGGCAGAGACATCAAAAACAGTAGTTCCTGGTGCTTAAATTCCCACCAATGTATCTGAAAGTTTGTTCTTCATAACACTGACCATACAGGAAATAATTCAGATGAGTTGGAAATAATGCAATGTGTAGGTCTTAGTGGGGAAAACCCCCCCCCACCAGATTCTTATCCTGAAAAACGGTTAGATTAGTATTACATGTATGATCAAAGTCACATATCCCATACAGCACTGAGCTAAAAGCACCAACCTGTGACATTCAGTATCCACATCGGAAAAGGTGACGCCTGAGTCACTGTGATAGTGGGTCAGGATGTCATTCTCTTACAACCAGAATCTCACAGCTGTGCTCAGGGCCTCATAAAACAATTAAGAATACACTTCTACCATATCGACACAGTTGTATACAAAATAAACTGAATATGTTCTTCAGCTCTTGGATAGTCGAGTACATTTTAACTTCCAGGTGGTGCTTATACATGTCTGAGACTGAGAAAATCAACCACTGCATCACCTGTCTAGTTTTGGACTATTGTCTATAAGGACACTACTTGCTGTGGTAAAGATGAAACATGTTCTATAAAATGTAAAACACAAAAGCCTAAGGAGCTGTTTCTCTGCTCTCTGTGGTTCTATGAGTCAGAATTCACACAACAGCTCTGACTTTATTGTTCTTCTTTTAAATGTATTTTCTTATTCCATATATGTAAAACCTTTAGAGTTTTGTGTATTTGCAAACCGGAGGCAAAAACAAGAGATATATCACTTCAACCATGGAGCTTGGTAAACAAGAGGAAAACTTTTTAGATTGAAAGAGGCTGAGACAATGGGCTCAAATATAAGAACAATTATGAGGACGGTTTAGGGCAAGCCAGTGTTTCTCCCTGTGGTGATATGGTCACTATGATTTGGAACTAACTTAGTGACACCTAACAACCTCTCTTGTACAGGGACTGTATGTACAATAAGTACTGAAATGTTAGAGTGTTTCTTTTTAAAATAAGCAGTAAAGTAATAATCATTCCAGAATCTTGTTGAAAAAAAATATAATCATGGTTTTAATATGTATACCTGCAATATGAATCAATAGTAAAGGACAAAATTGAATAAATATAGATTTGTACAAGAAACCTTTTTATTAATGCATGAGAAACTTTAAAAGAAAATTTTATGACTACAGAGAATATGGGGTAAAATTATTTATAAAATACACTACAACAGAATATATGATACTAATATTTTAACAATAAAGGAACATATTTGATGATTACATAACTATTGGTTTAGGTGAGTGAGTAGATCATACATCAGACCAGTTTATCTTTACATTTGTGGAAATGGGATGGATTGAGTTAGAGAGCGCCTATCCCTGACTTTGAGTTCATATTTCAACTTGATTAAGTGGGATTATTACCAGGGATACAAGAATGTTTCGATATTAGAAAAAATTAATGTAACCAACCACATAAATAGGACAAATAATAAGAACCATATCATATTAATAGATGCGTAAAAGGCATTTGACAATATCTACTACCTATTCCTGATAAAAACCCTCAATAACATAGAAATAGAAAGGAGAGACCTCAACACATGAAATATATTAAAGGAAACATTCTGTGTAGGACAATTAGTTGACTGTAACTTGGTCAAAATAGACACTTGTTCACATAGAAAGGTTTCATAAAAACCTATGTGAACATAAGAACCCACAGATTGGGGGGAAATAAATCTTAAGCAGTGCTGGGAGAGAGAGAGAGCAAGGGAGGAGAAGAAGACAACAGGATAACTGGCATTTTCAGGGATTCCCCATCTTGATGCTCACCTGATCATACACAGGGAGCAGAGCCTGAAGCACAGGGAGCAGAGCCTGAAATCAGTGTCTGAGTTTCAGAGGCGTCCAGGTGAAAAGCAGGAGAGATGTGGTCAGGTGGAGCAGATGGCAGCAGATGCTGTCAAGTGTGTGTCTCTGTGGCCCTAGCTGCTGGAGTGTCTCTTGGGGAAATTCCCACTTGGGAAGCATGCCTTCCACCCATCACTTTTCTTTCAGTTTGTCTTTGTGCCTGGACTTGTGTGGTGTTGGGATTCAAATGCAAACGCTTTTCAAATGCAAGCTGGGCCACCCAAAGTGCTCAGATTTCAGCAGGGCTTCCAGACTAAGAAGAAACTACTAAGAATGAATCCTTTGCCTTGCCAGGCCCTGAGCCTCACCTCCAGGAACCTCCCTCCACGACACCCTCATTACCTCCAGGCCCCGCCCCTTCCCACAGAGACCACCCCACCCCCTCCCCAGGTGATAGTTTCCTGCTGAACCCATTTCCTCTGAGTGAGAAGGATCCAAGAGTGCGGCCCAAGAGCTTCTGTGGGTGAGTTTCTGTGTTTCTGTGCTGATCCCTGGCGCGGAATCCCCTGCAGGCCTGGAGTCCCAGCTGTGTCCGGGTTCCCGTGGACGTTACACTTCCCGCAGCCCATACAACAGTGTTCCAGGTCGCCGCGACCCCCTGGGACATTTCCAGTTAAATCCTTATTGAATTGGTTGCAGGCCTTTGCCTTCGGGCGCGGGAATACTCTGGCCGCTTTTTCTGCTCAGAGCTCCTCCGTCCAGAAAGGCGCGATTGCGTGTTTTTTTTTGTTTTTTTTTTTGGCGGGGGGGGGGGGGGGGTTGCCTGGGGCCTGTCCCTTCGTGTCAGGTCGCGGGCATGAGAGCATGGGGACCCCAGAGTGGCCTTTACTGAAAGGAGAGGCAGCCTTGCAGTCATCAGGCCACCCCACTGATGACCGAGGTCTGTATTAGAGCTTAACTTCTCAGCACCCTGCTTTGCAAAGGGGTACCAGAGCAGTGACAGCCCCAAATCCCCGCACAGATCTGGTCCTTGCATAGATTGCAGAGCCCCACATGGAGTGAGCCTCTATTGAGTGGTTTCTGCCCAGGAACCAAGGTAGTAGGTAATCTGACCCTCAGGCTTTGCAGGGTGGCTTTGCTTCACCTCTGCAGGCAGCCCATGGAGAAGCAGTTTCTCTTGGAGGTTTGCCTGAGTGTGTGTCCTTGATGGAGGTCACCAAACTGGAGACAGTCCAGGGGACTCCTAGTCAGGAGCCACTTGCTTTTAGCCTTTCCCTGACTGCATTGGTCAGGAGGCCCTGGACCCATTTTGTAAGCCTGCTATCTAAGGATGGAATGTCTGCCATTGAGATGCATGCTTTTGTGAGTTTCCTTTGCCCCGCCCCTCCCCCACACCCTCTTTGGCTCACATCTCAGTTGTGAACCTTGGAAGCCATTTCCACCTCCTGTTGGTGGCTTCCTTCATTCAGATGATGTGTTTGTGCCCTTGTGCTGTCTTTGTCTCATAAGATTTAATAGATGTTCTCTTTAAACTATATTTAAAACGCGGTCTCCTTTTTACTCTACTGCATGTTCTTAACCATTTCTGCCCATCAAAAACTAGCTTGTGCTCTGATTTGGACTACAAAAGGAACTCCAATCTCAAATATAATTTACGGAGAACATTTATTAATTATTAAAAGAGACAAAGAGAATACAAAGACGCGGACCCATCACCGGATGGAGATCATAGTGCAGTTCAGGGAAACAGTCAAGTCGGGAATCGAATGAAATAAGATTGCAACAGAGGAAACGGTCACACGTTTCTGATTGGTGGAGCATCAGTACAGCATGTTATAAATGGGACTACAGAAGCAGGGACAGGACTGTAACTGAGCCACCTTCATTGCCAGATAGAGCATTTTACAAGATTGTTCCAAGTCCTTCTGACCCAGGCAGTCAGGGCTCAACTGCTAAGGCATTTTGGGCTCCTGACTATAGGACCCTCTGCATTACCTGGAGATCAGTGAATGGTGTTCACCTTCCCAGTTCCTCTGTCCCTGGGCCAATTTAATCTATTTCCTTGCTTGATGATCAGAAAGAATTCAATGGAGGCTTAATCTACAGCCATCTATCCTATAGCGCTTTACTCACTGGAGTGCTAAGACTTTAATCTCTAATACAGCTCCTGAGATTTGTGTCTGCGGATGCTGGACTTTTCCACTTGGAGTGTGAAGAGCCCCAGGGGGGGATGTTTCCCCTATAAGCCTCATCTCAGAGATTGGTTGCATTGATGGCTCATCTCTCTTTAAACTGCCACTTTCCCCCCTGCCGCCACCCTCTTATGATCCTTCTTGGCTCTTAGAGCTTGCTGGCCCAGATTTAATATCCACTCATATTTTTAATAGGGAGTTTTGGTTTCCTTTTACATCCTTTTGATTTGCAGGACCCAGCAATTATTTTACTTACTTATTTTCAAGTCATTTTATATATTAATGTGGAGAAATAATAGGTCTTCCCCTGTAGTGTTTCAGTTTTGAAAATCCACAGGGCAGTTCTACTCTGTCCTCGGGGGTCACTGTGAGTCAGAATTGATGTAAGTTAGTGGCACATGTGGTCAAGGTCAGCACTTTTTGGTAATTTCAGTTATTTTATTTTCACAGTGACATAGATTGAAATCCATCATTTATCCTACTGGATACAGAAAGCGTTTGAAATATCCTGATGTTTATTAATTAACCAGATGAATTTAGCTTCTATATTTTCCAGCTTATGCTTGAGTTGGTCCCCATCCTCCCCAACCCCCTCTCCCCACATGATTTATTTTGAAATCATTAATAGTGGACATACATCCACATCCTAATGGCTGCATACTGTGACTGAACGACCCTAAGTCTCATTTGCTAACCTGCTGACACTCGCCTCTATATTTCCATTGCTTCAGCTTGCTATTTCTGCATTGGTCCCCGGACCCACCAGATTCAAAATGTTAGTGGGCTGCTGCCCATGCCCATGTTGGATATCAGCAGGAAGTTCCCTAGCTGCTCCACCCCCCTTAGTCAGCGTGTACAGTTGTGATCGGAGGAGAAAAGTATTCCCGACCGTTCCTGGTTTCTTGCTGTATAAACCAGAGTTCAAGTAGTGCGCTTGGGGCCAGATGGATTGAGCGCCAGCTGTTTCCTGGCGGCCAGCTCCAGTGAAGCTTTGCATTTGATCCTTTTCCCTGTGGCCCTGATTAATCTTTTGATTTACTTTTTTTTCATATGTTAGCTCTTCAATTTGTTTGCATTTTCTGTTCAAGAACAGAGTCCTACTAATAGCTCTTCCTTTTAAAATTTGTGTCATGATTATTTCTAATAGAAGGCAACCTCCAGATATATAACTGTTATATATAGTAAGATAGCATGTTATTTTCTCTGTGCCCCACTGCATGGTAATGCTTGAATGTTCTAGCCTTTTATCCACGCGTTCTTGATAAGAGGCTTGTTTTGTCCACTGCGCTACAGTGGATTCTGTGAGTGATGTCACAGCACCTTCCACTCCTCGTTGGGGTTTCTAGGCTATAATCATGCGTTACCAGATGGCCACTTCATGGAGCTGCCAGTCCTTTAACCACTGGAGCAGTGGGGCTTCTTCACGGACTAATTTAGATGGGCCACACTGACATGTTATTCATTGCAGACATGGTGATTCTTAATGGGAATTATATTTGTTTTTGATTTAGTCATAATTTCAATGTAATATCCATGTGTATACATAGACAAGAATATGTGATCATGTTCAATTTCCCCTTTGGTTAGGTGTCATGGAGTTAGTTCCATCTCATGGCTATGTCATGTGTTATAGAGCAGAACTGTTCCATAGTTTTTCTGGAGCATCATGTTTGTGGAAGCAGATCTCCTGTTCTTCCACAGTAATGCCGGCTGTTTACCCCCATCAAGCCTCAGGGGAACAGTCTAGTGCAAGCTGTTTGTGCCACCTAGAAACTTTGTCCCACCCCCCAAAACAAACTCACTGCCACACAGTCAATTCTGACTCATAGTGTTCCTCCATAGGTATCTGATAACAAAATCTATACAGAAGCAACCAGCCTCATTTTCCTTTTGCAGATGTGCTGGTGAGGTTGAACTGCCAGCCTGCAGAGTAGCAAATGATACCAGAATTCATTTTTCCCCCAAAGGAATGAACCAAATCAAGCATCTGCCATCAAACCCACACCAACTCCTGGGGACTCCATGTGAGTCAGAGTGCAGGGATGTTGCCGAGGGGTTTCAGTGACTGGTTTCTCAAGTGCATCACCCAGGCTTTCTTCCCTGGAGACTGAGTAGACACAAACTTCCAGCCTTTCCATGAACACCTATCCATGGTAACCATTATCATGCTCAGGGACATAAAAAACTAAGCAAGACACACATGTGTGTATGTACACACATGCCAGAACCTATGAAACCTGGCAATCTATCAAAGAAGGAAAATTCAAAACTACAAGGAGATTGAGTTTCTAACTATAACATGAAAAACCACACAGTTGAATTTGTAAAATTTGCAGGACCCAGAAAAATAAAGTCATTCTGTAAATTTTCAGCTCTCAAGTTTTTATGTGTATCGTACATATATACGGTAACCTAACTGGTCTCTTTACCATAGATAGAGAATAAAATTAATATCAGCTTTAATAGATCTTTAAGAGAGATGCTATATGTAAATAGCTTAGTATTCTTTCTGAATTATCATGGAAGATGAACAGGGATCCTAAATACTTTTAAGATGTACAATATTTGAGGAATTAAAAAAGATTTATGACATTATTCTATTTAGCATAATTTTGCACTGTTTAGCATAATCTATTAGGAAAAGATATGCAGTAGCTTCCAAATGGAAAAATTCCATTATTTTTATTCCATTTTCCCATGGCCTTTTTCAAAAACCCCTTGTGCATTCATGGCATGAAGGATTGGCTACCAATGAGCTCCTTGTATCTCAATTAAGTAATACTTGTTAAATATCAATCATTTTGCCTACCATTGGGTTCCATATGGTGACCGTATGTGGTTTCAGAGTAAAACTATGCTCCGTAAGATTTTCATTGGCTAACTTCAGAAGTTGTTGATTTCTTCTAAGGTTGCCTTCAGTCTCTAATCATTTGTTTGGTAGCTGAGCACTCTGTTGCTCACACTACTCAGGGACTCCATTTAGGGACCTGCATCTTGAAGTGTGAGTGCTTGCAGGCAGAGCCCTGTGTAGCCTGATGTGTCAGGAATTAGCTTCCCTTACAAATTGGTGGGCCTTTCTGGAGCTGCTTTTCTTTTTCTGTAGGTCTTTCATGAGTTCCTGTAATGATACTTTATTGTATGTGGGACACGTGAACAAAGGAGTCCTTTTGTCCAGTGGGTTAAATATTGGGCTGCTGACTGCAAGGGCAGCTGTGCACACTCACCAGAAATGTGCAGAGAAGATGAGTCTGCCTGCTCCACTAAAGATGTGCAGGCGTGGGAGTCCTACAGGGAGTTCTGCTCTGTGATAGCTCTGCTGTGAGTTGGACCAGATGTGGTGGCAGGGAGTTATGTGCAGACAATGCCAACCCTTGTTCTTGACCCCTTATTAGCTATTTGAGGCTAAATGCAATTTGATTCACATTTTTTGTGTACTCTTGTGAAGTGCAAAAAATAGAATATTTTTTGTTGACAGTTTTGGGAACTGATATATTAGTGGAGGAGAGTTTTTTGGAACATGCTATTTTTTTTAATCATTTACGTTGGGCTCAGACAACTCTTATCACTATCCATACATCCATCCACTGTGTCCGATGTCTCCCTTCACCCACTTTTCTGTTGTTCATCCCCCATTTGTCTTTAGTGATCTTATAGGGAAAGTGAGCACACAATGGTATGAAATTTTGGAACATGCTACTTTTTTATTGATTTCAATCTTTTTGCATTTCTTCATTGAAATCCCAACGACACACCTTTCTGACTTCCTTTATCCTTATAAAAATGTATTTGTTCAACCTGGGCTTTGACTATCCTTAAAACATAGCAAGTACATTTCTTCCTAATACCCTGTGGTCTGGTATTTTCTCCTCTAGGAACAAACTCTTTTGGACTACCCATTAGTTAATCCCATCACATCCTTCAAATCACTGTTTTCAATGAATGCAATTGATTAGACTACTAAGGGCAGATAAGGAAAACCACTTGTAAACAAAAGGGCCCCATAGGCAGGTACACAGAATGATTTCACAATGAAATCAGCTGAGAGAGTACCTGTTTTCACCGCCCCTCTGTATTGAGGACAGATGTTTGCTCTGGGTCCTAACTAGAGTAATTAATTAGAGGCATTTAAAAGGATGCTTTTCTTGTTGTTAGTTACCATCTAGTTTTCTCCAATTTATTACAACACTGTGCACCCATGGTGATGTAGTGTGCTATGCGTTGGGTTGGTACCCACATGTTCAGCCATTCAAAACCGCTCACTGGTCCACAGTAGAAGATGAGGCTTTCTACTCCCTTAAAGAGTTGCAGTTTCAGAAACGCGCAGGCCCTGTTCTACTCTGCTCTGTGGGGATGCTTTGAGTCAGAATTGACTCAATGACAGTAATTTTTTTAAAAAATGTACACCAGAAAGAAAAACATGCCCTGTGACCTCCGTACTCTGACTTCAACATGGTCAGCTTTTATCTCTGAGACTGGAATGGTGACTTTGAGCTCTTCACATATTGGTCATAAACCTGAACGTCCTCATTTGCATTTCTTTTAACTATTGCCTCTTTTGTTTTACTTTCTTGCTGGTGCTTCTTCATGCTCCACTTATTTTCCAGTGTGGGAAGTTCCATGAATGCTTATTGCTAACGAGCTTTTCATTTAGTGGCTGACCATGGAGCTTCCCTCTCCGGCCCCTGAAGACCTGGGTGCTCTTTGACTCCTTAGCCTGTATGTTTGAGAAACGGAAATCGAACTGAGCATTTGCAAATTCATCACAGAACCTTCCCATGTTGTTAGAATTTCCTTATCATGCCAGGGTTCTCTGGCTAGTGTTTCCTAAAGTGATCATTTTATTTCTCCCTACACTAGCTCACGAAATGTAAATATGTATGTGTTAATGCTTAGACTCCACCTCTGTTGCATTTCTCATAAGAGTTATTATCATTTGGCCTTGTGCTTTTGTTCTTGTTATTTACTGTGGAGTGTTTTCAACTCATAGCCACCTCATGTGTGCAGGGTTGAACTGTTGGTTTTGGAATGGTGTGCCCTCTCAGAACACATTGGTCTGGTTTTGTTCTGATTTGCTCAATGGTTTTTTATTTGCTCAATCAATCTAATAATTTCTTATATGCAAGAGCCAGTTGTACGGCCCTGAGGTAAGCAGTATTGTCTGAGGGTCCTGGCTTTTCCAGGACAATGCGTTCCAGTTATCTGAATTGAATAGATTGTTTTCTTCGTCTCCTCTTTGTACTACACAGAAGATCCAGATCATCTCTGTAACTGATGACTGACAGAATAAAAAGCTCTGGGCATATGAACAGAAATGTAATTGCCAGGCATTTAGTTGTACACACATGGACCTGCATGCTGACCTGGTTCAACAAGTTTTCATTTGAGCAATACTGAAATTGTGAGTAATGTTGGTGACTTCAGCTCTATCCCATTGGGAGCAACATCTGCTTAAAAGTGAGTGACAAGAGGACTAAATGAGCCAATGTGGCCAAATCTTTTTGGAAATTGCCTCAGAATCGTGGTTGCTGAATAAATGCAGTGTTTTATCATGAACATGTTGTGTGAAAGAGGCCCTAGTGGTTCACTGGTTTAATCGATGCCGCTGGCCAGACCCTTTGTGGCTCCAGCATTCCAGGCCCATCAAGGGAGGCCAAGGAGGCTGCGTGGGCCCGTGAAGATTTACAGACTTGGAAACACTAGCGAGCAGTTCCACTCCCTGTTTTATGGTCAAAATGAGTTAAAATGTACTTGACCGCAGTCCATTTGGTTTTGGTTCATCATGAAGGAATGGGAAGGCTTTAAAACCCGGCACCCGATGCACTGCTGTGGATGAGATTTTGAAAGGCTTATTGGATCGACACTAGGTTACACTGTTGTAGCAGAATTGTGGAGTGACCGTGACAGCTCATGCGACTTTATGCCATAGCTAGTTGGCCATGCTGTGAAATCTTAGCATAAAGTGCAACCTTTTCTATGTTGTTGTTAGGTGGCTTCGTGTCCATTCCAGCCCCTAAAGCCCTCTATGTAACAGCGCGACACACTGCCCTGTCCTGCACCATCCTCACATGTTCCCACGTTGGAGCCATTGCGACAGCCCCTGTGTCGATCCATGTTGGCGAAGGCCTTTCTCTTCTTTGCCTCTCTCTCCCTCACCAAGCACCATGTCCTTCTCCAGGGACTGGTCTCTCCTGAAAAGATGCGGGAACAAAAGTATGACAAGTCATGGAGGCCAGTCCCACAGCTGAGAGAATGCTAGTGGTCATCATGTTCAGCTAGTCGTCCTTCCATGATCTGCAAATGTGAAAAAATCTTTAAAAATCTAAAATGTGAAAAACATCTCAAAGCCTGGTATGTAAGTCCTAGTATCCTAACAGTTTAACATTGAAATGCACTGAAGTTCAGTCAACTTATAAGAAAATTGGAACCTAAGTACATTTTCCCAATCAGCAAAAAGGACATGCTATTATGAAACTGAATATATTGTGCTCTTTTGTCAGTATATCCTAT
This sequence comes from Tenrec ecaudatus, assembly GCF_050624435.1. Lineage (NCBI taxonomy): Eukaryota > Metazoa > Chordata > Mammalia > Afrosoricida > Tenrecidae > Tenrec > Tenrec ecaudatus. The sequence goes on along the minus strand of NC_134544.1, from coordinate 67,342,450 downwards.
GAGCTTAGTGTGTATTGATGTGCGTATCCAGTATTTTTTGAGGGGAGCAGTCCATAATAATTACATGACAGTAGCTTTGTCTCAGTGGGAAAATTTTCAAGATATCTGCATATATTCTTTTTTTTAATCATTATATTACAACTCATCACAATCCATACATCAATTGTGTAAAGCACATTTGCACATTCATTTCCATTATCAATCTCAAAGCATTTGCACTTCACTTAAGCCCCTGGCATCAGCTCCTCATTTTTGCCCCTCCCTCCCCACTACCCCCTCCCTTATGAACCCTTGATAACTTATAAATTATTATTTTGTCATATCTTATACTGTCCAAAATGTCCCTTCACCCACTTTTCTGTTGTCAATCCCCCAGGGAGGAGGTTATATGTAGATCCTTGTAATCAGTTCGCTCTTTCCACCCCACCCTCCCTCCATCCTCCTGGTATCGCCACTCTCACCACTGGACCTGAATGGATCATCCACCTTGGATTCCTTGTTTCCATGTTCCTATCTGTACCAGTGTACAGAGGGTATCTATATTCTATTGTTACCTTTCACTCTTGCCCGGTTTCCCTTTTCAATAGCTTGTCCTATCTCATTGAAAATACAAAATACACAAGCGTGCAACTGCAGAGTGACTGGAAAGTAGGCGAGTAACATAGACACTCTATAGAAAATTTCATAATTCCCCAAATAATCATCTCTATCACCAGGTAACACGTCAGCTCTTGATCACGTAGAATTCTCCAAGAGGATACCATGACTCCAGGGCTTTGGGTCCCTACTTTGTTAGTTCATACCAGCAGCTCTCCAATGGCTAAGGAGGGGCGACAGGGAGAAGCACAAATTCTGCAGTGTTTCCTAGTTGTCATCTTCCTTTCACCCTGTGCTTCCTGTTCTGATAAATATTCTAATTTCAATCCTCCCTCCAATGGAAGAGAGGATATGAATTTGGAATCGAGGCTTTTATTTTTGATCATTCATCTGATTTATGTGTTCTGACTGTTCTCTATTCTGAAACAGCTAGATAGAAATAAGGCTGCAGTTGGTCACAGACAAACTGTACAGAGATAAACTCATTATGCTAGAAGCATGCAGTCCTTGGGATAACATGTAATTAGTGAGGGAGTGTGTCTAGTGCAGTGGTTCTCAACCTTCCTAATGCTGCAACCCTTTAATACAGTTCCTCATGTGTGCTCACCCCCCAACCAAAAAATTATTTTCATTACTGTAATTTTGCTACTGTTATGAACGGGAGAACCCTTTGAGAGGGTTGTTCAACCCCCAAAGGAGTTGCAACCCACAGGTTCAGAACAGCTGATCTAGTGGGTGAAGTGGGTTAGCTAAACCCTGATGGAAATCCTTAGAGCAAGACCCCTGTGTCTAATGCCCATGTGAAGTCTCTGTTTCCCCAGGACTGTCTTCTTCATCCTTTCACATAGTGGAATGCATGGTACCTTGCCAAGCCAGAATATACGGGATGTTTTAGGACACTGTGGCTGTTGAGGAGGTGGCTCTGAATTTCTCCGAGGAAGAATGGGCATTGCTGGACCTTTCTGAGAGGAAACTATAGAGACATGGGATGATGGAAACTTTTAGAAACCTGGCCTCAGTAGGTATGAATATTTTCATTAAAAACGGAAAGATGTGTGCGTGCGTGTGTATATGTATATTTGTGTATGTTTCATACTCAGTGATGCTATTGCAGTATGTGAGCTGAGTAATGGGAATACTTTGTTATATAAACAAGTGTAGTACTTTCCTCTCAGGAGCATGATGTCATGTTTCCCCATGAATATAAGGCTCTTAGTGTTATACTGATTTCTTATATCAAGTGTGACTATGAGTCTACTAAGTTTCCTTACGTGTTATAAATGTGAGTGTTGACCTTTGGTGCAGAGAGGCTATGTGTGCATTGTGCCTTGTAAGAGCTCTGTGTTTTTTCAAGGTTAACATGATAGCTTTATCTATTTATTATCTATTTATCCATTGTGTGTCAAGCACAGTTGTACATGTGTTACCTCATCATCCTCAAAACATTTGCTTTCTACTTGAGCCCTTGGTATCAGCTCCTCAATTTCCCCCCTCCCTGCTCACTGCCTCTCCATCATGAACCCTTGATAATTTATAAATTATTATTTTTTCATCCTTACACTGTCCGATGTCTCCCTTCACCCACTTTTCTGTTGTCCATCCCCCAGGGAGGGGGTTTTATGTAGATCCTTGTAATGGGTCCCCCCTTTCTGCCCCACCTTCCTTTCACCCTCATGATAGCACCACTCTCACCACTGGTCCTGAAGGCATCTTCTGTCCCAGATTCCCTATGTTTCAGGTTCCTATCTGTACCAGTGTGCATCCTCTGGTCTAGCTGGATTTGTAAGAGAATTAGGTTCATGATAGTGGAGGGGAGGAGGAGCATTTAGGAAGTAGAGGAAAGTTGTATTTTCATTGTTTCTACACTGTACCCTGACTGGCTCGTCTCTTCCCTATGATCCTTCTGTAAGGGGCTGTCCAGTTGCTGACAGACGGGCTTTGGATCCCCAATCTTCACTCCCCTTCATTCACAATATGCCCGATACTGATCCCATCGACACCTTGTAATCAATCCATAGGTTGTGTGCTTTTTCCATGTGGGCTTTCTTGCTTCTAAGCTAGATGGCCACTTGTTTACCTTCAACCCTTTAAGATCCCATATGCTATATCTTTTGGTAGCTGGGCTCCATCAGTTTTCTTCACATTTTCTTTGCACACAGTTGTCTTCAGCTATCATCTTAGGAAGGTGAGCATCGTGGAATGCCAGGTAATAGAACAAAGTGTTCTTGCATTGAGGGAGCACTTGCATGGAGGCCCAATGTCCATCTGATACCGTAATACTAAACCTATTAATATATGCACCTAGATCTATTTCCCCACCCTAATATAAATATATTTACATATGCACATGCTTGTATTTAGACTTCTGTAAATGCTCTTTGTCTCCTAGTTCTTTCCTCTATTTCCTTTTACTTTCCTCTTGTCCCACTATCATGCTCTGTCTGTAGTTCAGTAATTTCAGGGTTTCAGTAATTCTTCTCAGTTACATTGCCTTGATCAATCCCTACCAGGCATCTTACACCCTCCTTGCCACTTATTTTGTGTCAGGGGAAAGGCCAGACCCTAACACATCACAGCGGGTCGGTTGGTGCAATTGTACAGTGATAATAAATAAAGATTATAGTAAAGTCATAGGGAGCATGAGAGATAGAAGAGAGATTGAAATAATGGAGTCAGACACATTTCATAGTTGCATGTTCACCTCAGCCTCACTTGGGGGTCCACATGGGGAGAGAAATATTTATTGCTAACCAAGGCTTTTATATCATCTGGGGATGTGCAGGCCCCCTAATTACAGGTGAAGAAATCCATCACAGGAAAGTGTTGTGCTATAGGTAATATAGTAATGGGAGTGGGCTGCTGTAGGGGTTCATATGCTGTTGGAAGAGGAGGGAGTAAGGGTGTGCATGTGACAAGATGGGCGGACCCGAGATTCAGCATGGCAGCCTAACTTTGGATGTCACTGAGCAGGTTTGACCTGTTCTCTGGTTCACTGTAGAAATCATTATCAGTAAGGTGTACTGTAAACCCACCTTGCAGGGTCTAAATTGAAGCCTTTAGGGGGAAGTATCCCATTGTCCTTAACAGCAGGGATGGGCCCTATATGTGGTGGGACTAGACAGTCCTCTGACAGCTGATTGCCTTCAGGGAGGTAACTTGACAATTATTTACCATTAATTGTGAGCAGTGTCCTAAGTCTAACATATATTTGGGGGAGATGACTTGGAAAAATCTTTCTGTTTCCCACTATTTTGGATCACTTATTGATTGTTCCCTTTTCCCTGGGTTGGTTAACACCACTTTCTTTCCCCCACCTCCCCTTCTCCCATGTCATGCTCCCTGCCCCAACCATGGGTCCTGTTGCTTTCTCCTCCAGATTGTTTATCTGGCCTATATTATCTAGTTAGAAGTGCAGTTATAATATGCACACACACACACACACACACACATACACACACACAAGCACACATACACACAAAAGAGCAAAACAAAATGACAAAAGAAAACAAAACAACAGCAACAAGAAAAAAAGGGAAAAAAGAGAAAAGCCTGTAAAAAGTTAGAGGTCTCTATGTTGACCTTTAGGAGTGCTTTTCTGTGGAGTCTGATGGGGGCCACGCCCTGGCCCCCGAGTCTAATTTTGGTACTCTTGGGACTTCCTTGCTCTACTTCCCTTGCTGTTCTGTTGCACAACACCCTTAGTGTTTTGCCTGGGTGTGGTGGGGTCAGATCGGATGCAATTCCCAAACTGTCTCCAGTGTTGTCCCCTATAGGGCTATAGGTCAGTGAGGGATGTCATGACTCATAGTCGGTGCAGCCATAGTGCTTCTTTTTGCATGGGCTGCTCAGAGCAGGCATATTGTCCTCAAAGCTTGGTGGGCCAGGATGTGTGCTCCACTCTCTCTTCCTCCCCCTTCATTTTCTCCCGTGTGCTCTGATCAGACATGTCCCTTTCCCTGAGCTGTAGCTTCAGTGTTGTCCTCTGAAGTAAATTCTTCTGGGGGAAGGGGCAGCTGTCCTCTTAGTTGGGATTGGGGCTGGCCCCTCTGATATTTTTGTTATAAATAGATTTTCTTCCACCAAAATTCCACAGACCTAGAGGAGCATAGGACTGGCTCAGTGTCAGGGAATTGTTGATTATCTTTTCACACTTTCCTTGTGATGTGTTTTTCTCCAAGAGCAGCATGTCAGGTACACCTTTTCGCCCTCATATGACACTAATGTGATGGGGATCTGCCTTAGGCTGGGTTCTCTAGAAAAATAAAACTATAGACACTGACATATGCATAAGAGAGAGCTTTTCATCAAGAGAACATCCCAGCCCAGTCCAACTGAAGCCCATGGGTCCAATGCTACCTAGAGCATCCATGGCTCAGTGTGTTCAAGTCCCCAAACTTCAGTTTTTGGGTGAGCATCAATCCTATCTGTTGCCCAGCTTGGTATATGTGTGTGTATCACATACATATATGTGTGTGTATCACATACATATATGTGTGTCTATATAGTCACTCTAATATTATATGTGCACACGAATGCCTTGGTTTAGTTTATTAATTCATCAGTATATGAGGACCTTCAACACTACAGAAAACTACAGGACTCTAAATTCATGCTTTCATCACAGAATGGGTGGAAACAAATTCCCTGTTTCAGGGTTTTAATCTGAATACATTTGTACTTCCTTTTCTGTAAGATAAATGCTATAATTTTGATCATGCTGTATTTCTTTTTTTATTAAATCACTTTATTGGGTCTTGTAGAACTCTTATCATAATCCACACCTCCATCCATTGTGTCAAGCACATTAGTACATTTGTTGGCATACTCATTCTCAAAGCATTTTCTTTCTACTTGAGCCCTTGCTGTCAGCTTCTCATTTTTATTCCCCCCTCCTCATGAACCCTTGATAATTTGTAAAGTATTATTTGTTCATCTCTTACACTGCCCTATGTCTTCCTTCACCCACTTTTCTGTTGTCTATCCCCCTGGGGAGGGAGTTATACGTAGATCATTGTGATAGGTTCCCTCTTTCTCCCCCCACCTTCCCCTTCCACTTCTGATTAACAATTAATAGTTAGGGAGTTAAGTACCAAGAGTTATTTCAGCGTGTTTAAATGTAGCCTACAATGTTTTAGCATTTATTAGCTATTCATGGCATATCGTGAATATTTTATGGATGTGATAATTAAATTATGATTAAAGGAATTTTTATGTCTTTTTGGAAGCCTCTTCCTTAAAAAAAAGTGAACCTGGTAGCTCTAGTTAGAACATACAGTCAATTTTTAATATCACTGGTAAAAGTGGACATTTATGGTTGTCCTTTTTCTGACGTGGGGTGATGTTTTTTCAAGTATGACTTTTTCTTTTTAGGAATGTATATTAGCATATTAACATTTTGAACTATATTTGTTTTATGTTAGATTTGTAGAGTTATTTTTCCTTAGCATGAAAAGTCTTTGACTTTGGTTAGTAAGTTTTGTGTCTATTTAGATTATTAATTCTTTTTTACATTAATTGGTATATATTACAGTGCTCATTTTCTTATATTAAATCAACTCTAGGATAGATTCTACTTAATTATCATGTGTAATTATTTTCATGTGTTTTCTGACTCTATTCCCAATGTTTTCAAGAACTTTTTCATGTAGATCCATTATCAATATTGCTCTACAGTTTTCTTGAAGTATCATTATCTGACCTTGTTTACAGGTTATTACTGGTCTCATAGAAAATATTAATAAGGTTACTCTGACAATTATTGTTATGTTTCACCCAATAACGTGAACTTAGACAAAAAGAATAAAGTGTCTATTCATATTGCGTGAATACTCTCCTGTCTAGCTGCCAGAATCTTCAACTTTAATCTGTCTTACAGTTAGCCTTGAAGTTTCTCATGGAATTGAATTGTGATTCAGTTGATTGTAAACTTTCTGAACATCCTGAAACCCACTCGACTCTCATAGATCACTTGCTCTGGCTGGATCCTCTAGAGTGATAAATGATTTACACCCCTCTTGACGGGACAAATCGTCACTCACACCTGAGACTATGGATGGGACATCCTTGAACCCAAGCCAATAAGCCCACTACTACAGTGTGTGTTGTTTGCCATCAGTCAGCATTACCTAGAAAGCTTGGAATCCAGAATTTAGGTCAAGATGACAAAATGGTTTGATCAGTCATCTCTTTTCTGGATACATCTTGCATTTTTAAGCATCTTCCCTCACCTTGGCTCTTACCATGACCCCTTGCCATTCCATGACTGTAAGCTGCAGTCTTTCCCAAAGGCTTTAAAATCGGACATCTGTAAACACAAGAGCTTAAGAGAGTAGCAAATAAGGATTCCCCTGGCTTGTTTTCTTGTTTAGAATATCTCTATCTTGGCCAAGGTACCTCTAGGATGTGCTATGGGTGTCGCTCTGTCTCTTGTTGTCCACCTGTACAAAAACTTTCTCTAGTTACTACACTATTGTGCATAAATGGGCTACCCAACCATAGGGATTTCTTCACACAATAGATATTGTAAAGAATACCCAGGATGCAAGGGGATTGGAGTAGGTTTTACTTAATGAGAAGCTCAGCCTGAGTTGGAGTGGCAGATATGAGCGTGATTCAGCTTGATCACTTTCACCAGATATGTCAAGGGTTTTGGTCTGAGGTTCCGTTATGGGCTTTTAAAGAACATTCTTCATAAAATATTCCGTTCTTCAGTTAGATTGCTGGTGAAAAGAAGATATTTACCTTCAATGGAGCTTGAGAAATTTGAGGCCTTAAGTACTTCCACTTTGTGGATCCAAAGTTGATCATGATATTTGGGAAATTAGTAAAATTGCTCTGCAAAGATAGAGTGGACCCTTGTTTGATGCAAACCCTCAGCTTTGAGCAGGATTTTGATCCCAGGTGGTGGGGGTGGTCACTATTTAGCGCAAGAAGTACAGGCCAAGAAAGTGATATGCCTTTTTCAACATTGCCTCCTCTTCTGTTTCAGAACAAAGATTTGCCACAGAGAAATACAGTCCAGTCTAGGGAGCTAGAAATCTGGTACTAGTGTCTTGCACATTGAAGCATGACAAGGAAGGACTTCAACTTCTGACTGGGTCGTGAACCAAATCCATTCACCTGACTCCAAGCAGGGTGAGCATCCCTGGGGTTCCTGGGGTCAGCACTGGGCAGAGGAGTTTGAGGGGAAGCAGGAGGGATCTGAGCTTTCTGGGGTCTGAACCCAGGAAACACCAGTGTACAAGAACCCAGGCTGCCCCATTGGTCGGGGTCCGAGCAATTTGCGCATCTCCCGGAATGATAGAATTTGCTGATAATGTAACCATGTATAATTGTATTAGAACTTAAATTGTGAGCACTCCAATTTGCAAAAGGCGGGTGGCATAGTGGTTACAGATTGGACTGCTAACTGCAAGGTCAGCAGTTCAGAATTACAAGTCACCCCTGAGGAGAAAAACAAGGTTTCCAATCTTGGTAAGAGTTATAGTCTCCGAAATCCACAAGGGGCCATTCCACCTCCCTTTAAAGGGTCACTGTAACCAGAATCCACTCTGTGGCACTGAGTTGGGTTTAAGGTTTGCATTGCTGATGACAGTGACAACTCTGTCCATTTGCTGCCTCCCCAGTTTGATTAAGCCTCCATTGAATTCCTTTTGATAATTAGCCAAGAATGTAGATCATCTTACCCTTGCGGAAAATGCCTTACAAAATAGATTGCCTGCACTCCTCTCCATCCATCCCCCTCCAAGGGCCTGCCTAGATGTATCCTTGATGGAGCTCACCTAAGCGAGGACAGCACAGGGGCCATTGTTATGAGTCTGGCCTTGATTGCCTCAGTTTGAAGGCCCTGGACCAATCTTTTAAGTCTTTCTATCTAATAATGTGCATGTCCCAATTATGGTCCCATTCCTGCTGCTGCAGTCCCACCTGTATCTGATGTATTGCTTTGCCACCAATCATGATCTGTGACATGGCCTTTTGTTCTGTGTCCTATTTATCTAGGGTCCCGACTCTGAATCCTCAGTTGCATTTGAACTGCTAATGGCCTCCCTTATCCATATGATGTGTGTGCGTATCTTTTGTTGTCTCTTAAAGTTCAATAAATGCTCTCCTCAAATTATGTTTGACAAAGAAGTCACTTTTCCACCCTAACACACAATTTAGCATCATCAGTGCCTCAAGGTACAGTTCTCTGGGACAGCATCTTGACAGCCGTACCTGCAGGTGAGGTCAGGCCCTACAACCCCCTGGCTTCTGTCCTAAATGTACAAAAATTACAAAGTTCTCTTAGTTCTGCGGATAAATTCTCTCTCTGCACCTTAGCCTTGTACCAGACACACTTAGCTCTATGTGGGTTGGCAAATCTAGTTCCCCAGATAAGAACTCAAATGTACCCCTATTTCACCTCTAACCTCCTGCCCAAAGGCACTTAGCTCTCTTGTTCTGTGGTCTGGGAATGCCACTGCTCTGTCTCAGGCTCTTGGTTCTGCTGCCACCATGTCTCTGTTGCTGCTTCTTCCCTTCATGTCCACTCTTGTGTCACAGCTGCCTGTCTGCTGGATTGAAGAATTTCTGTGAAAGAATCTGGGATCTAAAGGCCCCTACTCCTGGTTCTTTTTTTTTTTTAAAGTCATTTTATTAGGGACTCATACAACTCCTAATACAATCCATACATATATCAATTGTGTAAAGCACATTTTTACATTCGTTGCCCTCATCATTCTCAAAACATTTGCTCTCCACCCAAGCCCCTGGCTTCAGGTCCTCAATTTTTCTTCTCCCTCCTCACTCCCTCCTCCCTCATGAACCCTTGATAATTTATAAATTGTTATTTTGTCATATATTTCTGTGTCCCATTTTTCTGTTGTATGTCCCCCAGGGAGGAGGTCACATGTAGATTCTTGAAATAGGTTCCACTTTTCCAACCCAACCTCACTGTGCCCTTCAAATATCACCACTCACACCACCAGTCCTGAGGGGATTATCTGCCATGGCTTCCCTGCATTTTCAGTTCCCATCTGCACCAGTGTACATCCCCTGGTCTAGTCAGACCTGCAAGTCAGGATTCAGACCATGACAGTTGGAGGGGGGAAGGAAGCACCCAGAAACTTGATCAAAGTTGTATTTTTCATCGTTGCTACATCACACCCTGACTGTTTCATCGCCTCCCCAAGACCCTTCTGTAAGGGAATGTCCAGTGGCCTACAAATGGGCTTTGGGTCTCCACTCCACACTCCCCCGCTGATTCACTATGGTAAGATTTTTTGTTCTGATGATGCCTGATACCTGATCCCTTGATACCTTGTGATTGCACAGGCTGGTATGCTTCTTCCATGTGGGCTTTGTTGCTTCTGAGCTAGATGGCCGCTTTTTTACCTTCAAGCCATTAAGATCCCAGATGCTATATCTTTTGATAGCTGAGCACCATCAACTTTCTTCACCACATTTGCTTATGCACAAATCTGTCTTCAGTGATCATATTATCGAGATGAGCGTGCAATGTAATGACTCTTCTCCATCTATCTTGATTGATAATTTGGCTTGGTAGCGTATTCTTGGGTTTGCATTGTTTTCCTTCAATTTTTTGAAAATGTTACTCCACTCTCTCTTCTTCATAGTTTCTGCTGATAGGTCTGATCATATTCTTATTTGGGAACCTTTATATATGATTGCTTGTTTTCCCCTAGCTGCTCTCATGATTTTCTCCTTTTCCTCAAAGTTGGATAATTTAACTATTATGTGCCTTGATGACTTCTTCTTGGGATCCAGTCTTGCTGGGATTCTTTCAGCTTCCTGAATGGTTGCCTTGTTTTAATTCACTAAGCTGGGGAAGCTTTCCTCCAAGAATTCTCTCACTACTGTTGCAGATGACTTCTTTGTTGTGTCTTCCTCCAGTAAGCCAATAATTCTAATGATGTACCGCTTCATAGCATCAGACTTAGTTCTTAAGTTTTCTTCAGCTTCTCTGATGATCTTATTAGATTTTTGTTCTCGTTTGTTGAAGTCTGCTTGGCTGTCCTCCAAGTCACTGATGCGGGCCTCTGATTCTTCCAGTTGCTTGTCGAGGTCCATGAGTGTGCTACTGGTTTTTGTTATCTCCTCCCTAAGCTCCTGTATTTCTCTTTGATTTATGGTTTTTACCTTTTCTATCATTTCATCATTTTTCTGTATTGTTTCCCTCATATCCCCTGACTCCAAGTAACATTCTGAAAATTTCTTTCTGTGGCAGCTCAATGTCTGCTTCCTCTATGCATGCATTATGTTCAGGACATCTTCTGGCTTTGCCTTTTGTTCCTCTCCTTTTTTTGTTGAGGTTTTTGGGGCTGATGGCTGCTTGTGTTGCATTGTTTTAGATGAGCCAGGTGCCATTTTCCAGGGAGTCGAAGAACACTGGCTCTCTCTGGGAGACTTTGAACTGCCTATAGCTTATTTCACTATGGAATTAACCTACCACTTTGTCCTCCTGTGGCTTCCCTCTCGGGGGAGTGACCCAGAAGGGTTGCCTGCTTTGGTGTTGCAGAGGTTGGGCAGAGGCTCCTGCAGTAACTTTTGTTGAGGAGTGTTGGCCGAGCTGCCTTATGCCCCACAGGCACAAAGGCTGGAAGGAGTTCCCCAGTCAGAAGTTGAGCAGAGTATCCCCTGTTGGGGGCCAGCAGGGATTTTTCCAGCCTGCTAACTACACAGGGTGGAGCTCACCTAGCTGCGTGTGGCTCAGGTGTAAATGCCCTAAGCTAAGGGAGTGGTCTGGAGGTTAGCAGTAGAGTGTGAGAGACCAAGAAAGAGGAAAAGAGGAGAAAAAAAAGTTAAAAAGCAAGCCAAATGTGCCCATGAGGGGCGGGGGAGGGGGAATATAGTGAAGAGATGGATAGAAAGCAACAATGTAGCTGAGCCCTTATCCAGGCCAGAGGAGCTGCAAGGGTTTAATCCTTGTTCGGAGGTGGTAGCAGCAAGCTGTGGCTGTGTTGAGAAAAGGCTGCTGCACAGCCCTCCAAGACTGATAGGGTGACAGAGAGGAGATGCAAAGGTCTAGTGCCTGCCCCAAGGCAGGTGGTGGCAAACTGTGGCTGTGTTGAGACCAAGCAGCCCTACAGGCTCCAAATGGTCCTGGCTCTGGCAGAGACAGTGGCGGGGCAAAGGTCAAGCCCCAGCCGGCCTCCACTGAAGTAAACCAAAAGCCCCCAGCCCCTCAAAACCCCATGGGTCTGTGCCTACTTGTCTTTATGATGCTCCTCCTGCATTCCAGCAGTGTTCAGTTATCTCTAAGTAACTCTCCTAGCTTGAATTCTGTGGAGTTCCTCTGGTGTTTGTTACTCCTTCGCCATCTTGCTGGAAGTCCCCCTGGTTCTTCTTTTTTGTTGGTAGTGAGATCCCAATTTCTGTCTCTGAAATAACTCAATTAGTTGTAACATGAATTCCAAAGTAACTAATCTGTAGGTTAGGTTTCAGACAGTTTATTTACATAACCACAAGGCACAACGGTACCAATGTATTGTTGGCCAAGCTGCCCGATTGTCTTATATGACAGCCCCAGTGGGTTTCCAAGACTGTAACTTTATAACGGAGTAAAAAGCCATGTCACTCATGCTTTCGAGGAGAAATTGGTGGTTTCCAATTGCTGACCTTGCAATTAGCAGCCTGACAGTAACCACTATGAGGGACAACTTTTCCTCGTTCACATTGGCAGGCGACAAACCCAGGTAAATAATTTGGAGGAAGTTAAGGGGGCATAGCTAGACTGTGTACTTGTATAGACCACCTGTCTGACTCAGTGATTCTCAACCTTCCTAATGCTGCGACCCTTTAATGCAGTTCCTCATGTTGTGGTGAAGCTCCAACCATAAAACTACTTTTGTTGCTACTTCATGACAGTAAGTTTACTACTGTTATGAATCAGGCAACCCCTGTGAAAGGGTCCTTCAACCCCTAAAAGGGTCTCAACCCATAGGTGGAGAACCACTGATCTAACTGCATTAGGTACTACAAATAATGGTATATTAAAAACATTATCTATATTGGGATTCAAAAGTGCACTCATTATTGGGGGATATATACTTCTTCATTTACATTTATATGTAATTTATATATGTATAGATATAAATTTCAATCTAATAAATGTCATATAAATGTTTATTATGGAGCCTTGTTTTTGACATGTGTTAAGTGTTGGACTTCTATCCTCAAGGTCAGAGGTACACACCCATTAGCATCCTGTCATGGCTTTAGAATCTTGGAAGCTCTGTACAGCAGTTCTCCTGTGTCCTATCTGCAGCTTATATGTCTAACTCTACTTGATGGTGAGTTTAAAAGTGTTTCTAAAGTTATTTTACAATTTATAGTTCTCCTATAAAATAATCTTTAGTTTATAATAGCTCTTTATATATCCCATGTAAAATGTTTCCAGATGCTTTAATTAACATAATCATCTTAAAGGTTCATTGATTTGTCATTCTCTTTGAGAGTCACACAGTAAGGAATTGGTAGTTTGTATGCTGTGGGGTAGGGATCCAACTCTTTGTTTATTTTTTTATATTTATATTTGATTGCCCAATCTCTATTTGTTATAAAATAATCTTTTATTCACATGTGTGAACATTATGAGTTTTAGATTTTATTGCTCATGGTATAAGCATGTTTCCCATTACTCAATAAGGGCACCGTTAACAGTATTGGGGACTTTGGGTGTTTAGAAGAAGGAAAGAACAGTAACAGCACCTGGACCTATTGGTTATGTGTTACACTGTATTCTCCCATCAGCCTGCCGATGGTGCATCACCAGCAGCTTAGAGGAAGGAGGAAGAGTGCCTTGTATTATTACTTTTGGGATTTCCTCACGAGAGATTGAAATTTGTGAGCATCATTAGAGCTGATCCAGATAAGACAGAGCATCCCAGTTGCCTGTAGTGTCCTAAGGACCAAAGAAAATGGCCAAGGCTCAGGTGCTTCTGATGTGTTTTATCCTTTTCTGTATTTTCTACTGGAATTGTAGGAGCCTGTATAATACTGATTCAGTTCATTGGAAAAGCAGAAATTTGAAATAGTAGAACTTAGAGCTAAACTTTTACTCTGATTTCAACATTTGGCTGGAGAAGATTAGGAATATATTGATCATAGGATTAACAATAAACTATTGACATTGAATATAATATAGCACTGAGGATTCTTTGGATAACATTATCTTCCAGCTCATAATTTATTATTCTATGGCCAGCATATCTTTCAAATTATATGCTATACATGGTTTTTAAGGAGAAATAAAATCACTTCTTTAGGAGAGTTCAGTAGTCCATGGGATTTTTGTTTGAGTAACTTTCTTTAATGCTTATTTCTGAAGGTGATATGTTAAATACTCTCCCACACAGCAGCATTCTCATCAATGCATCTAAAATGGGTCTTGTTGCATTAGTGGTTTAAAAATGAGACAGCATCTCACCTCCTCTAACTAGAGATGCAGGAGAGAGAATTAACTGTCAACATCAGCTCTGATTCATATGAGGCAGAGCTTAGACAGACCTGTACCCTCCAATGGTTTTCCAGTCTGACACCAGTATCTTTGCCACACTCCTCTCCTACTCAGCTGATTCTTTTTTTTTTTTTTTTTGCAGTGGCCATGGACTAATTACAGTCCAGAGTCACAGGTACAAGTTTTACTCAGTAACAGAGTATAATTTGGTACCAGAATTAGTAGGCTACACATTGACTTTCATATTAAAGAACCATGTAGGCACATTTGCTCTTCTTCAGGGAAGGCCTGTTTTCCCTGTCCCCTATCAGACATTTTTCCTTCTAAAGATAGGCTCATTTCTTAGTTCCATCTTTATATGGTCCTCTCAACTACTTTTGGATATCCTCTTCTTGATCTTGCCTGCCTGTCCCACTTTCTTGGCTGAAAAGCCCTTTCTGGACCTGACACCATTGGCTCTGTCACTCTGTCCCTTCTGCCCTGGTCATTGTCTCCATTGGTGCAGCTCTTGACCCATGAATAGTACAGTTCATTTTGCAGGAGCAGCAGTAGACCCATCCCTATGTGGTAGAGGTTCAAGATGGTCCATGATTTGCTCAGCAACATCTCACAAAACTCAAAAGTCATCAAGTAAATAAATCACTCTTCAAGATGTGGAAGCTGGTGAGTTCCAGATCTATATAAAGGTCAGGAATCAGTCTGTAGGTTTTTCCTCATTGATTTGTTTATAAACGCTGATGAACCAGATCATCAGGTCAGACCACAGTCCACTGCCTCACAAAGAGAAGTTGTTGAATCTCGTCAGCTAATAGGTTGCAGGGGCTGAGGAACCCAAATTGGAAGGTCAGACAGCAAGCTAATGGCTCATAGAGTGGAGGAAGCTCTCAAGTCAGGTCACACAGGCAGCTCATAGTTGCCATTCAAGGAAATGCCACATTAATTTTTTGGAAGCTGCAAATCCCTAATCCATGGGTTCATTCTGAACTGTGTGGCTGCAGGGGCTAATAAACCCAAATCAACAGCTCAGATGACAGGATAATGCCTCACTGTCTCCTCTCAAACCATGCCTGCAGGCAGTTCTCTCTCTCCCTCTTAATATGTTGGCTTCTTGGGCCAACCCAGCATCTTCCCTGCCTAGGCAAGATTAGGAAGGCTCCAGAGATCCACCCAGCAGAATTAGGCTGGGGGCGCCTTGGAGAGCATGTGGTGAAAGATGGCAAGTTCAAGAGGACCTTGCAATTAAAGTTAAGATAATTCACTCCAAAGGTGGCTGAGGAGAATTTGTCCTAAGGTTGTCAAGAGGAGCTTGTCCTAAGGTGGCCTTTAAGAGCTTAGAAAGTTGTTCTGCACTCAGTAAGGGAGATAATGTCTATGAACATTCTGATCTTGGTTCTGACTTATAGCTTCTTGTTCCTGATCCCGAGTTGTACCTTGTTCATTAATAGACCACTTTGATCTATTGAGTGTTGTGTGACCACAGCAACAGATTATCAAACCCAGAAGTGAGACAGAGTGGTGTGGAAGGATTGACTTGTTTTAGAGTTGACAAAAAGTGTTGGAGAGTTGAGGTATGTTTGACCTCCCCCATCTGCACTGTTCCCAGTACTTATTGCCACTGAAGGTACCGAGCCTCTAATAATGGTGATGCTGGTAGAAATCCTAATGCCATTTAATAACAAATAGGTCTTTATCTACCTTGTGTGATTATAAAGCTGAGCTATTTCTAGAACATTCAGATAATGTCACTGGAACTCAAAATTCTAATGTTAAGAGTGGGTGCATTATTTTCAGGCACTGGGGTCCCCAACACTCCAAAAGTGATCCTCAGGAGTGACATTGCAATTGTGAAAATATTAAAAGACAGAGAGCAGACAGCTGGACACAGGGGCTCTCTTCCCATGTCAGGCCTGAGAGAGTGAATATATTTTCCAGTGGGTATATATAATGGAGCTTACAGGTCTTTCCATAAGGCGTTCGTGTCATGCAGTTAGCATGTACATAGTTAATGGGTCATATCATAAGCGGGTAAAATTCTAAACAAGCAAGATGCTGAGTTACCATCTTGACCTAGTGTTAGTTGACTTCAAACTGGCCCTGTGCCCTCCCCAGGTGTTTGCTACATTTATGTTGGGCTGGCTCTAGAACCTGATTGCTCAGATATACAGATAACCTTCAGGCATAGTGAAGTAGCCAGGTACAGAAATGATTCCTCTACTATGGGAGCTCCTTTAAGCCTGCTCCTTAATGTGGAGCTAGCTATTGTGGGGGCACTGTATTTGACCTGGAGAATGTATTTGAAAACATTTATTTCTCAGAACACTGGAGATCTTTCTAAAATTAGGGCTAGTTTTCTCGGCTGATGGTCGTGAATGTAGAAATAAGGTAAAATATTTTTGTACCAAGTCCTCAGTTAATGACGCATTATGGAATGAACTACCACAATAGTTTTTATTATTGTTTTCCTTTTTTTACTGTAAGATATATTTTTTTTAAATCTTCAAATGGAAAATACTTCATTAAGTAGACCCCTCTTACTACAGGAACCACTGACATTCAACGATGTGGCTGTAAAGTTCACCCGGAAGGAATTGTAGCTCCTGAACTCTGCTCAGAAAACCCTATATCAGGATGTGATGTTGGAGAACTATCACAACCTGGTTTCCATTGGTGAGGAGAATTCTCAAGTCATTGACCTCGTCACTGGCTTTTCCTGTCTTATATGTTAAAAACTTTGCGGTGTTTGTGGTATTCTCAAAGAGGTAGATTCTCATTGCATTTTCTCATCCTAGGTTAGTGGGTTAGGTCTTCTACCCTTGAAAGAATGCTATTTACTTTGTTCCTTTGAACATTATTTTTCTAGAAATACAAAACTGCAGTCTTTACACACTTTACGTTAATTTTGGTGTGTCCAAGATTCTGTAATTTCCCTTAAACAGGTTATCTAATTGTCACCCCAGAAGCTTTCTCTCAATTGGAACAAGAGAACTGTGTTTGGTATTAGAAGCAAACTATAGTGGAATTTTCTCAGATGCATGGTCAAAACACCTTAAGGGGAATTGGCTGGGGTAGTTGATTGAACAGGGAGAAGGCCTCATATCTATGAAAGGTGTCAGAAAATGCATAAAAGTGTGTGCTACTTTGTATGTGAGAGTTCACTTGTCCAAGATGTTGAGGGAAGTACACCTGTAGCTCTTATGAGATTAGATTTCCATTTTCTTGTTTTACACTAAGTGTGTTTGCTTCCATAATTTTCTTTAACATTCTGAAATTTTCCCTTCTTTTATGTTTCCACTTTACTATGAAAATCTGTCTTGCACACTTCTCTCCAAACAGAGAACTCTGAATTAGTAACTGTCCTCTGAATACAGCACATTCCTCCCCTACTGAGTAAGAATGGATATCCATTTGCAGTATGCAGCACCATCTTGCATCTTGAGCTCCCACCATAAACGGGTCTCCTTTGTGCTTCCTTAGCTTCCCCCCTTGGAGTTTCTCTAAAGATTTGGTGTCCATATTCTCATTTGGTGTCCTGTTCCTTTAAAGTTTTCTTCATGCAGGTGATGTCAGTTCTTTCTGTTTTCTTAGAGAGATGGTCAATTTGCCTTCTCTGTTGGAATTCTTTAACAGACATATTTCCCCATATTTTACTCCTTTTGGTGAAATATATTTATGACTTCTGTTGTTTCCGGGTATCTAAAATCATCTTCCTAGCAAGAAAATTATCAGCTTAAAGTATACTTTAGCACTGTACCTTACATTTTTTTCTACCTGTAAGATTTTTTTAAGTTGTCTGTTCCTCCAATAATTTTTGTAAGTGGAAAGGGCATGTTTTTTTTAAATTAAGCAATGTCTGCTATATATTTCTTACTATGTAGTGTCCCTTCCTTAGGCCCACCCCTTCTTAACAGGTCCAATACACGAAAGATGACTGTTGCTGCTTCTAAAGAACATTTTTGCAGTATATTCCAATAGGTTTTATTGCTGTTATTCAAACAATGCATAGTACATTCAATATTGCTCTCTTTTCTTTTCTGTCTCTTGAGTAGCCTTTTGGTTTCCATGTGTAAGTTGCCTTTCATTTCATCCCACATCTCATCTGGTCTCTGTCATTAGTCTTCAGTCAGACTTTTATTCCTCATGTTTATTCTTTACATAGTCTCTAAGCTGTGCTCTAGCTACTTTGGCTAGCTTCTACTTGGATTTGAGCAATTTATGATCTGTTCCACAGTTAACCCCTGGGCGTGTTTTGACTTATAAGCTTCTCCACCATTTCTTTCTGTAGATGTGGTTGATTTGATTTTCATTTGTTCCATTCCGGAAAATCCATATGTGTAGTTTCCATTTCTGGTGTTTAATAAGGAATTTGCTATGAATTCATCATTAGTCTCAAAATGTTATTAGTGAACCTGTGTGTCATTTCTGTTACTAAGGTCACATTTTCCAACTACTGCTACTTTCCCCAAATTTTACACTTATCAGTGTGTATGATTGTTTGGTTGATCAATGTCAGGCTGAAAAATTCATGTGAAAATTTCAATATATATTTTTAAATATTTTATTGGGAGCTCTTATAGATATCATAACTTCCCATAGTTCAATTACATGGAGCAGTCCTGTACAATAGCTACCACAGTTTGAAAACTTTTTCTTCTTTAATTCCTTGATATCAGCTCTCCTTTATCCCTTCTCCCCTCAATTTCATTATTGTGGTGGTAAACAGAACCTGGATGAAAGTGTGAGCAGCAGCCTTATATCTGTACTCCTGACCACAGGGCTTGGAAGACCAGTTCTAGTGCTGGAAGAAAACCCCCACAAGTCCCAAAGCTAGAACTGCTAATGAGCAATCTCCAGACAGAGATTTCCCCCCAACTGCCCTCCAGGAAGATGTTAGTATACAGCTGCTACAGGTGCCTGACTTCTTGCTTCTCAGCTGAAAGATGCCTAGCTTTGAAAGCAATCAGGTTCCCTTTGTTGCTGTCACTTAAGGAATCAATTATCTCTTTCTCTCTTAAATGCCCACTGGATGGGTCCTAAAGGACTGGTGTGTAATTGAAGGGCAGAAATAAAAAGGCTTTGCATTCTTTCACCAATTTATATAATCTCAGGGCATGCAGCTCCCCCGCCTCCCACACAAACACAGGCAGACACCTAGCTACCTAACAAGGTAGGCAGGATCTTTAGCCTCGGGATCCCTGAAATAATTGGATGAGCAACTTAAGACCGGTGCTGAGGGTAGGTGGAGTGGAGTAATTGTCTCCTGAGCGGGGAGAACAATAACAACAACATGTCTGCTCTTGTCGTTAAAGCTGCTGGCAGATAGTAATTAGCCATGCGCTTGTATGAGGTATCATTAAGGTGGCACTACAATGAAAGGATAGTGTGGCGATGATATTTAACTAAGAGTATGTGACTGGGACTCTTCTCCAACTTTGTGAATGCTTCTATGTTTGCTTTAATTGGTGCACAAAACTGAATAACACTTGTACTAACTGGTCTTGCTTGCAGGCATATGAATATTAGCCTACCACTGACAAAATTATACATCAGGGAAGATATTGCAGTGTGCTTTTGGATAATGAATATGATGCCAATCTTCTTGAATTTGTCGATCTCAGCCTTATAAACCACTTGATTATCTAATTAAAAATAGCCAGTACCAGTCTATTAAAGTTGAATAATGCATACACTATCAATTTTTACCATTCCATTTTGTTTTGACAACTTGCAATTTTTCATGACAATATTGCATGTATGCCATTTTCCATTTACTAGAGGATATTAGCAGCTATTTTTTCTCATTTTCAGTCATGCCATGTCAAGCACTGAAGGTCCCCAAAGCTTTTCCTCCATCTACATCATTATGGTTGACTGTACTTTGAGGATTTAGTACTTGTTCAGTGTTATTTCATTGCCATTAAACCTGAGGGGTTCATGTTCCAGAAGTCGATCACCAGATCTTCCTCCCAGTCCCTATTTCTGGAGAATCCACTAAGACCTGTGCACCATGGGTGGTCCTGCTTGTATTTGAAACACTGGGTGGCAGTGCTTCTGGCATCACAGCAACCTGCACGCCACCACAGGACAGCACTGTAAGAGGAGTGCTGTGAGCTAAAATACAGGCTCCACAAACATAAGGAATGTGTTTCTGTACCATAATCCCTTTCATATATACCTGTAAAAATGGTTTTCTCCCAAGTAGAATATTCGCCATGTTTCGCATTCCCAACTTTATCTAGCACTTAGTTATCTTTCAGTAAAGATTGATTAAATGAATACATTTAACCTCTACCAAATGGAATTAGCAAGTCATATCACTCCTGTGGTCTATTGGTCTCATGTCTTCCTTCTGTTATGTTTGTTGTATGTATTCATGTACCTCTTTAAGCAAATATCAAACCTGTGTCCATTTATCACTTTCATATCCAACCTGATTTCTATAGTAACTATTTTTACCATTTGAATTGTTTACATGATTGTATTTCGTCCAATGGGCAATAAACATTAAGCATAGTGTTTTATTTATAGTCATAAAAGAGGGTTGTCACTAAAGATCTACTTTATATCAATGTGTATTTTATGGGGTCCATTGAAAACCAAGATATTTAAAAGAGTCAATGTTGTGTTCTTTTATAGAAATCCAGAAAGATGATGATCATTTGCTTGAGCACTTGCAATGTGAAAGATGCATTGACAGAATGGAATGGTGCTACAAATGTAATACATATTCTCAGCATAAAAATAATTTTCCTCCAAAGGAAACTTATGAGATGTTTGGATTACATGAAAAAAATGTAAAATCAGATTTAATCATTCTGGAATTAAATCAGAACAGAAGCAACAAAATACAGAAGATGAGAAAACTTTTCTCCACAGTGAACAAGAGCAATTTAATACTGAAATGAAATTCCCTGAGTGTGAACCACCCAGGTTCATGAAGTCACAGTGCATTCAGCATCAGGAGTCTGATGAAATTGAGAAACTACACACAGGCGATAAATGTGGAACAACCTTCATTGAAGACTCTGTGTTCTATGAACACCAGATTATTGGTATACTAGATAAGACCTACGAATGCAGTCAGTGTGGGCAAATATTCAAGAAAATGTTCAAACTCAATGAACATTATCAAAAAAGTCATGAAGGACAAAAGCTAGGAAAATGCTTGCAATGTGGGAAAAATTTTCACAGTGTATCATACCTCAAGGGACATCAGGAACCTCATGTGGCAGGAATGTCCTATGTATGCAGTGAATGTGGGAAAGGCTTCACTAGGAAGAGTGATCTCACTGCTCATCAGCAAACTCATACTGGAGAGAAACCCCACATATGTGGTGAATATGGAAAAGCCTTTATCAGGAAGACTCTTCTCACTGTTCATCAGCGAACTCATACTGGAGAGAAACCCCATGTATGTGGTGAATATGGCAAAGGCTTTAGCCAGAAGAGTAAATTTACTGTTTATCAGCGAACTCATACTGGTGAGAAATCCTATGTATGTGGTCAATGTGGAAAAACCTTTCTCACGAAGAATGTTCTCACCATTCATCAGTGAACCCATACTGGAGAGAAACCCCATGTATGTGGTGAATGTGGAAAAGCCTTTATTCGGAAGCATGCTCTCACTGTTCATCAGCGAACTCATACTGGAGAGAAACCCCATGTGTGTAGTCAATGTGGAAAAGCTTTTATCAGAAAGAGTAAAGTTACTGTTCATCAGCGAACTCATACTGGAGAAAACCCCCATGTATGTGGTGAATGTGGAAAAGGCTTTATCCAGAAGACTGCTCTCACTATTAATCAGCAAACTCATAGTGGAGAGAAACCACATAAATGTAGTGAATGTGGCAAAAGCTTCATTCGTAAAGGAAATCTCAAAACTCATATAAAAATTCACAGGAGTAAAACCCTATATATGTGGCAAAGGCTTTATCCAGAAGATTTCTCTCACTGTTCATCAGCTAATTCACACTCGGGAGAAACCCCATGTATGTCATGAATGTGGAAAAGCCTTTATCTGGATGGCTTCTCTTACTGTTCATCAGTGAACTCATACTGGAGAGAAACCCCATATATGTGATGAATGTGGAAAAGCTTTCAGCCAGACACAATGCCTTACAGCACATCAGAGATTTGACAAAAGGAAAAAAGCCCTTTGCATGAATTAAATGTGGAACATCTTATATGTGGACATCAGATCTCGTTAATCATGAGAAATTTTCAACAAGAAAAACTTTCATTGGAGTTAGTGTAACAAAGCTTTCAAAACAAAGGAAGAGGTGCTGGAGTTTGGCCTGGGCCAAGTGTGTGAACGGACAGTTGTGACTTACCATATGGGTACCCGTGTTCTGTGTTGCTGTCCCTCTACTGACATGGCCCACCATCTTGGCGACAGATGACCTTCCAGACTTCCACAGAGTGCATGTTCTTCCTCAGATGCATGAAGGTTCCCTAGACTATACACGGTAGTCCCTGGAGAAGTGCTGACAAGGTGGGGAAACCACAGCTTCTGAGAGGAAAGCCTCACTGCCTTCATTCCCTTGTCTCTGCTGAAACTGAGTTTGTGTCTGGGCTCACACTGAGTTCCCATCACTGTGTAACTTGCACAGTAATACATGGCCGTGACGTCAGGATTCACAGAGCTCAGTTTTAAATTAACCTGGTTCTGGGATGTATCCCTGGTGATGCTGACTCAGTACTGGAGAGCTAGATTATAGTTTGCGCCCCCCATTCTCCCATATTATCCCAATCCACTCCAGATCCTTTCCTGGAGCCCGGTGGACCCAGGTCACATGATAGCTGGTTAAAGACAATCTAGAGACCGCACAAGTGAGAGATAGGGTCTGTGAGGGCCTCACTAGTCCAGGGCCTGACTCTTGTACCTGCACCTGGGCCTATACAGCTGGGGATAGAGAGAAACCCAGTGAGTCATGTGCCCCGATTCTTCACTCCCAGACTTCATGTCTGACTCCCTGAACCACTCACCACCCTGAGTTGCCAGAAAGAGGAAAACCCACACATGCTTCATGTTCATGTGGATAAGATTCGTGACACCCAGAAAATGCTCTCCAGGTGAGAAGGATTATGAATTTAAGTCCTTGCATGTTGTGGTTTTATTTGGGTTCTTGTCAGGCATTTGCGTGTGGGAGGTGCATGGTATGTAAAGGTGGAAAGGGCTGAATGGGGCCCCTGCCTCTGGGACTCACACTAGAAAAGTGATGCTGGTGGAGTCCTTGAGAGAACACAGCCCTCTCTTTGAGGTCTTCACTCTACCAATCATGCGGACATCTGTGCAGATTTTAAGTTTAATGTAGCTTTACATCTATTACCATCAGAAGTACACAGATGATCTGGTGAAATTAAAGACAATCTCTATGCTTACCATGCAATGGAATCAAGACTAGGCCTACCTGAATCTTTTCATTCCTTTGACCACGTAGGGAAACAAGTATATGTCTCCCTAAAA
The DNA here is from genome assembly GCF_050624435.1 of Tenrec ecaudatus. Classification (NCBI taxonomy): domain Eukaryota; kingdom Metazoa; phylum Chordata; class Mammalia; order Afrosoricida; family Tenrecidae; genus Tenrec; species Tenrec ecaudatus. Next base: position 67,318,931 of record NC_134544.1, on the reverse strand, counting down.
CTCCTTTCCCCTATAACATTTCAGAATATTTGGGAAAGGATAAAATATACTGCGTTATAGTCCATGTTTAATATTGGAAAAAAAGTGTTTCCTACCAACAAGGTTATTTGTGGGGAAACAGGAACCCACAGAAGTCTTAAGAAGGTCATATTTCTTCCCATGGATTAGTACCCTCTGTGGGTGATGGGTATTCTGAGCCCCCTGCTGACAGCAACCCATCACATACAGGAGAGGTGTTTCCTGGGCTTACACAGTCTTCCAACTTCTGTGGGGCACACAGTAACATTTTCTCTGGTCATAAGCATTCAGATTGTTGGTCAGGAGTGTTACCTGGAGTTGTCTCTGCAGATTTCCAAACACGGGCACTGGAGCTACCATAGTGGTCAGCACAGCAGCTCTAACTGCAGTCTGTATCCAGGCTCCTGTGGGGCCTAAGCACCCCTGCAAGTCAACTTTCTCCCTGAGGTTATTTTTACCTCTGGTCCCTCAGTGGGAAAAGCTTTAGAGGTAGAGAGTGCTACAAGTTGCAAACACTGTGAGCTGGATACAGTGAAAGGAAGTATGATCTACAGACATAGCTCTTTATACAGATTTTGATATTGAGATATACGCCACAAAAAATACTGGTAAAGAAAATCTGGCTCAAAGACAAAGATATTCTACAGGATTTAGGCTGCCTTCTTTACAGAGGAACGGGGAAGTATTTAAATCAGGCTTCTATTCAAAATAATTGAAACTGGAACGTTTTAGTTAATTATTTGATGTTAAGGGGAAAGTTTCTAGTCAGAATTATTTTGGGGGTGGTTTTCTGTTATGTTTGATGGGAAATTTTGCAGATGTTTTTAATTGTTGAAAACAATACTCTAATGCCACTGAACTACACCTGAGAAGAATGTTGCAAATAGTATTTTGTTGCATGTTTCATGAGAAAAATATGTTCCAATACATGACAGAAAGTTTTGCACACATAGCTGCAAACGGACAGAAATTCTTGCCAGTACAATATTTCAAAAACTTTAAAATATTGAACAGGAAAGGGATTGTGATATAAACCAATAACTGAATTTACAATAAAAAATTTCATAATGAAATAGTCTATGTTTATTATTTTATTTGATTATTTGTTTTTTGCCCAAACCATCTTATAGTTAGCTGTGGTCGTCATATAATCATTTGTCAATTTCACAGGATTAAGAGTGAAGGGGTGGAGTCTAGCCAGTTAATCAGATCATAGCCAATGTGGCCTCTGTGTTGGAGTGGCCTCCTGAGGATTCTGGGAACTCCTTCATTCCTCCTTGAATGTAGGAGTCTGTCTCTCTCTGTCTCTTTCTGTTGACTTCCTGGGAGACATTGCAGCTGACAAGACATGTGGAACTATGTGAGTGCTCTCAGCTGGAGAAATCACGTGGACCCATGCGAGCGCTGAGATGCTTACAATGCCACCAGATCCAGAAGACTTCCCACCCACTGGCCTGTGCTCTTGCTGCATTTGGCATCATTGCATGTGTTTTGTGAGTCTGAAGAAGACTTTAAAAATACGTATCGGACATATGGTCTAAGATTGGACTTAAGGAATTGATCTGGACTGGGCTGGGATGTTTTCTTGATATTTGAGTTCTCTTGTACATAAAGCTATTTCTCAAGGACGTGAGTGTCTATGAATTTGTTTCTCTAGTCTACCCATAGTAACATAGATATCATATCATCCCACAGTTCCATCACATCAAGCAGGAGGAAAACATCTTTCTTGAACTTTTTAATATCGGCTCCCTTTTACCCCACCCATTGCCCCACTGTATCTCCAAGAAATCCTTGTTTGTCTTGCTGCCTCTATACATTTATCAATTCTGGGTTCGTATACTGTTAAACAGAAATACACATAACAAAACTCAAGAGAATTACCCCCAATTGCAAAATACATCTGAGGTGAACCCAAAAGGAATTGCAAGTTGAGGAAGAAGGCAGTCCAAGTGTACTCTTCTGTCCTTCCCTGGAGTCCAGGACTGAACCAGTTGTGTTTAGGATCAATTATGTCAGTCTGGCTCCTGGGATGTGGTGACCTTGCTGGATCACTGCCTTTTCAGGGGCTTCTGTGTTCAAACATACTCTTTAGGTCTGGTGTCCTACAGCCTGCCCCTTCTACCTTTGGTTGAACACATGCTAACATTCCCCAAACTGATTGTTAAATATATTACAAGGAATACAAACGACGACGACAAAACTAACTCCCTGCCTTCCAGTAGATTCTCCCTCATAGCACAGCCCTATTTTGTCATCTTTGCTGGTGAGGAGGGAACACTGTTCTTTTAGCAGCTCAAACGAAGGATGCTTACAAAACAACATCCCTGCACTGGCCGCAAAGTGAGACTGCTGGCTGGGGGTAGTGAGACCCGTTACTGATGAGCCAGCTCCATCTCTTCTCTGTGTGTGCAAAGTACTGTTGCATGCAGTATTTGTTGGTAAACTGTGCTTTTGCTGGGGACCGCAGACAATGGTTTAACAGATTCATGCTGTTAAGTTGACCTTACATTACAATAGAGGGGGATACTATTGGAAGGAAGAATAAGGCTATTTTTGTACATCTACCTTTAAATTGAAGCAAAGCAAGTGAAAAAATATATTTAAAAGGAAAGCTAAGTGTTGGATCGGCCCTGTGAACAGCTCACTGCTGTGGGATTGCCAAATTTGCAGGTAGGTAGCTGGGTTGGGGCCTGGGATATAATACCAGGTGTCCTTTAAATTGGTTTATCCACAGAGAGCACAGCTGTGCTCTCAATCATGCCGTCGGAGTTCACAGCACCTTCCTGTGCTTTGCTTCCCTTGCAGGTGCTGTGGCAACTCCCGGCCGAACTGTTGATACTTCAGGATCATCCCACAGAAGCCTGCAGAGACAACTGGAGGCTTGATGGTGAACCACATGGTCTGCAGAGGGAGGAGAGCTCCCACTGGTGATAATCCCTAGCTATGCCCAGCTCCTTCCTGCAGATGATTAGATCAGGCCACGTGGAGAGAGTCTCAGCACTGGGGAAACAGGAGTGCTTGGAATCTGCCAGGTGCAGGGCTAGGTGTCGGTGGAGGTGTTTCTATATTGCTTTGAGAAAGGAATCACAAAATGCCTCACCGTGCTAGTAGAAATAGGACCTGGTATTTCCAGGTTTCCGGCACTTGTCCTGCACAGGCCAGGTACCTTTCAGAACTGGTGCCCAGACTGTAGCCTGATCCACTTCTGAATGTACACTCCTCCCTGGGCCATTCATTGTAATAGAAAATTGACACCCCAGGACCACGCATAAACAGCGGATAATTCTGAGCTGTTTAGGAAACCACTGTTATAAGCACAATAAAAGTGCACTCTTCTAAAAATAATTCACAGGGTACATAAGGGACTGTAGTGGATTGGTTATACTCCTCCCTTGCCCCAAACCACAATAACCTCTGGAAATACAGACTGGTATCTCTCATGAATATAGATGCCCAAATCCTCAACAAAGCCCTGGTCAATAGAATCCAACAGCATATAAATTTATTTTAAAAGACCAATATTCTCAGGTCAATGAATCAGGACAGAAAACCCAACAATAAAAACATCCACATACAACTGATTTTTACATTGGCCCAAAAGACATTAAATGGGAAGCAGGTGCCCTCCTCAATAAATGGTGCTGGAAAATCTGGATAACCACCTGCAGAAGAATGAAATGAAATATCTCATTCTATGTACTAAAATAACTCCAGGTGGATTAAACACCTACATGTAAAATCCAGAGCTAGCAGGATCATTAGTCCAGGGAATACATGGGTTGGCAGAATTAACAAAAGAAACATACTCCATAGAAGGTAACATAGATGAATGGGACCTATGAAAAAGAAAACACTTGTGTAAATCAATAGAGTTTATTTAATAAAAGAGTAAAAAGAGAGCCCACAGACTGGAAAAGGATATTTAGTAATGACACATCATATAAAAGACTAATGATTAAGATCCACAGAATTTTACAAGGTTATAGCAAGAAAAAAACTTTTGATAAGATGGGCTAAAGACCTGAACAAACAATTCATACAAGATGATAGATAAATGGCTAATAAACACATGTGGAAATGTTCTAGGTCTGTAGTCATTGAGGAATTGGAAATCAAAACAACAATGTGATACCAACTAAAGCCCAGTAATGTATCCCAATTTAAAAACAAAACATAACAGAACAATAAAGGGTGGACAGGGTCTGGTGGGATAAGGACTTTTGTACAACTGCTAGTAGTCATGTAAATACGTACAGCCACTATAGAAGGAGATATGGCGATACCTAAAACATATGGAAATTGAACTACCATCTGACTCACCAATACCATTACTGGGCATATACCCCAAAGAAATAAGAAAGAGATGACGAACAGACATGTGTTCCCCCATGATCATTGCAGCACAGTTCACAATAGCACGAAGCTGGAACCAGCCTAAATTCCCATCAAGAGAAAAGTGGATACATTAAAAAACAACTCTGATGTAAACACACAAATAATATGAATCCCTAAAAAGCAGCATTGAAACACTTCAAGTCGTGGAAGGATCTGGAAGACATGCTTAGTGAAGTTAGTCAAGCACAAAAGGACAAATGCTATTTAAGTTCACTCCACTTGGAAAAAGTCGCAGAAAGGGCACAAGCTCAAGTTTGCACGTCATCAGGCCCTCTGGCTAGGAGCTAGATCGCCTGGGAAAGAGCTGGACCAGTGCCATGAACCACAAATCCTCTGGTCAAGGTAAGTATAGTGGAGGTCATTTGGCCAGAGGACACTTCCTGATCTCCTGATAGCTGGGATCCATTGGTGGGGGAAAGGGGGCAGGATGCTGAGTAGTAGCAATATGGATCTGGGGTGAGGTCCCCTGGAGAGGGTGGTGGCCCTCTCAAAGGGGTGAGGCTTAGTGATGGTAGGGCGTGGGCAGCACTGAAGAGGGGAGATGGAACAGTCAATTTTGGGTGAACGTAAGTGCGTGTCTGCTCGGGTGTGGGAAAGGAGAGCTGACAGCCAAGTGGAGTAAGGAGAGACTGCAGGTGCTCTTCGGATCAACAGGTAGGGAGGGTATTTCATGACTTGCACTCGGAGAGCAGAGCTGACTTAGGACTCTGGGGTTACCTGGGAAGCCAGGTCAGATGTCACAGAACAGTGGGAAACTGAATCCTGACTCTCAGAGTACAAGTCATGCTGCAGAGCTGCTTCTGTGGGATCCCCAAATGGGAACTCCACTGGGGGAACTGGATTCTACCCCAGACTCACTGTAACCTGAGGAATTAAGCTGGAAAACACATGGTGTCTGGGGTTGAAGAAAATAGCTGTACCAAGAGCTGTCTACTATTGGTTGTCTAACAAACAAGTCTTGGTACAGCAAGTGTGCTGTGTTAAGACGTATTATCCTGGCAACTGTGTGGCTGTTCTGTTGCAGTCTGCTTATACTCATCTACATTAGGCTGTTTCTCACAGGTGTGCCGCCATTGGAGCTCACCGTCTTGAAGCAGTGTAATTTGTTTGGTTATTTTTCAGAAAATGAAACCTAGGGATGTTGTGCCCACAGGGAAAGAAAGCATAACAAGGTTTTAGGGTGCTTGAAGGGTGGAGGAGAAAAAAGGGAGATGATTTGAAGAAGTCTAGGAAGGAACCCTATCATTTGGAAAACATGTATGAGTATGCAAGAAATTGCACAATTCGTTTGGACAGAATTGAACTATGGAACAATATGACCTATACAGTGGTTGCCAAGTTAAATAATTTTAATTTTATCAAATAAAAGGTAATAAAGTAATAGATCAAGGAATGGGTTTGGGGCTTGCACTAAATCCTATCCCCAATTTAAGGACTATCAGTTCGAGCCCACAGGACGATGGCAACGTAGTCACACATGCCAGGGGGACTCTGCAGAATCCAGCCCAGGAGAGTTGCTTAGAGGGAAATTCAACGCTGCTGGATCGCAGGAGGTGCATCATAAAGATAAGTAGGCGCATATCCACTGGGTTTTGAAGGGCTGTGGGTTTTGGCTTACATCACTGGAAGCCGCCGGGGGCTTGACCTTAGCCCAGCCGCTGTAACTGCTGGAGCCGGGACCATTTGGAGCCCAGCCAATGTATTTGCCAGAGCCGGGGCCATTTGGAGCCTGTAGCAGGGCTTGGTCTAAACACAGCCACAGTTTTCCCCTGCCTGCCTCAGGGCAGGGACAGGACCCTGGCAGCTCCACCAGCAGGGATCAGGGTTCAGCTACATTGATTGTTGCTTCTGTTTATATCTCTGCTCTCTATTCCAACACAGCCGTGGAGGGCTGCACAGGAGCTTTTTCATGTCATGGCCACAGCTTGCGGTGCCTACGTGGTCTGAGCAGGGACTAAACCCAACACCCCACAGCCCAACAGGCAGGGATCAGGGTTCAGCTACACTGCTGCATCTGTTAACATCTCTGCTCTGTGTCCCCCCACTTCTTTGGGGGCTGCTCAGCAGCTTTCTTGCGACTCTTGGGGCTCAGCTGTGGATAGCAGCTGGGGCTTGGGGCAGGGAGTAAGCCCTTGTAGCTCCACAGGCAGGGAGTGGGACTCAGCTACATAGTTGCTTTTGCTTCCCTCACTTCCCTATACCCCTGCAGAGTCTAGTCTAACATTTTAATTTTTCTCCCCCTGCTCTTTATTCCTACCCTGCTCTCTCATGCTCCATTGCAGACATATGGGGCACTCCCATTGCCCTAGGGCATTTGCGCCTTGGCCACACCCAGCTAGGTGAGCTCCACCCTGCTTAGATAGCCAAAGGCTAGGGAAAGGCCTGCTTGCTCTCTAGGGGATACTCCTCAGACTTCTCACCAGGGAGTTCCTGCCTGAGTACCTGGGGACATAAGGCAGCTCAGCCAACACTTTTCAACATTCAAACCAATAACAGGAACATCAGCCCAGCCTGTGCAACACTGGGGCAGGCAGCCGACCTGCCATCTGGGGTACTCCCCTGATAGGGAAGCCACAGGAAGATAAAGTGGTAGGTTAATACCATAGCAAAATCAGCTGTAGGCAGTTCGAAGAAGCATTCCTGTAAGTCTTCCAGAGAGAGACTAGAAAATGGCACCTGGTCCCTCTAAAATAACTCAACGCAAAAAGCCATCACCCCTAACGACTTCAACGAAAAAAACAGGAGAAAAAAAGACAAAGGCAGAAGATGTCCTGAACATAACAACATACATAGAAGAAGCAGACATTGAGATGCCACTCAAAGAAACTCAGAATGCTGCTTGGAGCCATGCAGGATATGAGGGAAACAATACAGAAAAAGGATGAAACGATACAGGAGCTTAGCGAGGAGATAATGAAAAACAATAGCACAATCATGTTCCTTGAAAATTGATTGGAGGAATCAGAGAACCCTATCAGTGTCTTGGAGGACAGCCAAGCAGACTTTAATAAACGTGAACAAAAATCTAACAAGAGCATCAGAGAAGCTGAAGAAAACCTAAGAGCTATGTCTGATGCTATGAAGCAGAACATTAGAATTATTGGCCTACCGGAGGAAGACACAACAAAGAATCATCTGCTACAATAGCGAGAGAATTCTTGGAGGAAAACTTGCCCAGCCTAATGAATGAAAACCAGGCAACCATCCAGGAGGCTGAAAGAACACCAGCATGACAGGACCCCAAGATGAAATCACCAAGGCACATAATAGTTAAACTATCCAACTTTGAGGAAAAGGAGAAAATCATGACAGCAGCCAGGGAAAAACAAGCAGTCACATATAAAGGTTCCCACATAAGGATATGCTCAGACCTATCAGCAGAAACTATGAAAAAAAGGAGAGAGTGGAGTAACATTACTCCAAAAATTGAAGGAAAACAACGCAACTCCAAGAATATCTACCCAGCCAAATTATCGATCAAGATCGATGGAGAAGTAAAAGTCTTCCCAGACAAGGAAAAACTCAAAAATTACATTACAACAAACCCAGCCTTACAAAAGATCCTCGCCGACTCAGTATGGGCAGATGAACAACACTCACCAAGCACAAATAAGAGACCAATACATAGAACAACTTCACCCAGAGCACAACAAGGAGAAAAGAGACCCCAAGATAGCATTGGTTTAAGGATGGAAAGAAGTCAAGAATGATACACACAAAAAACACACACTAATGAGAAAGGAAAGTAGGAAAACTCCCAACACAAAAGGTATAAAATGGCATCACAGAGTCCACAGATGGAGATAATAACCCTGAAATCAGTGGCCTGAACGCAGGCATTAAAAGACTGAGACTAGCAGAATGGCTTAGAAAACACAACCCATCCATTTGCTGCCTACAGGAGACACATCTCAAGGCTACAGACAAAAATAGGCTGAGAATCAAAGGCTGGAGAAGGACCTACCAAGTACACAGCAATACAAAAAAAGCAGGGGTTGCAATCCTAATCTCGGAATAAATTGACCTCAAAGTACAAACCATAAAAAGAGATAAGGAAGGATACTATCTAATGCTCAAGGGAATCATAGACAATGAACCACTAAGCATTGTAAACATATATTCCCTGAATGAGAGACCAGCTGAATATGTCAACCAAACACTCCAAAAGATTAAGAAAAAATCACAGACCCGACAATTATAGTGGGTGACTTCAACACACCACTCTGAGAAAGATAGATCACAGGGAAAGAAACTCAACTATGATGCACATACCGGCTTGGGAGGAACTGGAGGAAATCATGCTAAGTGAAGTAAGTCAGGTACAAAAGGAAAAGTAAAACATGATCCTGCTGAGGCAAATATTAAAAAAAAAATGCTAATGTGGCATAGGGGAAAAAGTTACTATATACTAACATTTTTGGGTTGAAGACTGTGTAGTATGGCAGAGACCAGATCAAAACCAGGGATGCACATAGTAGACAACTGGGGAGGAGGTGGGGAAAGAAAAATAAAAGGATGAATATAAGGAAGAAAAGGTGAGCTGGGGCATGGGGCACTAACCCACCCAAGGGGAGGGTATTGTTTATATCTCCACAGGGAAAGTGGGACCAGACTTCCACCCAGTGCCGCGAGGTGTGAATGCAGCATTCCGGAGTGGAGTAGGGAACCAGTGGAGAGGTCTGGGAGGCTGGCCCCAACACCAAAAATTAAGTGGATTCCTGCCCCTCCCCCAAGAAGAATTTGTTTCAAAGGACGACATTGATTCTACAGCTCGGGCAGAAGGATATATCGGATCAGAGCACACGGGCGCAGATGAAGGGGAGGAGGAGAGAGTGGAGCACAGACTTGCCCACCAGGCCGTGAGGATGATGTTCCTGATTAGAGCAGCCAGTCCACAGAGAGGACAACATGGCCCCCACTATAAGACATGATACCCCTCAGTGACCAATGGCGCTACCGGAGAAAGCATCAGAGACACAGTGTGCAGATTGCACCTGACCTGATCCGACCACACTGAGGCAAATCACTGGGAGAGTTCAGCGGAACAGCAAGGGAATGGAGTGGCAAGGTCCCCAGGGAATGCTGAAAGTGGATTTGGGGCCAGGGCGTGGTGCCCATACAGACTGAACTGGAAAACACTCCTAAAGGCCAACAAACGAACCTTGAACTAACTACAAGCTTTTCTATCTTGATGTGTTTTGTTTTGTTCTTTGTCAGTGGTTTGTTGTTGTTTTGTTGTCTGGCTGTATACTGTTGCTTTGTTTTCCTCTGTCTTATTTTTGTGCATGTTATTATCTCCACAGGTTTGTCTACATGAGACAGGCTGGATGAACTATCTGGAGGAAAAACAAAGGGACCGACAGTTCTGGGGGTACCTGGGATAGGGGGAGATTGGGCGTAAAGAAGTGGTGTTAACAAACCCAGGGACAAGGGAGCAACATGGGATCCAAATTGGTGGCGAGGTGGGGAGTGGCTGGCCTGGTAGGGAATGATAAGGGCAAGGTTACTTAAAGAAGAGGTATAGCTGTAAGCCAGGTGGGGATGGAGCATGATAGTGGGGCAGGAGGAAAGTCAAGGGAAATAGAGGAAAGAACTAGGAGGCAAAGTGCATTTATAGAGGTCTAGACAAAGACATGTACATGCAAATATATATATGAGGATGGGGAAATAGATCTATGTGTCTATATTTATAGGTTTAGTATTAAGGTGGCAGAAGGACCTTGGGCCTCTACTGAAGCACTCCCTCAATACATGAATAGTTTCTTCTATTAAATTGTCATTCTATGATCCTCACCCTCCCGACACAATTGCTGAAGCCAAAGCATTTGAACAAGTAAATATGAAGAAAGTTGATGGTGCCCGGCTATCAAAAGAGATAGCGTCTGGGGTCTTAAAGCCTTGAAGGTGCACAAGTGGCCATCTAGCTCAGAAGCAACAAAGCCCACATGGAAGAGCACATCAGCTTGTGTGATCACGTGGTCCCGAAGGGATCAGTTTTCAGGTATCAAAGAGCAAAAAATCATATCATTGGCTGCACAGCTCCATGATACGATTGTCGAGGACAAACGGGTGCATAAGCAAACGTGGCGAAGGAATCTGATGATGCCCGGCTATCAAAAGAGATAGTGTCTGGGGTCTTAAAGCCTTGAAGGTGAGCAAGCGGCCATCTAGCTCAGAAGCAATAAAGCCCACACGGAAGAAGCACACCAGCTTGTGTGATCACGAGGTGCCAAAGGGATCAGGAATAAGGCATCATCATAAAAAAAAACCCAAAAACTTAACATCGTGAATGAAGGAGGAAGTGTAGAGTGGAGACCCAAAGCCCATTTGTCGGCCACTGGAGATCCCCTCACAGAGGAGTCTAGGGGAGGAGATGAGTCAGTCAGGGTGCGATGTAGCACCAATGAAGTATACAACTTTCCTCCAGTTCCTAAATGCTTCCTCCACCCCACCTCCCAACTATCATGATCTGAAATCTACCTTGATAGAGCAGAGGTTGTACACTGGTGCATATAGGAGCTGGAGGCACAGGGAATCCAGGGTGGATGATACCTTCAGGACCAGGAGTGTGAGGTGCGATACTGGGAGGGTAGAGGGTGAGTGGGCTGGAAAGGGGAAACCGATTACAAGGATCTACATGTGACCTCCTCCCTGAGGGACAGACAACAGAAAAGGGGTGAAGGGAGACGCTGGATAGGGCAAGATATGACAAAATAATAATTTAAAAATTATTAAGGGCTCATGAGGTAGGGGTAGCAGGGAGGGAGGGGAAAAAAGAGGATCTGATGCAAAGGGCTTAAATGGAGAGCAAATGCTTTGAAAATGATGAGGACAAAGAATGTACAGATGTGCTTTATACAATTGATGTATGTATACGTATGAATTGTGATAAGAGTTGTATGAGTAATAAAATGTTAAAAAAAGAAAATAATCTAAGAAGTTGTCCTAAATATAGAAGAGCACGGAAATAATATTTGTGAAAGCCTTATTAATTCCCTGTAGTGTGAAGATGCCTTAATACTGCATGCCATAAGGTAGTCTGACTTGAAAAACGTACTGATGAAGATCAGAGACTGGTGCCTTAACTACAGAATACAGCTCGATGAAAGAAAACCAAAATCCTCACTATAGGACCAATACAAATTACCATGAAAAATGGAGATATCATTGAAGTTGTCAAGGATTTCATTTCACTTGGACCTCAATCAATATACACAGAAGCCATAGACAAGTGATGTGTTTCCCTGGGCATATTTGTTTCCCAGGACCTCTTTAAACATTTAAAACGCAGTGTCTATTTGAGAACTAATATTTACCAGATCCAAGCTATTTTATTTTTAATTGTCTCATATGCCACTGAAAGTTGAAAAATGAATGAGGCTGTTTAAAAGTAAAATGATGCATTTTAATTATAGTGCTAGTGAAGAACTTGATAGTTTGATGCACTGTCAATTGTAGCTTAGAAGTTGTACAATTATAATGCTTGTCATAAATGGATACTATGAAAATTTCATTTTAAGTATATTAGAAATTTGTTGAGAGATCTGTCCATTAAAGGACATCATGCTTGATAAAGCAAAATATCATTGAAAAAAGGATGAACTTCAACAACATAGAACATCACAGTAACTGCAACTAAGCTCAAACTTGACAACTGTGAGAAGGAAGCAGGACCCATATGTGTTTCATTCTTTTTTTTCTCTAACATTTCTATGAGAGTGACATGATTTAATTTGACTTAAACAGCAAAATGCAATGCCAATGACAAACATTTTGCTTGATGCATAGTTAATTAAATTTTTCCCTTTACATATTGGCACCTGATAAGGATACCATTTAATACCACTTTTATTTAATAATATGCTGCAAGTCTTTATGGCAGTTATTGATCAACAAGTGTCTAATAAAAGCTGACAATGGTAGCAAAGATGTAAAACTGTAATTGGAGATGGTATCACTCTAAACATGGACAATCCAAGGCCCTACAAGAAAATCATTGCATCCAAATGAAATGTTCAGCAATTTCACAGGCCATAGGTCAATATAGAAAAGTCCATTTGGATTCCGTGTACCAACAGAGAACGCTCTGGAAAGGAATTCAAGAAAATAATACCATTTACAAGAGCCACCTATAAGATAAAATGGAAAAAACCTGGGCAGAAAAACAAACATCTGTACAAAGAAAACCTTAAAAACAGTACTACAGGATACCATAAGACATAAAGTGAAAAATTAGCCATACTCTTTAATAGGGAATTTTACTTTGTGAAAATATCAAACACACCACAAGTGATCTATAATTATAATGCAATTCTGATTCAGATCCCAGCATCTTTCTGAAAAGTTGAAAAAGAAAGGGAAGAGATTCTATACCTAGAAGCTCTGATGGTGTAGTGGATTATACAATGGGCTACTAGCTGCATGGTCCTCAGTTAAAAACTGCCAGCTACTCTTTCGGAGTAAGATGATCCTGAAAAGTTTTATGATCTCAGAAATCCAAAACGGCCAGTTAGCCCTTGTCCAATAGTAGTGGTTCTCAGCCTTTCAAATGCCATGACCCTTTCATACAGTTCCTCATGTTATGTTGTGGAGAACCCACACCATAAAATTATTTTCTTTGCTACTTCATGAATGTAATTTTGCTACTGTTAAGAATTGTAATATAAATATCTGATATGCAGGATGCATTTTCTTTGTTACAAATTGAACATAATGAAAGCATAGTGATTAATCACAAAAACAATATGTAATTATGTATTGTGAAATATTTATTTCTGATTACAAATAAATGAAATTTTGTCTTGAAGCATGGTGTAGCATGGTTAACAGTCTAATATAATGATAATAAACTGCATTGCTACATTTTGCGACTGTATGCATAAAAAGCCAGCGTGCGTGCAAATGCTGAGAAACCTTCCTTCTCACCAGATCAGAAGTTCTCAGTCTTTGCAAGAGCACAACGAAGTCTACTTTGGTATTTAGACTTGATAACCAAAAAGCTGGAAAGCCCTGTTTCACAGATATGTTGTTGGAAATGGAAGAAGATGGTCTCAGATAGGTATATGACTGCCAACACTTGATCCAGAATTTTGTAACTGGCATTGTAGCGAAATCAGTTTGTGCTGACTCACTGTTAATGAGTTCAATGAACACTTCTTGAACTGTCTCCGGAGCATCTTCATCTTTGACTGTGAATGGGTGTCTAGCAAGTGCAAATGGAATGTCAGGTAGATTTGGAAAGTACAATGAAATTTTATCTGCAAGCATGTGCAAGTGTTCTTTCATAGGCATGACCATCGTCATTCTTTTGTATGGTTCAATGTCATGTTCCTCAAAAAAAGCAGATACAACATATAAATTTTATTTTCATCCTTTTTTTGTGCCAAAGCTAAAGTTTCATTTGGAATGATCAGATCTTTTCAGAAAATCAAGTCATGTTGCATTTGTTCCTCACAGTGATCAATTTAACTCATTCAAGATGGAAAATGTGTCAACCAAGTAAGCTATTTTCTGTAGTTTACTTTGATCGCTGAAAAGTGCTTTGAACTGCGTTGTTGCCTTCTGATTTTAAAATGCTTTGAGTTCATCACAAAGCTCAAAAACACGTTTTAAAACGTTTACTCTTAACAACCATCTTACTTCCGTGTTAAATAGCAGAGCATTATTGTGCTCATCCATCTCGTTCTGCAGTTGCAGTCAACTGTTTAAAGTGCTCGCCTTTACAAAATTGACAGAACTTATGACACTATTCATTATTTCTTGTAACTCTTGTGGAAGCATCTCATTGCTAATATTTGCCGATGAATCATACAGTGAAGTCCGTTGACTTTTAGTGACTCATTCAGTACCAAACGTTGAAATGCAGGTAGGCATCCTAGCATAGCTGGAGCACCATCTGAGTAAACTCCATAAACTTTTCCCAAGAGATCTTATGCTCTTTCAGAAATGAACCTACTGTGTCAAATACATCATCTGCAGTAGTTGTTGTTTCAAGAGGTTTGCAAAAAAGAAACTCTTCTTTAAAGTTGCCATCATTAATATACCTCAGGTAAACCAGTAACTGGGACCAGGTTGCAATGTCTGTAGATTCATCAAACTGGATGCTAAATATTGGAAGTGACTGGATGCTAAATATTGGAAGTGGAGCAGATTTAATTTCCGGGATGACCTGATAAAGGATATCAGCAAACTTGTCACCTATTCTTCTGCGGACAGTATCATTAGATAAGGAAATTGACTGAATTTCATAACAAGTTTGTGTCCAATCATAACTCAAACAATGACTTTGGTCACTTGCAACAATAAATCCTCAGCAATGGTGTGAGGTTTCATAGCTCTGGCAACTCTGAGTGCCACCAAGTATGAAGCTTCATTGGCTGTTAACGTTTGGTTTGTGGTTTTGCCACCAGTGTCAAGTCTGGCTTTCTTGAGTCCATGAGCTTTGCTTCTAAAATAGTTGGTATAATTGTTGGCAAACACAGATGCTTGCTAACAAAATGGCGTTATAGTTTCTTTGGCTTCATATATTCAGCTGATAGAACTTCACAACAAATAACACATTGTGATTCCTCAATTCCTGCTGTAAATATTGAGATAAATACATACTGTAAAAAATCCTCGCTATATTTTATTTTGTTAACATTCTTCTCTACATGATTCATTGTCATGGCATGGTTTTCTAATGAAAATAATATAAAACAATCGCTTTAATAATACAAAAGGTGATACATGGCACAGTTCAGTCAATAGAGTTCGTTAAAGTTTCCTGTGATTTACCATTCTGTGGTTTTGGTTTGTTTGTGTTTTTTTACATACCTGTTACTCTCACAAGGGAGTAGTATTCATATCAACCATAGCTGAATTTAACAAGACCAATCAGCATCAGGATTAAGTTGCCATGGTACAGATATCCCATATTTTTGCAGTAGTTGATGATTTCACGGTACAGGATTTTACATTTACCCAATAATTATAATTCATGAAGTGTCGTTTTACCTCCAATACTACTGCTTTCAACACAGTAGCTGCTTTTAGCAGAGTAGCTAACTGCTTTCAACAAAGCAACTGATCTCTACAGAGTAGCTGCTCTCTACACATGTGTTACTGGTCCGCTTAAGCACATTATGGTGCCAACCCTTTCACATACACTTGTATTTGTATGGGGTAGGCGCGATGATGTCATCACACCAGTTACCCATATGTGGGTGTATCTGCACGAGTGCATACCCACCTGGAGATGGATGGAGGAGTGGTGTCTTGATTTCTAAGACCATTGGAAAATGTGTTTACTGATGATCTTAGGTGATCACTGTGAAAGGGTTGTGCTAGTCTGGGCACTTTAGAGAAACAAATCTACAGAAATTCATGTATAAGAGAGAGTTTTATATAAAGGTTAAGTGCACAGCAAGAAAACATCCCAATCCAGTGCTACCCAAGCTCACAAGTCCAAGATTAACCCATATGTCTGACACCAATCCATAAAGTCCTCCTATATCTCACAAAAGACAGGCAATAACACTGACTGAAGGAGGAAAGCCAAATCAGTGAACCTGTAAGCATCTCAGAGCTGGCGGGGGTCTCCACACGGCTGCTCCAGCACCCAGGGCTGCACTGCAGTAGGTCTATGTGGCTTCTCCTTGGGGATGTCTTGCAGGAAGTGAGCCTTGACAGCTGAAACAGGGAACTGGCCAAGGCAGCTGCACCCTAGTCCGACTATCGCAAAGCAAGAGACCCAAGAACTAGAAAGGTGAGGATCATCGAGCCATTTATCCTTCAGGCCCTCATTTAACCCCACATGTGTTTACCAGCCATGTTGGCACGAGTAAATACCTCAAATGTCGTTTGCTCATCCCCCTGCCCCCCCCCCCCCCAGCAAGTGGTCTCGAACCATAGGTTGAGAACCAGAGCCTTATAGGGTTTCTAATATTCTTAAGTGACTGGACAGCAGTGAGTTGGGTGTTTGGGGTCCAGCCTCTATACCTGCAACTGAGATAGACCCAAGGAAACAAGGACAATCACAATGAGCCATGTGATCAAGAGAAGCATCTACACACTATCATGTCTGAATCACTCAGGCGCTCTCCTCTGGAAACGTCTCAGAATAGACTCACTGTGTTTTGATTTTTCTAAATGTAAATCAACCAGATATTAGGGAAGAGGCTGGAAAGGATGTATTTCTATATAAGCCAATGGTCACACAACATAAAATGCTTCATAAAGCAAAGGCAGGTGAACCACTCAAGAGAGATTTGAAAACAGTTTCCCTTTGAAATTAATGGATTGAAACCTGAGGGCACAGACATGAATGACCCAGCAAACTGTAGTGAAGAGAAATCATTGTCCACTCCAATGAGGCCATCCCTACACTCTACCCCTGGTCTTTCCAGTTTTCCACCTCACCACTTTTTAGCACTTATTTCATGGAATATAATTGTTTTCCTCTTTTCACAACTTTTTACCTTACTCTACTATTTCCTTTCTAAAGCTTTACAACAATCCTCTTCTTTTTCTTCTTCTTCTTCTTCTTCTTCTTCTTCTTCTTCTTCTTCTTCTTCTTCTTCTTGTTCTTCTTGTTGTTGTTCTACTACTACTACTACGACTACTACTACTACTACTACTACTACTACTACTACTACTACTACTACTACTACCACTACTACTACTGCTGCTGTGTCATCTTTTTTTTTTAAATTAAGAGAAAATAGAATGATTCCTACTGAAATTCCTGCTAAATCTGTTGCTAAAATCCAAATTTTGTTTTAACAAAATAAACTAAAGAACACAGCAGACCATCCTATTTGTGCTCTCACTTGTACCTGCTCCTGGAACCTGGGCCTGTGCTATTTGGGCCTGAGCACACCCATTGCCCCAAATTCCCTTCAGTCCAACCCCACCCCTGTGCTGCAGAGTGGTTTGTGTGGGAATTCACATTGACTTCTCTCTCTGTGTCTTCTTGCACAGCCATACACAGCTGGATCCTCAGTGGTCACAGAACTCAGGTGCAGGGAGAACTGGTTCTTGGATGTGTCTGGGTTGCTGACTAGATCTCTGAGATTTGGTGTGTATTCGCTAAACCACTCTGACCTGTAGAAGCTCCTTCCCATCCACTCACAGCCTCTCTCAGGGCTGCCTGATCTGCTCCCATGTGGCACTGGTGCTGGAGACTGAGTCCCCAGTAATGGTGCAGATGAGAGTGAGGTACTGTGATGGTCTCACCACCTCAGGGCCTGACTACTAAAGCTGCACCTGGGACAGGACACCAGGAGTCTTAGGAAACAAGCTTTGAATATCCCATCTATCCATAAATCTGCTGTGACCTAGTGCATCTCCCTGCCATTGACCCGATGGGAGACCTAGGACCATCAAAACGAGCAAGCGGATGGAGACAGACATTTCTGTATCAAAGTCTCCCTGGCTCAGCAGGCTCTGGAATTCTGGTTCCAGAGGAGAATCTTGAGGGGAGTGAAGGTGGGTGTTCATATCATTTGAGAAAATAAACCACACCAGTCTTCTGCTTGTGCTAATGGACAGGGGTCACAGCTCCACAAGGAAGCTTCTCCAGAGCTGGGCCTTGAAGCAAGTTGGATGGCAAAAATATGTCAGAAATGTGAGTGAGGTGGCCCACAGGCATACACTGAATTTTTACCCTGCCCAGATCCCAATATTTGCAATCACAAAATTATCAGGGTTCCATTGTATATGAATTGTTTGATTTGAACACACGCATCCACTAATGTATGCATTACTGTATTCATTGTGAGTTCTGAGAGCTATGAAGACACCAGACAGTCTTCTGCACGGAGGGAAAATCAGTAAACCAAGCAAGAAACGAATGAGCTAAGAAACGAATGATTTCGTCCTCAAACTAAGCCCACTGCAAGTGCACCTATCCTGTCTCATGGGAACCTTATAAGACTGATTATAAATGTTCCTGAGAACTTCTTTGACCATAAATACTTACAGGAAGAGACAACCTCATCTTACTCGGGAGGCACAGTGGGCTGGTTTGCAGTGAGCAATCCAATACTTATCCCACTGTGTCACCATATCTTCATATATCTCTACACCAAGAAGCCCGTATAAAGGGCTGTATAAATGTCACATTGAGAAGCCAAGTGGTGATTTTTTAATACTATTATGTGACTATGAGCTCTGGGCTATGAATAAGGGGGGCCATATCCAAAATTATGGCCATTCACTTACCTTTTGGAATAGGATGTTGAAAGCACCACAAACTGGGCTATCAATATAACAAACATCTGTTTTGAGGGAAATACAGCCAAGGAATACCTTAGAAGGAAGGATGATGAGACTTTGTTTCATGTAATTTGGACAGGCTATCATGACACCAGTCTGTTGAGAAAGACATCATCCACGATAAAGCATGGGATCAGTGAAGGAGGAGGTGATGGATTGACACAGTGACTCTAACAATAAGCTTAAAAATATTCGTTATGGTTATGGTACTGAACTAGGCATGATTTAGTTCAGTTTTACATTGAATCACTTAGCGTTGCAATTGTCTCTGTGGCACGTAACATCATCAAAACAAATGAAAAGACACAATGTTCTTCCCAGATTGAATGACAGTGCTGGGGGAATGGGTATATGTTTTCTTTTCCTTAGAAAAGGAAATATGTAACAGAATACACTCTTTATAACTGTTTTTATGTTGAAGTTCCCCGTGCCTTCGTTAGTTATTGGTTGCAAAAGTCTTGTCTACATATTTATAGAACATTAAGCATCCAAGGTTGTTTGGGTGCAAAAACAGTTAAAGACTCGTATTGACCCTACATGAAAGAGAACTGTCTGAAAGGATTTTCTTTTCTGTAATAATAATTGGATAACCATATCAGGTCTTTAACCAACTGAATTGCCAAGGTTTTGAACTGTCTACCTTTTGGCTAGAAGTTGAGCATTTAATTATGCTCACATAGTTCTGTGTTTCAGGTTCACCTATGTACAATTCATATGCATCTATTTTTACTTTCTACAGGTGAACATTTCTGTGCATGATGGCTGGTCTTAAGACATTATGTAGAGTTCTTCAATGCAAGTACTGTTACTATTATGTGTTCCTTGAGTATTTACTATGGGATTCTGTCCTAGGCATTGTGTGATTTTAATAGTAACCCTGGGCACCATCTTCAGTGCCAGAAACACCTCCCAGAGTTGTGCAAACTAAGAGTGACTACTATAATAGCCAAATACCCCATAAAACATATCAAGGAATTGGCGCATTTGGGATATGGTGTGGCAGTTTCATAATCTCTTGACAACTTGGGAAGGGATGGAGTCTAGCCTATCAATGAGGTCACAGCTTGATGAATTCATTTGGAGGTGCAAAGGAGATAAATAGCTCACTGGAAGCCAGACCCAGATAGAATCTCTACCTGTTGAAATATTCCTGTTTACAAAGCAACATGGTGCTCCACTGATAATAGCCAGAGCCCTGGCACTGGAGCCCTGGCAATGTGAAGACCCATGCCAGTGCTGAGATGCTTCCAGCACCACCAGATCCACAAGACTTTCCACCCACTAGCCTGTGATCTTTGTCACTACATGTGTTGTGTGAGTCTGAAGAAGAATTTATAGATTGGTGTCAGACATATGGGCTAATATTGGACTTATAGATGTGATCAGAGCTGGGATGTTTTCTTAATATACAGTTACTCTTTGATATAAAGCTCTTTCCTATACACATGTGAGTGTCTTCCTGGATTTGCTTCTCTAGTCTGCCTGGACTAGCACATGGTGTTAGAGAATAATGTTAAATTTGTCATGGGCTGCCTGAAGTTCTGTCTTAGAGTAAGCACATCTTGTTTAATTCTTGTAAGTTTTCAAGTAAGATTTTATCTCACTTATTTGGGCATTACATTAGGAGGAACAAGAACCCAGAGAATGGTCTTGTGCTTGGTAAAGTAGAATGTCAATTAAAATGGGAGAGACTCTCAATGAGATGGATTGTCACAAAGGCTGCAACGATGAGTCCACATAGAGCTACCATAGTGGTCAGCACAGCAGTTCTAGCTGACCGGGCACTGCAGTCCTTATCCAGGCTCCCGTGCTCACCTCTTTCTTCACTTGGTCCAGAGTGGGTGGGTTCTTAGCATCCTTGCAAGTCAGCCCACCCCCTGAGGTTAGTTTTATGTCTGGACTCCCACTGACTCTCCCTCACTATAAAATACTTTGGACATAGAGTGTGATACAAGTTGCAAACACTCTGAATTGGTTGCAGTGAAAGGAAGTACGATATATACATGTAGATATTTATCTAGATTTTGAGATTGAGATATATACCACAATAAAATACTGATCAAGAAAGAAATTTGCCTGAAAAACAATCAAATATTGAACACCGGTTAGGCTTCATTCTTTCCACAGGAAGAGGAAACGTACTTAAAGAAGATTTCTATTCAAATTAATTAAAGCAAGAGAGTTATAGAGTTATTTATTCCACGTTAAGGAGGAAATTGACAAGTCAGAATTCTTTTTTATGGGTTTCAGTGACGTGTGGTAGGAAAATTTTCAGCTGTTGATAATTGTTGAACACAGTGATAATCTAATTCCATTTGTGTTAGTGTGGGTATATTAGAGAAACGAGTCCACAGAAACTCATTTGAATAAGAGAAAGTTTTATATAAATGGTAAGTTTACATCAGGAAAATATCACAACCAAGTACTACCCAAGTCCACAAGTCCAACATTAGCCCATATGTCTGACACTAATGCACAAAGTCCTCCTCCATGTCACAAAACACATGCAATGAGACCGATTGCAGGAGGAAAACTGGATCAGTGAGCAGTGTATGCATCTCAGCGCTGGCAGGGGTATCCACAGAGCTATTCCAGCACCCAGGGCTGCATTGGGGTAGGTACATGCGGTGTGTCCTTGGGGATGTTCTTGCAGGAAGTGAGCCTTGCCAGATCAAGCATGGCACTGGGTAAGGGATCTGCAATCTGCTCCAACCATCAGAAAGCAAGAGACCCAAAAACTAGAAAGGCAAGGCTCACCGAGTCATTTATCCCTCCGCCCCTCAATTGACCCCACATGTGTTTATCTACCAGGTTGGTACAATAAACCACCTCCCTCTCCATTGAATTATGCATGAGAAGAGTGATGAAAATATTAGTTTGTTGCACGTGTATGAGAAAAATAACTTTTAAAATATGACATAGTTTTTCAACCACAATCAGAAACTGACGGAAAGTATTGCTGGTACAGCAACACTTCAAAAAGCCAGCTAAAACATTGAACCCGAAAAGAGATTATGATATAAGCCCAAAATTTGAATTTGTAAAAATTGTTAGCAATGGAATAGTCTTTATTTAATATTTTAATTATTTTCTCACTTTTTTCCCCCTCCAAAACCATTTTTTGGGGAGCAAATACAGGTGTCATGTTCATCAGTAGTTCAAGTGCATCAAGCAGTATTGTATGACTGCTACCACAATTAGCTTCAAAACATCATCTTCCTTCTTCAACTAATGGCATCATCTTCCTTTATTCCACTCCCCTACCCCCCACTGTAGCCCCAGAAGCCCTTATTCTACTTGCTGTCTCTTTATGTACATCAATTCTGGCTTTCATCTACAGTCAAACAGAAAAACATATCACAGAAATTCAATAATGCTATCCCCCAATGACAAAACACATGAGATAAACTCTAATAGGAATTTAAAATTGAGGAAGTAGGCAGTCCAAGTATAGTCTGCGGCCCTTGCCCGGAATCCATAACAGACCTAGGTGTGTTTCAGATGTGTCAGTCTGGCTACTGGAATGTGAGGATCTTGCCAGTTGACCGCCTTTCTCAGGATTTTCTGGAACCAAAAGCACTCTTTAGTAGCTGGTATCCTGCAACACACCCTGTGGCTCATGCTGAACAAGCAAACGGCTTGTCCTTCACATGACATTAAATACACCAAGCAACAACAACAAAAACAACACAACCAACTCCCTGCCTTCCAGGAGGTTTCAGCTCACAGCACAACCCTATTTCTCTATGTTTGCTGTTGAGGAAGGAACACTATTCTACAACTGCAGCACAAACAAGACATGCTTGCAAACCTCCATTCCTGCACTGGCCACAGGTGAAGCCACTGGCTGTGAGGACTGCTGCCTACTTTGATGATGAGCCGGCCCTGTCTCTTCTCTGTGCGAGCAAACTACTGTTGCACACAGAGCCTGTGTGTGAGCTGAGCTTTTGTCAGTGACCTCACACACTGGTTTTACCGAAATCAACAGTTATATTTTGTGCAGTACACAAGAAGGGGAGTAATTCAACTTGAAGGGAGACTAAGGTTATTTTTATAAAAGTACCTTGTAAATTGAAGCACAACCAGCAAAATATATGTAAAAGGGAACCATTAACATGTTAATAATAATTTTATAAATAATATCATAAAAGGTGTCACAGAAAAGGATGATATAATTAAAATGAAAACACAATGTATGAAGTTCTATGGAGACCAGGATGATGGAAAAAATAGAACAATTCCTGATAATATCAAATACGATTAAACAAAATACAGAATACACAGAAAGCAATTAATGGACATAAACAAACAAAACAAGATACAAATTCAGAAATTTGATAACTGTAAGCCATTGGCACCAAGTGAATCCCAAATCACAGTGACTCTCGGACAGAGTAGAACTGCTCCGTAGGGTTTCAGACACTGTTAATCTTTTGGAGGAGCAAACAGCCTCATCTTTCTCCCTTGGAGGAACTGGTGGTTTCAAACTACTGACCTTGCACTTTGCATCCCAATATAAAATAAACAAAAAAGATGGCAAAATTAAAAAAAAAAACTGTCCCAGGGGAGGCTAAGAGTTAAGTGAGAAAGCCCTAATTCCAACAGGAAATCCTCCCTGTCATCTATCTGTGCCTGTCTAGGACTGGGTGTCTGTGCTCATGAATCCTGCGTGCCCCCTGCTGCCCAGTGTCTCCCCTGCAGGGGAGATTTGTGTCTGGGTTCACACTGACTTCCCCTCACTGTGTGTTTCCCTTGCACAGTAATGCATGGCCGTGTCCTCAGCAGTCACGGGCTTCAGCTGCAGGGAGAACTGATTCTTCGATGTGTTTCTGGTGATGGAGAGTCAGCTTTGAAAAGACGGGTTATAATATGTATTACCAATAGAGCATAGCTCTCCCATCCACTGCAGCCCCTTTCCAGAAGTCTGGCAAATCCAATGCCAGCAGTAACCACTGCTTGTGATGGAGAAACCAGAGACAATGCAGGTGAGGGACAGCTTCTGGGACGGCTTCACCAGTCCTGGACCTGACTCCTGAAGCTGCACCTGGGACAGGACCCCTGAAAACAAAAACAAATGTTCCATGTCAGTCACTTGAAGTCATAACTATCCCCATAGACCCAGGTCAGATATCTGTATCTCTCACCTTGGGGAACTGTCACCAAGCATAGGAGAACACATAACAATAGCATCTTAACACCACACCTCTGCTTTCCCAAGAGACCTACAGCCCCGTCTGAAGAGAACTGATAGCTTTCCCACCCCAAGGGTGAAATTGTACCCTAGTGCCTGAAATATAATTTGCATATGAGGATGTCCTGTCCTTATAAACAGAAAGTGATAGAGACCAGACCCCCTCTATCTTCTGAGCTCATGGTAGGGTAAATGTTTGAACTCATATGCATATTAGTCTATAACAGAAGAAGTTTTTACCAAGAGGTGTGTGGGAGAGGTCAAAGAGTGCCCAGAATTTCTGAGCCCAGTGTTCTTTCCTTCCCGGTCCTCATTGCTCCTGCCCTGCCTTGGGCTCCTGTATATCCTGTGCCCCAGAGAGTGGGCAGAATATAGTTTGTTAAAACCATCAATTGGACCCCAAGTCATCTTCAGACCTCACAATTTCCAAGGTCCTTTTTTTCCTGTATACCCTGAAACTTCTTAATTAACCTCCTCAGAGCCTTAATAGTTTTCCTTGTGTGGGAGTGACATCTTTGAGAAGCATGAATATCAGGTTAGTCCCAAGGAGTTGTGGTTGATAAGATCCCAAAGGTCCAACTCTTCTATGAAGCCATTCAGTTCCAATTTCCACCTACTCCACTCTTGAGGAGATTCCCTTATGTTTCTGGATTCTGTGAATCAATGAAAAATCCAAAAGAAATTAATGAAATTTTGAGGAAAGGAATCACGTGGTGGTGGGTTCTGTTCAGTCCAAATTCTGACACTCAGGAAAGGGTAAACCAGATGCTGTGCCCAAAGGACAAGCTCCACTCCCAGCTTTGCAGTTTATTTGCACACATCTGACCTGAAGCCTCAGGCAGAATGTTTCCAGTCAACATTGTCCCTCTGCTAATCTGTTGCAGCCAGGATTTCCCAAACTTGGGCCATGGTCATCACCAACCCCACTACTCTTACCTGTAATACCCACACTACATCCCAGAGCCCAATGATCGAGGTCAACCTCAGTGTAAGCAAAGTGATTCAAGTGTTACTGGGTCTCAGGGAAGAACGTGACACCTGGAAAAGTTGGGCCCCAGGCAAGACAATATTTTAATTCAGTAGCCTCTAAGAAATGCAAGATTCTGAATAGAAAACCACTCCCTTGTTTGCTAGAATATCCGGAATAGTGAAAAATCAGTCGAGTCATGATTTCAAGTACAAAGATGGAGAAAACCAGTAAATGAAAACTAATCATTTAAGAAAAGGCTCAGAGTAAGAGTCAAGTACAATATTGTCGACTTTGAAACCAAAGACCTTTTCCTGAAACCCACGAGGCACTCGTCATTATAATTAGGTCTATCCATCCAACTGATCCTCGACATTTAGAGATTAAACAGACACTCTTGTAAATGTCCCTTGCCCTGGGACTCTGGTTCCATTGAAATGTGAGCATCTCCAACCACAGACAGCCTCTCCATTTGTGCTCTGGGCACAGCCACGTCACAACTGCTCATGGGTCTCACCTGACATTTATTCCCTAAACTCAAAGATTGTCTAATTTTGGAAAATGGTACATATTATTGGCTATAGAAGCTGTGACATCTATAAACATGTAGTTTATAGATTCTTTCCTCATAAAGTTTAAATATTTTCCTCAGACTGAGGGTTGACAACACTCATTTGCTGATTAATTAGAATCTGTACACCTCCAAATTAATGTTTCTTTTTACGGTGGGGAAATCCAAGCACTACGTGTTGGTCACCTGGACTTCTTTGTGCCAGAATTTGCTGAAGGGCATAATCAATTACTTTAAAGTGAAGACACATTGTACTCACTACAATCCAGGGGTGAAAGCACAGGACACTCTAGCATTTTTCATTTGGAGATCATTGAATTGGTTCACTTTTCATATGCACACTGGCAGAGAGAGCATCACTTGATCCTGTTCATTTCATCAAACCCCCATCTCACTCTTTGCTCTTGGTGCTTGTCTAACCGATTCAAGCTTGAGACCGTGATGTAGCTTGTGTTAATCTGGGTAGACTAGAGAAAGAAATCCATGGACACACATATGTGTATAAAAAAGATATTTATATACAAGAGCAATTGAACATTGAAAAACATCTCAGCAAAGTCCAGATCAAGTCCATACATCCGATATTAGCCCATATTTCTGATATCAATCTGCAAAGTCCTCTTGAGATTCACACAACACATGCAATGATGCCAAATGCAGAAGATCACAGGCCAGTGGGTAGGAAGTCTTTGGATCCAGTATCATTAGGAATATCTTAGCCCTGGCAGAAGTCTCTGTGGCTTCTCTGGCTTCTGTGGTCTGGTTCTGTCCATGTGGCTTGTCTTCTGGAATGTCTCCCAGGGAGTAGCAGAGAGAGAGAGGTGTCTTCTTCCTCCAAAGAGGAAGTATCGGAATTCTCAGAAGGTCATGCCAACAGAGGTCCCTTTGGCTATCTTCAGATTGACAACCTAGACTCCACCCTTACACTCTCAGTCCTTAAATTGACACCAGATTAGGTGACTACCACATAGCTGCACACTAGTTCAGGTCACTGCCATGATCATATCATAATTTCATAGCAGTGATTAGTAGGGGTCTTCTTAAGTGTCAACCACATGACATTATTCATGTACACATCACTATCCTAACAGGTTTGGTACACATGTTCTCAATGATCTCCTATCTCCCTGTACTCTGAAGGAGCAACACATCGAACTCTTCTAGACTCAGATGTCTGGGTTTCTTTTGCAGTCCCCTATCTCATGAGGTTGGGCTTGGTCAGTCACTTAATCAAGGTGCACTGCATCTCTCAAAATTCTGAAAGATGGAAATAATAGAAAATATGGCTTAAGGAAAATGCAATAATATTTGCTCCAGTTGTCTATTGTTGTACAAGGAATAGATATACATTGCAGCTTAAAATTGAAAGAGCTTTTTGCTTTTTATTTGTTGCTTGATTTCCCTTTTAACTCTTTTGATGCACATAAATGTCTGATTTTTAGATCACTCTCATCTATGTTGCCTTCTTTGTGTGTACTTCCTTTGCTGTGTTTGACAGCGTATGAACGCCCTGAAATGGGGCACTAACATGTGTCCCTGCTTCCTTATAAATGGTCTTCATAGCTCTGGGATTCATATTAGGTCCTTGATCATTACACTTAAAACAACAAACATCGTATTTTGAGAGAGAGAGCTGCTATCAGGAAGGAAAAGGAGCAAGTTCTTACCTTCTCTGGAGAAGATGTCTTGGATGATATTTAAACTCAATAAGATTAGGCTGAAACATTTAAGAAACAGTTAAATGTTCCTTGGGTTAAAGTAAATAGCATCTCCCTGGAACACAGACTTAAAAAAATACTGTTTTCTTGCAGAAAAATCCCTTACGCTGCAGATAATAAACAAAACCTTATTTCCTTATATCCCTTGATCATGGCTACAGTAACAGATGAAGAGTCACTGCCCCATGCACCAAGATCCACCACTCCTGACTCTGAGAAGAACAAAATGACTTTAAGGCTCAATACCAATTGGTAAAAATCTATCTTTTAAACAAGCGGCCATCTAGCTCAGAAGAAACAAAGCCCACCTGGAAGAACATACCAGCCTGTGTGATTGAGTGGTCCCGAAAGGATCAGTTATCAGGCATCAAAGAACAAAAAAATCATATCATTGGCTGAACACCTCCATGATAGGATCGCTGAAGACAAATGGGTGCATAAGCAAATGTGGCGAAGAAAGCTGATGGTGCCCGGCTATCAAAAGAGATAGTGTCTGGGGTCTTAAAGGCTTGAAGATGAACAAGCGGCCATCTAGCTCAGAAGCAAAAAAGCCCACATGGAAGAAGCACACGAGCCAGTGCGATCATGAGGTGCCAAAGGGACCAGGTATAAGGCATCATGAAAAAAAAAGATATATATGTATATGTATATATATGTGTGTGTATGTATATGTGTGTGTATATATATATACACACCATATTGAATGAAGGGGGATGAGCATAGTGGAGACCCAAGGCTCAAGTGTCGGCCACTGGAGATCCCCTCATAGAGGGGTTTAGGAGAGGAGATGGGTCAGTCAGGGTTTGAGGTAGTACCGATGAAGAACACAGCTTTCCCCCAGATCCTGGATGCTTCCTCCCCCAACTACCATGATCCGAATTCTACCTTGCAGGCCTGGATAGGGCAGAGGTTGTACACTGGCGCATATGGGGGCTGGAGGCACAGGGAATCCAGGGTGGATGATACCTTCAGGACCAAGGGTGTGAGGGGCGATGCTGGGAGAGTGTAGGGTGAGTGGGTTGGAAATGGGGAACTGATTACAAGGATCCACAAGTGACCTCCTCCCTGGGAGATGGACGGCAGAGAAGGGGGGGAAGGGAGACTCCAGATAGGGCAAGATATGACAAAATAACAATGTATATATTACCAAGGACACATGAGGGAGGGGGGAGCGGGGAGGGAGGGAAAAAAAAGAGGACCTGATGCAAAGGGCTTAAGTGGAGAGCAAATGCTTTGAGAATGATTGGGGCAGGGAATGTGCGATGTGCTTTATACAATTGATGTTTTTATATGTATGTATTGTGATAAGAGTTGTATGAGCCCCGAATAAAATGTAAAAAAAAAGAAAAGGAAAAAAAAAAGGAAATGATTAGGGCAAAGAATGTACAGATGTGCTTTATACAATTGATGTATGTTTATGTATGGATTGTGATAAGTGTTGTATGAGCCCCTAATTGTTAAAATTAAAAAACAGTGTCAAAAAAATAATAATAAAAGCCACCGTAAGACAAAAAAAATAATCTATCTTTAAAAGGGCAAGTCTAAAGTCATGCCCCAGACCACCTCTCTATTTAGGCATGAAGTCTTCCATCTGAAGAGGAAGAGCTTAATGATTAGTAGCTGAAGGCACTGGGGAAAACCTTTGCACCAACGGAATGAACAACTTGGAAGAAAAGTTCTCTGCCCAATGGGAAAGGGTAGGCAGAATGTGCAGATCCGTAGAACCTTCGCAGACTAAAAGGAACAGGTAGAAACCACATCTCAGAGCCCGGTCCAGGAGGACCCCCTTGGAATGAGGCTCAGTCAAAAGACCAGAGAAATGCTCATGGCCCACACCCTGCCACAACAGTGACCCGCACTCAGTAAAAATAACAGCAGGGTGCATCAGGGAAGTTAATATCGAGATTCTCTCTAGCGATAGAGCAAGTGAACACAAAGCAAACACATTTTAAAAAGAGTTTTATAGAGGAATTTGAGTCCTTTAGTATTTTAAATAAAAACCAAGGTTAGCAGTGATGTACATTGTTTGTAGTTAACTACAAATGGATCCATGACTATATTTTAACAAACTCTGACAATTAAAGCCTAGCAGAACTTTGGTCATAATCAGTCCTCAATAGAAAACATCATACAGAACATAATATGCTGATATATATGGACATATTGAACATGCCCATCTATCCACAAATATTATGGGTAATACAAAATAGTAAGAAACGGTTGTAAGTGATACACATCAATTTGGGATACATGATTGACACAGAGATGGGTATTATAAAATTAAATATGAAACTCTAAAATTATGATAAAAAATCTACAGGAAAATGTCAATAAATGTGGTATAAATAGTATCGTTAACAAGGTCACAAAGATGACCTGATACAAAGAAAAACATAAAGTGGGTATTTATTTTTGGAGACTATTACTATAGAAAATAAAGAACATTCTATCCAATAATGTACATTACGTGTAAGAAAAAACAAGAATACACAGAAACGGAGATCATGTAGCATTATGCAGCTCATACGCCTTTCTTCTCCTGGACTTCAGGAGTCACATTGCCTTCTCCCCCACCTCCTTTCACAGGGATGCACGGCAATGGCCTGCGCAGCAATGGAGCTCAGTGTTCAATGAATGTGACTATGAACAGGGTCACTGGGGATGTGTACTTGATATATGGGAGGAGGAGTATAGTCTGCACACACCACTCCATAATACGCTGACTCGTAGCTGATGTAAGAGAATCAGGAGACAGAATAGTGAGACAAAATGTATACACTTTATACATTGGTCCAACCCCAGCACATTGGCCTGGAGACAGAGATCCAGGTGCTCAGATGAAGTATTGCCAAACCTTCTCGTTTCAGTCTCTGACCTACTCACCTCTGAGAGCTGCCCCAATATGACGAAACCGACATATTCTTGGGAATGAGGTCCATGGTTCTGAGATATATTATAAAGAGTGAATGAGACCTAAATTTAAATAAATACATCATGAAACTATATCTGGTTGGAGATTTGCATATCATTGGTAGCTTTCTAATATATTTTAAAATGGGTTCATCTGGGTTGAGATTGTTGACTGTATCCTCAGAGAACACAATCCTGTCCATGACTTTTCCATTCACCAAGACGAAGGTCCCATTCTTCCAGAACACAGAAAGTGATGGGGAAGATGGCTGAGGAGGTAGACTTGGCTTAGCATTGAGGATGACTTTAGGAATAAAGTCAGTAGTCCTCTACTATCGGGAACTTATATATTTATCAGACACACATAACAAAACCAAGAACATTTAAACTGTCAGATATACATTTTCTCTTCTCCATTAGATTATGGTAGAATTATTCAAAAGTTAGAAGATCAGCTAAATCTAGCAATCTTAGTGAATTCTTCCCAAAGTGGCTCCAATTCAATGATTGCTGTAAATAGGAATGGCTTTTGTAAGTCACTAAAGAGAAAGAGCTTTTCTTCAACAACTACACTGCTATGTCTACTTAAGAGTCATTCTACTGTGGAAAGAGTACATATCACTGTAAAGCAATTTACCTTTGTCACAGGAAGATATTTCTCATACAAAATGTCATCGTTAATAATGTCATTCACACCTAATTTTACATTTAATACAGATTCTTATACTGAAATATCCGAAAATCCTCACGTAAAGTTGCATGTCACTTGATACTGGGAATGTTACTGGTATCCCAATACAAAATAGTAGCAAAGCCACCAGAAGGAGAGTGACAGGTATGGACTCTCTGGGTGAAACAAGAAAGAGTGGCCAACATTCTGTGGGGCTGTGAAGGTGAAGATACAGCATCCAGCATGAAGAACTGAATGATCCCTTTTGGCCCTAGAGATCTCCCTGAATACTGAATTTGCACAGATAAGTTCGTGTCTCTCTGGATTATCACGGGTTGAAGGTTCTGAAGGATAGATCAACACAAGACATTAGCACACAGATAATAAAATGCAATGGATGAGCTTGTGTGTTTTCATATGGGGCTCCAGAAAAGACACACACACACGTAGGCTACCATCCAGATTAGGAAAACAACCAAACCAAACAACAGCAGCAACAAAACCTGTGTCATGTGAAGAATAATTTCAACATAAAACATGCTGACTGCCTAGATTTTAACTACATCATTAGCTAGATGATTGTCAGAATGCCTCACAAATTGTGTTGGAAGAACATGCTGTGAAATTTTCAGCAAATAGTCAAACACTTAAGACTCAACTTTGCCAGCTACAATGTTTCTAGAGTCTGATTGGAAAGTATTTATCTGAAAGTCATGAGAACTCTGATGCAGGGACCCCTGGCAGAGTCATTTCTTGTCCTTAAAGGTTAACAAGTTGATTGTTGCTGTAGGACAGAATATCTTTTCCTGTTACAATATAATTTTTTAATATAGATAACAGGAGTAGGCACAGAATTATTATTTTTAAATTAGACGGAGATTCCCCGAGGGAACTCTAAAATTTAGAGAATCCACACATGACAACAGGAAACTAGCGTTGAAGCTCGCGCTGCACCTACTCCTGGGTCTGAGTCCTGTGCTCTGAGGGTCCTGAGTGCCTCCTGGGGACCAGTCTCCTCCCTGCAAGTGGGGTTTGTGTCTGGGCACACACTGACTTCCCCTCACTGTGTCACTTGCACAGTAATACATGGCTGTGTCCTCAGCTTTCAGGTTGTTCATTTGAAGATACAGCGTGTTCTTGGAGTTGTCTCTGGAGATGGTGAATCGTCCTTTTACAGAGTCTGTGTAGTATGTACTACCACCATCATAGCTTATGGTTGCCCCCCACTGCAGGCCTTTCCCTGAAACCTGGCGTACCCAGTTCATGCCATAGTCACTGAAGGTGAATCCAGAGGCTGCACAGGAGAGTCTCAGTGAACCCCCAGGCTTTCTTAGGTCACCCCCAGACTCCACCAGTTGCACCTCACACTGGACACCTCTAAGCATAGAGTCACTGTGATTAGACGACACACATAAAATCACAGACAATCGCAATTATACACACATACAGCAAGCTCTCAGTAATTGCCATGTAAAATTGTCAAAATGAAAGCCAACTTTGGTATAAAATTCATTATGTGTCCTCTGTACTAGTTCCTGTGTTCAAAATAGTAACTAAGACCCCGGAGACAGACTGTCTTCTGAGAAGGCCCACATCAGGGACTGTGGCTGGTTTATCAGCAGACAGTTACATTTGCATATCCCCTGATATTTAGAAGCAGATGAGTAGAAAATTTAGGCAATAATTCTCCCTCGGACCCAGAGAAATACAAACACTATCAAAGAAAAACTGCACTTTAACAAACTGTTTATCAAGCATTGCTTTAATTGTTCTATATTATCAATATTTTATAAAGTAGTTTTCTATTTGTAAACTTTATATTACATACAAAACAAACTTTTTAACTTTGTGGTATGAACGCTCACAATGCATCCTCTCTCATTCCCCTTAAGATGTGGATACACATGATCATAGTGGCCATTCAATTATATGTTTCTTGTGTGGGAATCTTACTGATTTTCTTGCCTTCCAAGGCATTCCCACATTTCAGTGACATTTGTACCCCGTGGACAGGAAGCTGTTCATAAGGCATGTCCACAAAACATGCAGAATGGTGTCTCTCTGGTTTCTGATCTGGGAGATTCAAGTCCCCCTTCTTTTGTCATGATCAGGAAACCTGGCTAATTTTCACTTTTCTTTATTTTCTAAAAGAGTCAGTTTTCATATCATTGGCTTACTGATGGTGTTCCTATAATTTCATTTATCTTGGTTCCTTTTATATTGCCTCCTCCCCTCTGCTACCTATTCTATGGATACTACCTATGCATACTCATCTTTTTCTAGGTCCATTAATTGGAAATGGAGGTAATCAATTTCAGAGTTTTGCTTCCACACTATTCAAATGTGTGTGGTTATGAACTGCCTTCTAAGTTCTCTTCAGATAAACCCCACAGTTTGTTGTATTGTGATTTCATTTTCATTTAACCCAGTACAACCATTCATGTTAATGATACAAATAATATAGTATACATCCATGTATTCGTCACTCACACTCACTCACTGCCATGAGTCAGTGCAGACTCACAGTGACTCACGGGGACAGGATAGAACTGCCCGTGAGCATTTCTGAAGCTGTAACTCTTTATGGGAACAGCAAGACCCATTTCTCTACTGTGGAACAGCTGGTGGTTCAGATCTCCTGAAATTTGAAGTCTCAGCTTAATGAGCAACCACTATACCCTCACGATTCATGTGTGCATGCATACATATATTTAATTGTGTTTATGCATACAACTTATAAATGAATTAACATTGAAATTGATGTGTGATTTTGTAATAAATATTAAGGAAGCAAAGATTATTGGAGAAACTATTTTGGAGGGAAAGGAAACCCTAGATACTAAGAGGAAGCTCCTTGCTCCTCTGCCTCCCCCATTGCCCTTGCCCAGAAGTCTGGCTCCTATGCTCTGTGCAGCCCATGTGATCCCTATAGACTGAGGTCATTATTGCAGGGAAGGTTGTGCCTGGGATGGCACTGAGTCCTCTCACTGTTCCTCTCACACAGTAATAGACAGCTGTGTCCCTCAGTGGTCATTGAGCTCAGTATTGCGGGGTGAACGACTTGGTGGATGTTCTTCTGGAGCTTGATAGTCAACTCCTTTGAGGTGGGTAATTGTTTTCTGCTGATCAACATATTGATTACAACCACTGCAAACTTTTCTGCAGGTTGTGGTAGATTTAGCTCCAGAAATATGGAACCACAAGAGACAGAAAATCTTAGGGGGAGAATTTGTGAGGGATTCATCACTCCTGGGCTCAAATCCTGATGGTGTACCTGTCACAGGGCACCCAGGACAGGGAGAAAAATCCATGATGACTACTAATATGAGCCTCTTTTATATCAACCATTTTAAAATATCTTGATATTGTGAGAAATACATAACCACCAGGCCAAAGAATATCCGAAAGAAAATAAAAACTTATGGACAAGTTAGGTAGTTCGTAGAGATCTCTGACCACAGTGTCATGTCTTTCATCATGTTTTGAAATTTAACCCAAAAATTGAAGGTGTGATCTGCGTGTTAGAGTCTCAGGAGGAAAAAGTAGAGAAGCTTTCAGTCTTTTCTCAAAAACCGAAAAGAGAAAGTGTAATGTCTTCATCTTCTCTGGGATTGGCCTCCATTTATTGAGAACTCAAGGTCCTTAAGCTGAAGAGCAGAGAAAATGTCTGGACACAGAAAGCATAGAGAGTGTTAAGAAATTCTGATTTCATTAAAACCCCCAATTGACAGTGGATATTAATTCTACTGTGTTTCCTCGTTTCTCTGAATATTCTCTTGAGAATTTAATCCTCTTTATTTTTTCTAACATCTAAATCAGCCCAGTTGAGACAATGTACATGTACAGTTTCGAGACACAAAATGGGCAAAAGAAATGAATAGATACATGACTAAAGGAGGCATTCACGTTGCAAAGATACACATACAAATATGTTAACTTCCATTACTCATTGGTGTTGTTATTATTTGGTTGATTTTGTTTTTCAGATCTTTTCGTGGAATAGTTAGAGAGGACCTGGCCATATTTCCCAGATAACATTTTTAGTACTTTCATGGAATCTTTTTTCTTCTTCTTTTAAACATATACCTTCAATCTAATCTGTGGTGTATTTTTTTGTTTCCATGGATTTTCAGTGTACATCACAGTAATATAGAATCATTGAAAACTTCAGTAGTTTCTCTGAGAAACATGCTATACTCAGCAAATAACCTGAGAAGCTGTACTAACTGAAAACTACGACATCAAGATTGTAGGAAGTCATGTTAATGATCTGTCATTTACAAATGACACAAAACTACATATTGTAAGGCAGCATGGCTTGTAAAACTTACTGATAAAGAGCGGGACTGCTGCTTTCCCTTTAGTTTAAAATTCAATGTAAAGAAATTAAACTCTCCACTATGTGACCAATGGAAAATATCAGATAAATGGAGATAATATTGAAGCCGTGAAGGAGTTCATCTCGCTTGGATCTGCAATCAATACTCATGGAAGCCACAGTCAATTAAATGATGCAGTTCGTTGAGCAAACCTGCTGCACAGACCTCCTTACAGGTTGAAGAGCAAGGATGACATTTTGAGGACTGAGATGTACCTGGCCCAAACTATGCGGTTTCCAATTGTCTCATATACACGTGCAAGTCAGACAATTAATGAAAAAGATAGAAAATCAAACGATGTACTTGAATTGTGGTACTGGTGAATAATTTGATGGTAGGGTGGACCACCAGAACAACAAACAATTGTATATTGGATGATGTTTAATGCTTAATAGAAATAAGTGAGGTGATTACTTCATCTCAAGTACTTTGGACATATGTCAGGAAAATCAGAGCTTGAATAAGGACCTAATGCTTTATAAAGCATAAAGTAATTTTTAAAAAGCTGACCTTTAACACAATACATTGGCAGAGTAACTGCAACAAAGGCCTCATGAATCACAGCTGTGAGGATGAAGCAAGACCCGTGCTTCATTCTGTTTTCTCTCATGTTGCTGTGAGTCCAAACTGATTTGATAGGCCCTAAAATGCAAAGTCAATGACAAACATTGAACTCAATGGAGAGTAAGTGAAGGCATTCTCCTTTCAAATTGGAACTAGATAAGGCTACCATTAAATACCAACCTTAGTTCATATTGTGCTGAAACTCTGTGGTAGTTACATAATCTGGTGTCAACTTGAGAATTTTGATAGCGAATGGGGTGGAATTTAGCCTGTCAATCAGGTGATAGCTTGATGACCTCATTTGGTAACACTATGGAAATAAATAGCTTGCTGGAGATGGGATCCACACTCACTCCCTTGTAGGATACAAATGCCTTCCCAGCTTTGTCTCCCCCAAAGATATGCCAAACATTAGAGGCTATATTCCAGCACATGGTGGGAGGTCATATGTTTAGAGATATTCTCCGTGAGGAAATCTGGTCCACTGTAGGTGGGGTTCACATCCTACTGATAATGTTTCCATGGAGAGCCAGAGAACAGGTCAAATCCGCTTGGTGACATGCAAAGTTAGGCTGCCATCCTGAACCTAGGATCTGCCCATCTTGTCACATATATACCCTTAATCCCTCCTATTCCTTTAGGTATGTACCCTTAGATCACTGCCCTCCCATTACTGTATAACCTATAGCACAACCTTTTCCTCTATGTATTAATCTGTAATTAGGGGCTTGCACGCCGCCCCCCCCCCAAAAAAAAGATATATACGCCTGGGTTAGCAGTAAAAAGCTCTCTCTCTTCGCTCTCTGGCTCTCTCCCCATCCCACCATCCTTGCTCCCCTGTTTCCTTTCCCCTTGTCCCCCTTCCCCTCCCCCTCCCTCCTGCCCTCATGTCTACCATCTCCACGTGGACCATCAATCTGGACTGAGGTGAGCATGCTATCATGAAACGTGTCTGATTCCATTATTTAAATCTCTCTTCTATCTCTCCTTATTCTCTATGACATTATTATAATCATTATATACTTCAACTGTACGATTGTGCCTATCAAACCCGTGATTCATTGTGGGGGAATGGCTTTTCCTCCACACTCCCCGCGAGACATTCCTACTGATAAGACACATGGAGCTACACTAGAGTCCTGCAGCTGGAGGAGCCTGTAGAGACCCCTGCCAGTGTTGAGATGCTTCCATTGCCACTGGATCCACGTCTTTCCACCTACTGACCTGTGGTCATTGCATGTGTTGCATGAGTCTGAAGAAGAATTTGTAGATTGATATCGGACATATGGGTTAATATAGGACTTATGGACTTGATCTGGATTTGGTTGGGATGTTTTCTCAATATACAACTGCTCTTTTATATAAAGGTCTTTCTTAAACAGATTTGAGTGTCTATGAATTTGTTTCTCTAGTTAATCCTGACTAACACAAACTCTGAACAATAGCTATCAATCAACAAATGTAAAACAAATGCATCCAAAATGGCATCAAAGAAATAAAACACTCTATAATTGCTGATAACTCTCTATAATTGCTGATGATTTTCTAAACATAGAAAATGCAAAAGCCCTAGAAGAATAATATTGAAATCTCTAAAAATTAAATCAGAAAATAATACAATTTATAATAGCTACCTAAAAGATAAAATAAATGGAATAAACCTAAGCAGAGAAACAAAATTCTTGTATAAAGAAAACTATAAGAAAAACACTACTCCAAGATACCAAAAGAAATGCAAATAATTAGAATAATAGACCATGTTTATGAAGAGGAAGGCTCAACTTTGTGAAAATAACACACTCTAACTAATCTATAATTATAATTTTATTATCATTATAATTAACTTCTGAACAAGATCCAAGCATCTATTACTGATCAAATTTTAAAGAAATTACTCATTAATTTAAAAAAATGAAATATATCTGTCATAACAAAGGCCAAAGCTACACACACACAAACCAAACTTAGGAAATCCAGTGGTGGTGTGAATTACACAATAGACTATTAATTACAAGTTCTGCAGTTCAAGACCACCATCTAATCCTCAGGAGAAAGATAAAACTTTCTGATCATAGAAGGTTTCAGAGTCTCAGAAGTTCAAAAGAGCAATGATGTTTTGTCCTTTACAGTTTCTATGAGTCTTAATTGATTCAACAGCAGTAAATTCGGTGTTGTTGTTTTTTCTTGGGGGGGGGGGCAATCCCTACAACTGCACCTGAGATTGGCCTGAGGGAAAAAGGACAATCACAGTTCAAGTGGACTACTGCTAGACTTGTCTCCGAATCCCTAGGACACTCTTCTCTGGAAATGTCCACCAGTAAAAAAAAAACAAAAAACACACACACTCGTGTTTCAGGTTTTCTGGATGTGAATTAGGTAGAATCTAGAGAAGATACTCGAACAAATTGGTGCATATATAAAGCCCAAGGTCACACAGCAGAATGTTTCACTAATCCAGGCAGATTAATTACCTGAAGAAATTATTTCAATTACTTGAGAGGACGGCATTGAAGCTGCACATAGGGGAGAGGGGCATTTTTGATGAGAGCAAATGGGAGCAAAGAATGGGGAGGAAGAGACAATGGAGCACATCCTGGCCCATCATGCCTGGAGGATGATATCCCCACTCTGAGCAGCCAATGGACTGAGTGGACAATATGGCTGATCCCACTAAGAGACACACCATCCCTTGATGGCCCCGGGTCCTAAGGGGTCAACACTGCAGACTCAGGGCCAGGACTGGCTAAGACTGACTCTGTGACAAACCACTAAAAGTGTGCTGCAGAGCAACTGTAGAAGCAGAGCAGGGAGCCCCCGAGGGAGTACAAAGGACAGACTGGGGTCCAAAGCATGGTACCCCATTGGACCTGACTGGGGGACATACCTAGAGATCAAAATTCAGACCTTGATCTATTTACAGGTTTTTCTCTCCTTTAAAATTTTTTTTCTTTTAATTAATTTACTCTTGCATGGGTAATTGGATTCCTTTTTTTGTTGTCCTAGCTGTCTTCTCACTCATCGCCTATCTTGCTATGACTTGATTTTGGTGCATATTATTATCTCTACAGATCTATCTAAATATGATAGACTGGATAAACAGTCTGGAAGAGAAAACTACGGGACCAATGGTTCTGGAGGGACATTGGAGAGAAGTAGGAGGGGGAAAGGAGGTGGTGCTAACCAACCCAGGGACAGGGGAGCAATAAGTGATCCAAACTCAGTAGCAAGGAGAGTGTGAGTGACCTGGTAGGGATTCAGCAAGGGCAAGGTAACCGAAATTACTGAAACCCAAATGAAGGCTGAGCATGATAGTGGGACAGAGGAAAGTAAAAGAAAATAGAGGAAAGAACTAGGTGACAAAGGGTATTTATAGAGGTCTAAAGACTGGAATGTACATATGTAAATATTTTATATGAGTAGAGGGAAACAGATGTATGTGCATATATTTATAGGTTTAGTATTAAGGCAGCAGATGGACGTTGGGCCTCCACTCAAGCACTTACTCAATGGAAAAACACTTTGTTCTATTAAATTGGCATTCCAGGATGCACACCTTCCCAACACGATTGCTGAAGAACAACATGTGCATAAGAAAATGTGGTGAAGAAAGCTGATGGTGCCTGGCTATCAAAAGATATAGCATCTGCAGTGTTAAAAGTTTGAAGATAAACAAGCGGCCATCTAGCTGAGAAGCATCAAAGCCTACATGGAAGATGCACACCAGCTTGGCTGACCACGAAGTACAGAAGGTACCAGTTATCAGACATCAAAGAACTAAAAATCATATCAGTGGGTGCCCACTTCCCTGATACAATCAATGAAGACAAATGTGTGCATAAGCAAATGTGGCGAAGAAAGCTGATGGTGCCCAGCTATCAAAAGATATAGCATGTGGTGTCTTAAGGACTCTAAGATAAATAAGTGGCCATCTAGTTCAGAAGCAACAAAGCCCACATGGAAGAAACACACCAGCCTGTGTGACCACGAGCTGTCAAAAGGATCAGGTATCAAGCATCAAGGAACAAAAAATCATATCATTGAAAATGTGGGTGAGTGCAGAGTGGATACTCAAAGTCCATTGGTAGCCAACCGGACACCCCTTACTGAAGGGTGGTGGGGAGGAGATGAGCCAGTCAGGGTGCACAGTAGCAACAATGAAACATATAACTTTCCTCTACTTCTTGAATGCTTCCTCCCACCACTATCATGACCCCAATCCTACCTTACAAATCTGGCAAGACCAGAGGATGTACATAGGTACAGATAGCAACTGGAAACACAGGGAATCTTAGACAGATGACTCCTTTAGGACCAGTGGTGAGAATTGCAATACCTGAAGGTTGGAGAGAATGTGGGGTAGAGAGAGAGAACTGATTACAAGAATCTACCTATAGCCTCCTCCCTGGGGGATGGACA
Organism: Tenrec ecaudatus; assembly: GCF_050624435.1. Taxonomy (NCBI): domain Eukaryota; kingdom Metazoa; phylum Chordata; class Mammalia; order Afrosoricida; family Tenrecidae; genus Tenrec; species Tenrec ecaudatus. Next base: position 67,278,873 of record NC_134544.1, on the reverse strand, counting down.
GCAGAGAAGAAGGCGGGGGAAGATGTCAGACAGTGTAATATATGACAAAATAAAAATTTATGAATGATGAAGAGTTCATGAGGTAGGGGGGAGTGGCGAGGGAGGAGGAAAATGAGCAGCAGATACTAAGGACTCAAGTAGAAGACAAATGTTTTGAGGATGATGGCAACAAATGTACATATGTTTTTTGACACAATGGATGTATGTATGGATTGTGATAAGAAGTATATGAGCCCACAATGAAATGATTTTTTAAAGAAATTATTTCAAAAATATTTTTCCTGTGAAAATTAATGGATTGAAATTGAGGACACAACTTTGTATGAGTGTGCAAGATAAACAGTAAAGAAGAGTCAGTGTGAACCCCAATGCTGTCTTCCCAACCCAACCTGTGTTTCGTACAGGACCACTGGAGTCTTCGGAACAAGCATTAAAGGACCAATGGGTCTTTGAATCTGCTGTGACCCTCTGCATCTCCCAGCCACTGACCTGATGGGAGAACTAGTACTATCAGGCGGAAGAGAAAGGAGACTGACGTTTCTATATCAAAAGCTCCCTTACTCAGAAGGCTCTGGAATCCTCTTATCACAGGGCGGTGATGGTGGTGGTCTCGTTATGAAAGAAACCACAACAGGCATTTCCCTAGGAGTATTCCTGGCTGTTATAAGAGGTGGGGACTATGATCAGAGTGATAATTCACAGGCACCACAGCTCCACAACAAAGCGTCTCCAGAGCTGGTTGCTGAAACAAGTTGGATGACAGAGATGGGAGTGATGTGACCCACAGGCATGCCTTAAACCAGTAGGCTCCTTAGATTCCAATATTTGCAACTATAAAATTATCAGAGTTCCAGTGTACAGTATTGTTTGATGTGAACATATACTTCTACTATTTCATTCATTAATTTATTTTTTGTTAGGTCTGAGAGCTAGAAACATACCAGATCTTCTTCTACACTGAAGGAAAACCAAGAAAGCAAGCAGCTGCTTTAGGAAACGAACAAGCTCTTCCTCCAAAACCAAACCCCCTGTGAGTGCATCTGTTCTAATAGGAATGCTATAAGACTTGTTAGAACTGCTCCTTAGGCTTTTCTGTGACTGTAATTACTTACAGGAATAGACAACTTCTTACTCAGGAGGATTCCTTATCTGGTTTGAATCCCTGACCTTGTGGTGAGCAACCATATCCTATCCCTCAGCACCACCATATCCCTTCATATCTCTGCACCAACAGGCACATGTTACAGGGTTTCTTAAAGGTCCCTTTTAGAAACCAAGTCATGACATTTTCAATATTATTATATAAATATTAACCCTGGACTATAAATAAGGAAGGTCATAGAAAAAATGATGGCCTTCAACTTGTGATGTTGAAAAAGAATGATGAAAGTACTGTGGGGCGGACTGGCAACATAACAAATGGATCTGTTTTGAAGGGAGTACAGTGAGAGAGTTCCTCAGAATCAAGGATGGGGCGACTTTGTTTCATGTAAAGTTATGATTCCTGTCCCTTGAGAAAGACATCATCCATGATAAAGTAGGAGATCAATGAAGAACAAGGTACATGATGAGATAGATTGACACAGTGGCTGTAACAATGAGCTAAAAATATTCATTGTGATTATGGTGTTGAGGGAGACGTTTTTTAGTTCTATTGTATTTTCAATCACTGTGAATTGGAACTGACTCTTTGGTACTTAACATAATAAAAAAGAAATCAAAATACACAACATTCTTCCCGGGTTGAATAACAGTGCTAGGGAAATGGTATATGATTTATGCAGAAAAGCACATCTAGCAAAGGGAAATATGTAACAGAATACATTGTCTTTATAAGTGCTCTTATGTTGACGTTCACTGTGTCTTGGATAATTATTGGCAGCACATGTCTTGTCTGCATATCAATCGAACTTTATGCATCCAAGGTTATATGAGCGCAGGATTGTTGTTAGAGACTCCTAATGAAGTCTCCAACATGAAAGAGAACCGTCTGAATAGATTTTCTTTTCTGAAATACTGATTGGAGAAAGTTATCAGTTCTTTAACCAACGGAATCACTGAGTGGTTTTGAACTGCCAATCTTTTTGCTAAAATTGAGCATTTAATCATTGTGCCACATACCTTTGTGGTCCAAGTTCTCCTGAGTATAACTTGCATGAATCTACCTTTACATTCTGAAGATTAACATTTCTCTTCATGGTGACCAGTGTTAAGACGTCATATAGATTTCTTCAACGTCAGTGCTACTGCTATTTTTTGTTCCGTGAGTATTCACTGTAGTATATGTAGAATATGCTGTCCTATATATTGTGTGTTTTCCGTAGCAACCCTGGACACTATCTGTAGTGTCAGAAACAGCTGCCACAGTTGTGATAACTAAGAGCGACTCTAGTAAAGGTCAAATACCCTATGAGAAATATCCAAGATGAATTGATGTACTTGGGTTATGGTGTTAGAGAATAATATTAAATATATCACGGGCTGCCTGAAGGACAAGCAGGTCTGTCTTGGAATAAGCACATCTTGGCTGCTTTTTAAAAAAAAATATTTTATTAGGGACTCATACAACTGTTATCACAATCCATACATACATCAATTGTATAAAGCACATCTGTACATTCTTTGCCCTCATTGTTTTCAAAGCATTTGCTCTCCACTTAAGCCCTTTGCATCAAGCCCTTCCCCCCCTCTCCGCTCCCCCCTCCCTAATGAGCCCTTGATAATTTATAAATTATTATTTTGTCATATCTTTCCCTGTGTGGCATCTCCCTTCACCCCCTTTCCTGTTGTCCGTCCCACAGGGAGGAGGTCACATGTAGATCCTTGTAATCGGTTCCCCCTTTCCGACCCACTCACCCTCTACCCTCCCAGTATTGCCCCTCACACCCCTGCTCCTAAAGGTATCATCCACCCTGGATTCACTGTGCCTCCAGCTCCTATCTGCATCAGTGTACATCCTCTGTTCTATCCAGACTTTCAAGGTAGAATTCGGATCATGATAGTTGGGGGGGGGGAGGGGCGGGGGAGGGAGGAAACATTTAGGAACTGGAGGAAAGCTATATTCTTCATCGGTGCTACATTTCCTCCCCTAGACCCCTCTGCGAGGGGATCTCCAGCAGCCGACAAATGGGCTTTGAGTTTCCACTCTGCACTTCCCCTTTCATTCACTATGGTAAGACATTTTTTTTCTGATGATGCCTTATACCTGATCCCTTTGACACCCCGTGATCGCACAGGCTGGTGGTGCTTCTTCCATGTGGGCTTTGGTGCTTCTGAGCTAGATGGCCGCTTGTTCACCTTCAAGCCTTTAAGACCCCAGACACTATCTCTTGTGATAGCCGGGCACCATCAGCTTTCTTCACCACATTTGCTTGTTCACCCACTTTGGCTTCAGCGGTTGTGTCTGGAGGGTGAGCATCATAGAATGCCAATTTAATAGAAGAAAGTATTCATGCATTGAGGGAGTGCTTGAGTAGAGGCCCAAGGTCCTTCCGATTGGCTGCTTCTTGGAAGCATTCAAGTAAGCCTTTATTTCCTTTATTTGAGCATGTCATTAGGAGCACCACAACCCCGAGATTGGTCCTGTGCTTGGTAAAGTAGACTGTCAATGAAAAATAGAGAGTCTTTCAAGGAGGTGGATTGTCACAAAGGTTGCAATGATGAGTCCAAATGGAGGAATGATTGTAAGCAGAGTGCAGTTCCGAGCAGTATTTCATCCTGTTCTACATGGGATCTCTGGGAGTTGAAGCCAATTCCAGGGTAACAACAATTCAACATATTCAATATTATTTAGGTCATTCTGAGTTAAAATTACTACATAAATGTAGACTTGTGAGTGTTCACTGGAATGAAAACATTGAACATCCACCTGATGGCTTGGAGAAAATTTGAAGCTCACATGAGAATTTTTCCTGCACTAATATTTTTATAACAAGGCTGGTGGCATAGTGGTCATGTGTTGGTCTGAGATCTGTATGCAAGTGCCCACTGCAAAGAAGAAAGACAGGGCTTTCTACTCCCATAAGCAGTTAAAATTTCAGAAACCCACAGGGCGTCACTGTAAATTGTCATCAACTGGACGACAGTGAGTTTGTTTTTGTTTTGTTTTGTTTTATATTTCTAACTTTGACAACAAATAGCACTAGTTAATACCCTGAATGTAAACTGAGATTTCATCGATACCTGTTACTTTGAAGTCTGCCTTTGCATAAACGGTGAAACACAGACAAAACCCATTCCACTCAAAAGAAGGCAAGTTCAGACACATGAAGGTTCCCTAGAGTCTGTGCTTGGTGGTCCCTAGAGAGGTGCTGACAAGGTGGGGAAACCACAGCTTTTGATGGGAAACATCATTGACTTGTCTCTTTCACATCTGCTGAAACCATGACCTGATGTACTAAGGTTTGTGTCTGGGCTCACACTGACTTCCCATCACTGTGTCTCTAGCACAATAATACATGGCTGTGTCCTCAGGATTCATGGAGCTCAGTTTTAAATAAACTTCACCCTTGGAGGTGTCCCTGGTGATGCTGACCCGGGATTGGAGAGCTGGATTATACTTTGTGCCCCCATTATGCCATATTACCCCAATCCACTCCAGACCCTTTCCTAGAGCCTGGCGGATCCAGGTAACATGATTGCTGGTTAAAGAGAATCCAGAGACAGCACAGGTGAGAGACAGGGTCTGTGAGGGCTTCACCAGTCCAGGGCCTGACTCTTGTAGCTGCACCTGGGCCAGGACACCTGGGGATAAAGAGAAACACAGGGAGTCATGCGCTCAGATGCTGCATCTCCAGACTTCATGTAGGAATCTCTGAAGCACTCACCTCCCAGAGTCGCCACCAGAAAGAGGAACACCCACACAAAATTCATGGTCATGTGGATAAGATTTGTGACATCCAGAAAATGCTCTCCAGGGCAAGAAGAAATATGAATTTAAGTACATGCATGCTGTGGTTTCATGGGACTGGTATTTGCATGTGGGAGGTGCACTTGTATCTAAAGGTGGAAAGGGCTAAATGGAGCCCGTAGCTCTGGGACTCAGACTAGAAAAGCGATGCTGGTGGAGTCCTTGGGAGAACACAGTCCTCTGATGTCTCCACTTTACCAATTGTGTGCATATCGGTGCAGATTTCATGTTCAATGTAACTTTATGTGCATTCCCATCAAAAGTACCCAAATGATATATTGAAATTAAAGACAATCTCTATCCTCACCATGTTTGGAATCAAGATCAGATCAACCTGAAATTCTCATACCTCTGAACACAAAAAAGTGAATATCATCCCAAATTCTTCCTTCCCCTATTACATTTCACAATATTTGGAACAAAGTAAAAGACACTTAAATGTTGTATGCAATATTTAGAGTTGGAATGAAATTGTTTCCTAACAACAGGTTTATTTGTGAGGTTAAAAGAAACCAAAGAAATAAGAAGAAGCTCATTTATCCTCCCATGAATTAGCACCGGGGGTGGGTGTTGGGCTCAGTGTCTTCAGAGAGTCCCCTGCTGGCAGCATCCCATCACATACAAGAGAGTGTTTCCTGGGCTCATACTGTCCTCCAACTTCTGTGGGTACCACAGCAACATTTTTTCTGGTCCCAAGTATTCTTGATATTGGTCAGGAGTGTTACCTGGAGTTGTCTCAGCAGGTTTCCTGCCATGGGCAGTAGAGCTACCACAGTGGTCAGCACAGCAGTTCTCGCTGACCAGGCACTGCAGTCCTTATCCAGGCTCCTGTCCTCACTTCTTTCTTCACTTGGTCCAGAGCTGATGGGTCCTTAGCATTCCTGCAGGTCAGCTTTCTCCCTGAAGTTAGTTTTATGTCTGGACTCACACTGACTCTCCCTCACTGTAAAAAACTTTGGAGGTAGAGAGTGCTACAACTTGAAGACAATCTGAATTGGGTACAGTGGAAGGAAGTATGATCTATAGATATAGATAATTATATAGATATTACATTGAGATATATTCCGCAATAAAATACTGATTAAGAAAGAAATCTGCCTGAAAGACAATGAAGGTATTGAACAGAGTGTAGGCTTCACTCTTTCCACATGAAGAGAAAGATACTTAAAGCAGACTTCTATTCAAAATAATTGAAGCAAGAAAGTAAAAGTTATTTGTCCCATGTAAAGGAGGGAATTGTCAAGTCAGAATTCTTTTTGATGGGTGTCTGTGATGTGTGTGATAGGAAAGCTTACAGCTGTTGGCAATTGTTGAACATGATGATAATCTAAGGCCACTGAATCATTCATGAAAAGAATTGTTGAAAATTTATTTTGTTGCCTATACATGTACCATGAGAAAAATAAATTAAAAATGAAAGATAATTTCTTCATGCATAATCAGAAACTGATGGAAAGTCTTGCTGGTACAACACTTCAAAACACTAGCTAAAATATTGAACTGGAAAAGAGATTATGATATAAGCCAGAAATTTGAAATTAAAAAATTGTTAGCAATGGAATAGTCTTTATTTAATATTTAATTATTTTCTCATTTTTTTCTCCAAAACCATTTTATTTGGTGCTTATAATCATATCAATTCTTAGTTTAAGTGCATCAGGCAGCATTGAACAATTGTTACCAGAATCAGTTTCAAAACACCCCCTTCCTTCTTGAACTCCTTGGCATTAGCTCCCTTTTATCCCCGCCACCCCCTACTGTAGGCCCCAGAATCTCTTATTCTCTTTGCTATCTCGATGTGTTCATCAATTCTGGGTGTCATCTAATGTAAAACAGATAAACAAAGAACAAAAATTCAAGAATGTTACCGCCCACGACAAAAATACATCTGAGATAAACCCAAATAGGAATTGGAAATTGAAGAAGCAGGCAGTCCAAGTGCAGTCTGCTGCCCTTCCCCAGAGTCCATCACAGACCCAGGTGTGCTTAAGACCAAATGTGTCAGGCTGGCTACTGGAATGTGATGACCTTGCTGTCTGACTGCCTTTCCCAAGGCTTCTGGATCTAAAATTACTCTTTAGTAGCTGGCATCCTACAACACACCTACCTTCTTCTGAACATAAGCTAACTTTCCCCAAACTGATTGTTACATACATTACATGGAATATACAAAACAACAACAACAAAACCATATCACTGCCTTCCAGTAGATTCCACCTTATAGCACAGCCTTCCAGTAGATTCCACCTTATAGCACAACCTTATTTCTCTATCTCTGCTGTTGAGGAGGGAACACTGTTCTTCACTTTCAGCACAAAGGAGGGATGCTTGCAAACCTCCATTCCTGCACTGGCCACAGTGTGAAACCACTGGCTGTGGAGACTGGTGCCCATTCCTGATGATGAGCCGGCTCTGTCTCTTCTCTCTGGGAGAAAACTATTGCATCCAATGCCTGTGAATAAGGTGTGCTTTTTCTGGTGACCTCAGACATTGGTTGAACGGAAATATTCTGTTAAGTCGTCCTTACACTATAAAAGAAGGGGAAAATGCAAATGGATGGAAGAATAAGGTTATTTTTATCAAGCTACTTTGTAAATTGAAGCACAACCAGAAAAATATCTTTAAAAGGAAAACCATTAACATGTTAATAAATATAAACAATATCATAAATGATGTCACAGAAAAGATGAGATTATTAACCTAAAAACACAATGTAGGAAATTCTATGAAGACCATGGTAATGGGAAAAAAAACAATTCCTGACAATAGTATTAAATATGTTTAAACAAAATACAGAAAATAAACTAATGGACATAAGCAACCAAAATAAGATTCAAATTGGAAACACAATTAACTTAACTCACTGGCACTGACTCATAGTGACTGTCTAGAGTAGAGTAAATCTGCCTCTTAGAGTTTTAGGCACTGTAAAACTTTTTTAATTGAGAAATTGGCAATTTTATTATGAAATATATAATAGATAATATTATATCGATGTTAGATTTCTTATTTAATTTTCAATATTATTTTGTTAAAATAATTTTTGAAAGTATTCAAAATTAAAATATTTTAAAACATTTTTTCAAAACTAATATGTTTTAACATTTTATTTCTTTCAAACAAAAACCCTTTTATTAAGACCTAATCCAGACATCATCCCATTCTACAGTTAAATTGTATCCAGCAGTGTTTTAGAGTTAGAAAACATGTTTTTTCCTTCTTCAACTCCTATTAACTCCCCCATCTCTCTTGCTGAAACCCCCAGGAACCCTTATTCTGTAGAGTCACCCACCCTGTGCTTCATACATTAAGAAACATATAAAAATATATGAGGATCAAAAGTGCTACCAACAATAACAAAACACAGCAGAATTAATCCCTTAAATTTGTAAAAAATCACATAAAATGTTAAAACCCAGATTCAGCACAAAATTCATAAAAGGAGAGATCAAGTGAAAAGTTTTAACCATCAAAGTCAGATGTGTCACTCTGAAATTCTATAGTCATCTCTCCAATACTCTCTGATCACCAGCTTTTTCCACCCCTCAGTTACGGTCAGAGGGAAATCACAGGAGGTGTATTCCCTGTGGAGATCCTGCAAGTGTATTTTGAGCTTCCACTGTCATCCATGGCCTTCTGCATGCCAGAATCTCACAAGTTAAGCTCTGATACTATTTAAAAATTTTTGGTTTTGTTTTTTAAGCTCTGATACTATTGGCTTCTTTGGATTTGGATTATATAATTTACATTCCTTGTAAATCTTTTTAAAGCCTCATCTGTCTCCCTTGGAGTGGCTGATGCTTTTGAACTGCTTACCTTGTACTTAGCATCCCAATGTGAAATCCACTATGCCACCAGGGTGGTGGAGTTGTAAATAACCTTTATTTGCATATATTATATATTAGTTATTTATTATACTTTGTTCTCCTGATTGAAAAACATATAGCTGTAATTTAATTAGGACTGGTACATTTATTAAATTTTAAATGTTAAATAATTTTAAAATTATTTAACATTTAAAATTTTAAAAAACGGTTTCAGATTATTTTAGGTAATTACACTTAGCTGACCATTCTGCACCTCAGGCCATCAAAGATGCTGGGTGTTTTAGAGTCACTTTTACTCATGAAGACTTACAGCAAATAAGTAAACTTCCAAGTCCTGAACCATCCTCACTTGCTCTTAAGTTTGATACCATTTTTGCAGCCACTCTGTCTGTGCTTCTAACTGAGCGTTTTCCTCTGTTTTGCTGACACTCTACCAAACAGGATGTCCTTTCTCTAGGAACCAGTTCCCCTGATCACAGATTCAAAATACGTGTGAAGTCACACTATTCTCAGTTCTAAAAAGCATTCTGAGATATGAGTGTGGAATGTCCTCCTCTTATGACACATTTGCTTTCTTTTGGAAATCAAAGTTTTCATTCCAACAAGCGTTCACTTCCTTGGGACTCCAATGAGTAATCTTACAAAGGAGTCCGCGAACCAGACAGCTCATTCCAGTTCACCTGTTCCCCTCTGTGCCTGGAACACTTGTTTTTGCATCAAGGGAGACAGTGGAGAGCAAGCATTATGAAGGATATGCCACAAGTTTAGCCCCAGAAGTCACCCATTTATTTTCTCAGACTTAGAGATCTTTAGTCAATTATCACACACAGTGCACAGGGAGCATTGTAGAAAGAACTCCAGAGGCCTGCCCGGGCTGTAATAGATCAGCGAGCTGAGGACATTTGAAATCATGCTTTGCACTCATGAATCTGTGCGTGCCTGTATTTCATTGTCAACAGATTTTGAGTAACAGCTAGGATGAGAATGACCATGATAATCAGTTTGTAGAGAAGGAAACTCGGTCATACAAGATGAGTACGAAGGATCAGAGTAACTTTAATATTTGTTCCTCCGTTCAAGTATGCAGGGAGGAAATTAAAATTGAGAGGTGAGTGGAGAGAAAAAAAATTGTCCCTGGTGTGGCTGAGAGGTAAGAGAGGAAACCCTCATTCAACAGGAAATCCTCCCTGTCATGCATGTGTCTGTCTAGGACTGGGTGTGTGTGTTCAGTGGGTCCTGCACGCCCCCTGCTGCCCAATGTGTTCCCTGCAGGGGAGGCTTGTGTCGGCTCACACTGACTTCCCTCACTGTTCCTTGCACAGTAATACATGGCGGTGTCCTTAGCAGTCACGGAGCTCAGCTGCAGGGAGAACTGATTCCTCCATGTGTCTCTGGTGATGGAAAGTCGGCTCAGGAATGACGGGTTATAATCTGTACCACCATCATAATCTCTGTATCTCATCCACCACAGTCCTTTCTCTCAGGTCTGGCAGATCCAGTTCCAGTCGTAACCAATGCTGGTGATGGAGACACCAGAGACAGTGCAGGTGAGGGACAGCTTCTGGGAGAGTTTCACCAGTGCTGGCCCTGACTCCTGAGGCGGCACCTGGGACAGGACGCCTGTAAATAAAAATAATTGGAATATGTCAGTCACTTGCAGTTACAACCATCCCCATAGAATCAACACTGATATATGAGACCCTCAGGTTGAGGAACTGTCACCAGGCACAGAACTAACAGAAATGGCATCTTTAGACCACAGTTCTGCTTTCCCAAGGGACCCACAGCCCTGTCAGAAGAGAACTGATAGCTTTCAGTACCCAAGGCTGGGATTTTAACCTAGTGCCTGCAGAATGATTTGCATAGGAGGGAACCCTGTGTTTATCAATAGAGGTTCTTTTGTTTCTTCTGAGGCCATTGTAGGGTAATTCTTCTTTTGAACTTATTTGTGTGTTAGGCTGCAATGAGAGATCTCTTTTCCTAAGAGGTGTGTGTGAATGGCCAAAGGAAAACCCAGCATTTCTGAGCCCAGTGTTCTCTCCCTCCAGCCTTCATTGCTCCTGCCCTGACTGAGGCTCCCGTATATCCTGTGTGTCGAGGACTGGACAGTATGGAATTATCCTGTGTGTCGAGGACTGGGCAGTATGGAGTTCCTTGAAACCATCAGGTCCACCCGAGAGTATCATCATTGCCCCACACTCTCCAACACCCATGTCTTCTTTAGACACTGATGCTGTGAGGCAGAACTATGGGCTGTCACTCTACGTGCCAAAGCCTCTCTCGACCCTTACAGGAAGTTGGAAGCTGCTTAAGGCTAAAGGGCATGCTCACATTCAGGTCTTTGTGAGAGGAAGCCGGCACACCTGGTTGAGACGCCATCTAGGTCAGATGGGCTTGATTCAGCCAATGGGTTTAACCAGTATGGTCGACCACGCCTCCCAACTGGGGCCCTGAAAATGCCAAAAACTTTGAGACTACGCCTCTCTCCCAGCAGACACTCTGCAGTTCAGTGCCTCCCGGCACTTAATAATTTAAGTATAAATTATTTCAGGAATTGTAAAATCATGCTTTGTTTTGAATTGTTTTCTCTTCAAAAGATATTTGGCGTCAGATGTGCACACATACAGTTTCAACCAACTGGCATTTGGGGAAAAATACAACAGTGGAGAGAAACGGAATGTGTTGAAAGAAGCACATTGAGGGCAGAATTTAATGACATTGAGAGAACACTGGGCCTTCTGGGATTGATTTCAACTTATCCCAAGTTTGATGTGTTTCTCCCTGTCTTCTCAGGAAGAACGATGGATTTTCATTTTCAGGGCAGGAAAATAAGAGATATTTGAACTGCCCTTCCGGAGGAGTTCCCGGAGAGGCTCTCGGCTTGGGTAAATTGGGAAAGTCTAGACACAAGAGGAAACAAGCACTCAGCACCCCTGTCCTTGCTCCCATGGCAAAAACTGTGTCCCCTGTACCCTGAGCTCCCTCTGCTGCCCTCTTGGTCTCCTGACGCTTGAGATGTTTGTCCACGTTCCTTTCACCGTGCCTCCTGGTACTTTTCCCACATAATACATGCCAGTGTCTCCAGGTTTCAGATTATTGCTAAAACATGCTTAGCTGGCTGAGCTATCATGGTTGCAGTGTGTTGATTTTGAAGACGGGGCTGTTGCTAAAATTGTCATCACTAGGCTTCTTTGCCACATAACACACGCTTTGTTTCCCAGAGCCTGATAGATCTAGAAACTTGCTATCTGCAGACATGGCAGTGAGACATAGCCCTCTGAGAAAGCTTTCTGAGCCCATCACTGGTCTGTAGCAGCTCTACCTGCACCATTACACCTAGGAGTACAGAGGAGATCTAATTTAAAAGAGTTCTAAGATGAAAAGCACTGTGTTTGATGTTCAAGGTGCTCACAGGGTAAGACATCCATGTCACCAAGAAGAATCCAGAAGGGTGTCACCGCCACAGGTATCTCTGATCAACATGGGAAGAATATGAGTTTGAGTTGTGCTGCCATATTTTACACTGCAGGTGATCCACGTGTGCTGTGTTTGTGGAAGCAGAAGGTTGGCTCTGAGTAGGAAAGGCTGAGCAATGGCCCCTGGAGGGGATGTTCCTGACCTGCGTTCTTTGATTCAATCTCTCCTCTTCATCATTCACACTGACTGTGGACAAACAAGTCCTCCCTGAAAACCATGGTCAGTTTGGTAGAAATGCACGTGGTTGGCCTGAGCTGTGAGCCACAATGAAGGAAATTCCCGAGGATGCCATTTTCCTTGGTGACCTTCTTTCTTGGTAGCTCCATCCTATCCTAAGGACAAGGTTAGTCTATGAGAGATTCAGGCTATTGGGTAAAGTGAGGGTAAAATGATGACTATTTCTGAGCATCCACTTCTCTTAAAAAATAACAAAATGACATTTTATTGATAATTTATCCACATAATATACAATTCAGTAATTCAACCATATCAAAAGGGTTGTATAATCCTTACCACAATCAATTTTACATTATTTTCTCCCCCATAATCATTATCATTTATGTAACTTTTTATTTTGCAAAAATATACTCAAGAAAGCAGTTACCAATTCAACAACTTCTACATGTGTGCTTCGGTGCCACTGACCATTCTTTTTATGTTGTACAACTATTATTTTTATTCTTCTGTGAATTGCTACACACCCATTAAAATGAATTCACTGTCCCCTAAGCAAAAATTCTTCCTCCTTCACGCACAGTAAAATGTTTGGTTTCTTTTTAAAAATAATTTTTCTTGATATAATTTTCACACTTCCCTTGTTAAACCAGACCTAAAAAGAGTTCCGTATGCATCATCACAATCAGCTCTAATGTTTCCTCCTGCCTCCCGCACCCTCTGATCACTCCCCAATTACCTTCTCCCTCCCCTTCCAGATAAACCATTGCCTCAGTGGTTGTCTTTATGTATCCACTTCTTCTGTGCTCCAAACAGGAAACAAATAACAGAAACTATAAACAAATACAGAAAGATAGAATAATAGCGCTGGAGGCTCAGGGAATCCAGGGTGGACGATACCTTCAGGACCAGGGGCGTGAGGGGCGAGGCTGGGAGAGTGGAGGGTGAGTGGGTTGGAAAGGGGGAACTGATTAAAAGGATCCACATGTGACCTCCTCCCTGAGAGATGGACTGCAGAGAAGGCGGGGAAGGGAGACTCTGGATAGGGCAAGATATAACAAAATAACAATCTGTGGATTATCAAGGGCTCATGAGGGAGGGGGTAACAGGGACGGAGGGGAAGAAAAAGAGAACCTGATGCAGAGGGCTTAAGTGGAGAGCAAATGCTTTGAGAGTGATCAGGGAAAAGAATGTACGGATGTGCTTTATACAATTGATGCATGTATATGTGTGGATTGAGATAAGAGTTGTATGAGCCCCTAATAAAATGTACAAAAAAGAAAGAAAATGATTAGGGCAAAGAATATACAGATGTACTTTATACAATTGATGTATGTATATGCATGGATTGTGATAAGAGTTGTATGAGCCCCTAATAAAATATTTTAAAAATAAATAAATAAAGCATACAAAAAAGGGGGGAGCACCCACTTCTCTTCTCATTTCGTCCTCCTCATCTACCTTGGTGGTTGTGGAGTCTCACCTGTCACTTTCCAGGTACTCGATAGAAGTGCCCATGGTTTGTGACAAGATTTAGCTAGATCAGTGCTCTAGGTGATCTTATTCTGAGGACAGGATCTTATAACATGGCTCTGCACAATCCTCGCCTTCATGGGGAGATCACTAAAGATAAGGGCATTAGAGCAAAGTGTGGTGAAGAAAGCAAATGGCGCAAGGCTATCGATTAAATGGGGTCTTAAAGGTCTTGTCATCAAACAAGCACCAGTCTAAGTGAGGCGTCAAGTAAGTCCACACTGAAGAAGCACATCAGCCTGTGTGATCCAAAGATGGTGACAACAAAATACAAATATGATGAAGGGAAAAGTTTCAGAGCTACAATTGTGAACCTCCACTTTGTTAAAGGCTAAGTGGACAGTGGGAACTCAAAGTCCATCTGGAGAATATCTAGTCATATTAGGCCTTTGGCAGATCCTCTTGACAAGCTTTATTATCAGAGAGATGACTGCAAACTTGATCATAGTGGATCAGACCATGGCATAATATGATACTTGGTCAGTTGACCTACCTCTTGACCCAACCTGAATTTGCTCTAGGGTCAAGTATTTCTCACTTGTTCTACAACAGATCCCCACCCACCTCTGGACTTTAAAATACTGAAGGTGAACTTTCCTTTCTTACTCTTTACTTTCATTTTTATAATGTTTTTATTCTCTTCCTGCTGTTTTGTTTTTGTGTTTTATTGTTTCTATGTGTTTTATTGTTTCTATTGGGTTTCCAAGTGTGTTAAGCACAGAAGGAGTGGATACTTAGAGACAATAACTGATACATTGGTCTGGGGCATGTGGGGAGCAAAGGAGTCAGGAGGGTGAGGGGATTTGGGGAGCAAGCAATGAATGCAAGAGGAGGAGGGAACATAAGAATTTGTTATGATATAGGTATATATATATATTTACAATTCTTTTAAAAAGTGATTTAACTATGTAAGTGTATTACATGTGAATATTATATTAAAAACCCCTACATTAAAAGCCATCAATAAGGCAAAGCCCAGGATGATGTAGAATAGCTGCTGCTTCAGAGAGGGGTTCCTGCATAACCAAGGATGAGGCTCCCAAACCCAGTCCCAATGCCGGCTCCAGAGACACCACTCCAACTGTTCCAGTCCCGGCTCCAATGAGCTTGGCTGCTGTGTCAATGTCCCTTGAGATGGTGCTGACTAGAAGCTTCGACAAGGGATCAGTGAGGTCAGGGAATGTGGGACTCTCGAGCTGATGAAGTGCTCATCTGTCAGTGTCTCCAGTTATTTCGGCACCTACACAGACAAGGGTCGAGTCAACAACTGGGAGGTGTTCCTGACCAGGGAAAGGGTGGAGATGAATTTGGTGCAGGCATACATTTTTAGGGGATGAGGAGTAGTGTCAGGGGAGTTGCTCTTGGTGCAGAGAAGATAGACAGCTCTACACCTATTCTTGATATGACTGAATTATTGAATTGAAGCATATGTACATGAAGTTCCAATAAAATTGTTTTAAGGAAGAATGTTGTCTGTTACTTATGCAGACCTTCAGATAGGGTTTGGTTAACAGGCTCATGGCCAAGAGTCTCTCTTTGTGAATAAAATTCTATCAGCACACGGCTATGTCCATCTCTACTGCTTGCTGCTATTTTCACACTCCATCAGTTGGGTTCAGTAATAGTCTCCAAGAGTATATGACCAGTGGAATCATAAAGTATGATTTTCAGGCCTTTTTCAAAAAAGAAATTTGCTGATCCTTGATCTAGGGGAAGAGTCAGGAAGAAAAACAGCAAGACTTTCAGAAATATATAATTTTAAACTATAATGATTATTTGACAGAATATAATATTTTAAAATTTTCACTTGAATGGATAGGTAAGAACTACCTACCATGGTTGTACAGTGGTGACTTGCCCAGTAGTTAAATGAAAAGTCAATCATTCAGACCCAGCAACTGCTCTGTGGGAGAAATTTTTGGTAGAATAACCTCATAAGGAACTACAGGCTTGGTATTCTTATATGAGAAGTTCTCATCTGTCCTATAGGATTACTAGGAGTTGGAAATGATCAGTTTTAGCAGACTTTTAGTTTGGGTGAAAAGCAACTTTTTTCAATATATTATACTTGAATAAATGACACCAATTTTCAAACCACCAACTTTACAGCCATTAGTTGAGTCCTTAACAGTTAACACTACCCAGGAACTTCACTGAGTCTGCCTGAAAGCTATTCGACTGTGGCAGTTAAGTGATTTCCTGTCAACTTGCAAAGGAATGAACTCTAGCCTGTCAATCAGTTTGCAGCTAAATGACCTAATTTGGAGGTGCAAATAAGATAAACATCTCACTAGAGGCCACATACATTCTCTCCATGCGAGGCATTCCTGTTCACAAGTCACATGGAGCTACGCAAATAGCAGCCAGAGCCTTGGAGCTGGAGGAGTCCCATGGAAACCCATGTTAGCACTAAGATGCTTTCAAGGCCACTGGATCCACAAGACCTTCCACCCACTAACTAGCCTGTGATCTGCCTGTACTTAGCGTTGTTGCATATGTTGCATGAATCGAGAGGAATTTACAGATTGGTGTCAGACATATGGACTACTATTGGACTTATAAGTTTGATCTGTCCTGGGCTGGTATGCTTTCTCAATTTACACTTGCTGCTTCTATAAAGCTCTTTCTATACACATAGAAGTGCCTATGAATTGATTTCTACAATCCACCCAGACTAACATACTGACCTCAAGACATATGCTGATCACCCCTGACAGAGTAATATACACTCCCTGTAGAACAAGCTCATTTGTTTGTTTTCCTCTCCAACAGAATGTTTTCTCTTCTTACAACTTTGAATCCACAAATATTAAGGGTAGGCACTGAATCATAAACAATATAGATTCCAAGTGGGAAACTATGAGATGAAGAACCCTGGATCAAAGTAAGAAACCTGACTTGAAACTCCCTCTCCAAATGCTCCAGAGTCAGAATGCTTCCTTCTTTTCAGGCCCTTACAGCACCCTACAATACACAGCTCCCTCCCTGCATGGGCGGTTCGTATCTGTACTCACACTGACTTCCCTCCGTGTGTCTTACCCACCGTAATACATGGAATTGTAATTGACTTTTAGACTGTCCATTCGCTGATAAAGTGTGTTCTTGGCAATGTTTCTAGAGATGGTACACCAGCCTTCACGGAATCTACATAATATGCGATAGCAACAGTACTAATATGTGAAACCCACTGTAGGCCTGGAGCATGACTGATACAGGTCACAGCAGTGCTACTGAAAGTGAATCCAGAGATTGCACAAAAGAATCTCAAAGACATCTTAAGCTCCCTCAAGTCTCCTTCAGACCCAGCCGGTTGCACATTAGTGTTGACACTTGCAAACACAGAATATGCTGGTCATGAAAACCATGACATATTTCCAGTCTCCTGCTCCACACACTAGCTCTCAATAAAATGACTTGTTAAAATACCTGAGTGAGACAAGTCTGTGTTCATACAAACTACTGAATGGGCTTACCTGGGGACTCTGGTACTGAGGATCTTTTCCCAGAGCTGTATGGTTGGGAATGGTGTGGATTTTATTAGCAGAAGGGGGGGGCGGTATTTGCATATCTTCCTAATACACAGTGGCAACTATGGCTGAATATTTTCAAAATGCTCACTGTTCCACCTTAAACGTAAATGAGTCTCCCAGAAGGATTCATTGGGATTATTACTTGGAAATGGTTCCTTATTATGTGATTGCGATACACAGAATACAGTCCTGTTCATATTGTTTCATACACAATAAGCGATTTATATATAGCTGATTTAAGACAGTATGTATGCTCATTTGCTTAACATATTTCACTCAATTTATTTCATTTATGTGGCAATAGACCCATAAGTTTATATCTAGTCAGCATGAATTGATTTTAATGCTTAACATCTTAGAGAAGGAACACGCATATACTACAATTTATCTCTTTTTAGACATTTAGGTTATTTCTCATTTCTGGTTTTATAATGAAAGTTACTATTTGGGTTGAAATAAAAGAGAAGAGAAAAAAGCATTCACATTAATATTACAAGAAATCACAGTAACAGACATGGCCTTACAGTAAACTTTTCTTCAACACAATTGTAATATTAACAATAAATACCATATTTTTAGTGAGAGCGTTCCCATTAGGACAGAAACACACCAAAGTCTTAACTTTGCTAGAGAAGATGTCTTAGATGACATTGGAACTGCATAAAGATTTTTCTAAAATATTTAATAGTTTAAAGCCTCTTGTGTCAAAGTCAATAGGATCTCCCAGAAGCACAGACTTACGACAATACTTGTTTTATTTGCAGAACATATCTTAAGATGTAGATAACAAATGTGGCGAAGAAAGCTGATGTTGCCTGGCTATCGAAAGAGATAGTGTCTGGGGTCTTAAAGGCTTGAAGGTGAACAAGCGGTCATCTAGCTCAGAAGCAACAAAGTCCACATGGAAGAAGCACACCAGCCTGGGCGATCACGAGATGCCAAAGGGACCAGGTATAAGGCATCATGCAAAAAAAATGTGTATATATATGTGTGTGTGTATATATATACATACCATAGTGAATGAAGGGGGAAGTGCAGAGTGGAGACCCAAGGCCCATTTACCGGCCACTGGAGATCCCCTCACAGAGGGGTTTAGGAGAGGAGATGGGTCAGTCAGGGTGTGATGTAGTACTGATGAAGAGCACAGCTTTCCCCAGATCCAGCATGCTTCCTCCCCCAACTACCATGATCCGAATTCTACCTTGCAGGACTGGATTGGGCAGAGGTTGTACACTGGTGCATATGGGAGCTGGAGGCACAGGGAATCCAGGGTGGATGATACCTTCAGGAGCAGGGGTGTGAGAGGTGATACTAGGAGAGTAGAGGGTGAGTGGGTTGGAAAGGGGGAACTGATTATAATGATCCACATGTGACCTCCTCCCTGGGAGCTGGATGGCAGAGAAGGGGGGGTAGGGATACTCCAGATAGGACAAGATATGACAAAATAAAATCTATAAATTATCAAGGGCTCATGAGGGAGGGGGGAGCAGGGAGGGAGGGGAAAAAAAGAGAACCCGTTGCAAAGGGCTTAAGTGGAGAGCAAATGCTTTGAAAATGATTAGGGCAAAGAATGTACGGATGTGCTTTGTACAATTGATGTTTGTATATGTATGTACTGTGATAAGAGTTGTATGAGCCCCTAATAAAATGTAAAAAAAAAGAGGTAAGTAACAAACAAAATTGATTTCCTTCTAATCGCTTGATGGTGGCTAGGGTAGCAGGAGAGTAATCACTGACAAAATGCAACCAAACTTACCTCTCCTGAAACTCAACAGAATAAAATCACTGAAAGGCTAGGTGTACATTCATAAAAATCTATATCTGACACAGATAAGAACAAATCTGAAATTATGTCCAGAAGTTACTCTTCAGTTTGTTTGTGTATGAAGTCTTCCATTTCAAGAGGAACATAGACATTTGTAGCTGAAAATATTTTTCAACAAGGGAAAAAGGAAAGGGCAGGCACAGCTTCTCGACCTTTGCAGGAGGAAAGAAACAACGAGAAAGTTGTATCTCAGATGCAGGTTCTAAAAGGAAAGAAATGGGCTTACTTCAGGCAATGGTAGTTACCTGGACTTGAGGTGGGTGATCTTCAGTGGGGCCTTATACCCTGGGTACCATCAATCCTCCAAGGCCAAGCCAAGCAGCTCTTCTACTGAGGCATCTTGAGCAGGTTGCTCCGGAGGTGTAGTGGAATAAACTGTACCACACACTTTGTGTTCAGTGGGGCAGTCATTTCCCCAGCAACCTTTCTGTTCATACTATGGACATTACTTTCTTGGAGGTAACAAATTAGGACATACATTTGCCCATGGCCCCGAGTGGGAGCATCTGAAGCAGGGTGCTCATGGTTCACTCGTGGGCGGCCCAATAACTAGTTTAGATACACCCACTCGGTCCTGGAGGGCACCTGCTAACATTTGAAATTTAACCTTAAGTCTTGATAGCTTATATAACTTTTCCTGATCCTCGCTACTGTTGAAAACTTTGAATGCTGCACTGCGATCTTGCTGTGAAGTCTGGGGTCCACAGTCTAACTTTTTAAGGTTTCTTTTAATGTCTGGAGCTGATTATGAGATGAAATTTGAGTGACGTACAATGATCCCTTTTGGTGTAGTAGGGTCTACTTTCATGTATTTAAACCTTCTGGAAGATGATGTGACAGAAATTTGGCAGAATTTTCATTTGGTTCCTAAATGATTTCCCTAATTTTGTCATAATTGGCTGCTTTATTTGAGGCTTTTGGCAAGCCCTCAATGAGATGAAAATCATATCATTTTGAAGAATTGGGTGCTCATGATCATCTGATAATTCTAATTAGGGTTGTGCTTGGGAACTGCCTTGAAGTCCACGGGCTTAACCCAGTCTGGGCATACCCTTCATCAGCTCTCTTTGTGCAGCTATCCAGATTCTCTCCCGATCTTCAGGGGTCAAGGTAGTTGTTAAAATCATATGGATGTCATGGCAGGTAAGATCATATGACTGAGTGACATATTTAAATTATTTTATTGTTTATCTTTTATTTCATAATCATAAACTTAACTCTGCTTTCCAGCTGGACACAGGAGAAATAAGGAAAGTAGGAAACCTGAGTAACTGGAGGGAGAACACAAGATTAAACGATACTGCAAGCACATTGGGAACAGAAGGGTGATTTCTCAAGCTACAAAAGGAATGGTCTGGTGCTTAAGATAAAACATGAAAATTCAGATCAAATTTAATTAGAGTTGTCCACAGTCAGCAATGGTGATCTTCTTGCTGATTTTGCCATTCGTGGAACCAAAACGCTCCATGGCTTCCACAATATTCATGCCTTCTTTCACCAGACCGAAGACCACGTGCTTGCCATCCAACCACTCAGTCTTTGCGGGACAGATAACTGACTGGGAACCATTCGTAGTGGGCCCAGTATTTGCATAGACAGGGTGCCAGGACTTGTGTGCTTCAGGATGAAGTTCTCATCTTCAAATTTCTCTCTATAGATGGACTTGCACCAGTGCCATTATGGCATGTGAAATCACCACCCTGGCAAATGAACTCTGGAATGCGCCTGTGAAAGAAGGAGCCTTTATAACCAAAGCCTTTCCCCTCAGTACTCAGAGTGCGGAAGTTTTCTGCTGTCTTTGAAACTTGTCTGCAAACAGCTTGAAAGAGATGCAGCCGAGGGGCTCACCATTGACAGCTATGTCGAAAAACACAGTAGGGGTGACCGTGGCTGGACCAGAAACCCTAAAAATTCAAGCAGCAGCATCTGCAAAGCCGATATTTAAATTCTTTAATGTAAGTGTCTGGGTCCAATGTATAGCATCTAAGATGTTTTCCTAAGCCTGAAAAATAATTTAACAAAAAAGGGATCTGAATTTTTACTAGCCTCTCTGCTCCTGCAACATCACAGAGGGTACTGAGGGGGGATAGGATTGAACATGGATGCTTTGGATTTGAAGGAGCTGTCTTTGTGCTGGAGAGGGCTGGACATAAAAGAATGAGAGGTGGAGATGGTGCTGGCAGTAGGGGACAGGTGTCAGATGTCTTATAACATGGCAAGGGTGGGAGGGGAACTGGTGACAGAGAGGTGGGAGGACTGGACAATCATGGTATGGACAAGGGAGGAGTTTGGGTAGAAAGTGTATGAGGTAACAGGGTAGGGGATACTGGATTACCGAGTGTGGGCTCAGAGGTGGTGGGAGGGTGTTGAAACAAGGCAGGAGTGGGAGGAGGTGGTGAGGAGGAAGGCTGAAGAAGAATGAGACACTATAGCAAGAGATATAGGGTTACAGTCTGGCAACTGGGAGAATGTAGCAGCATCCTGTGGGTTGGAGAAACCTGAAGGAGGTTGTAAAGGGGAGGGGAGAAAGAAGGCACAGCTGCAGTTTGGTCAGAGACAATAGGCACTGAAATTGGCGGCATATCATGAACAGAAGGATCACAGACTGATTCTTAGTCTGAGAGAGGAACATTTTCCTGAACCAGTAGGACTTGCATAGTGGAACAATTCTGAAATAAATGAGGTTGAGCACAAAGGAGAAAACTTGGATATACGGAATATCAGAATATATTTTGTAGATTAAAAAGAAATTATTGAGATCTTGAAAAAATTTAAAATCAAGTATACCACCTGGTGACCATCTTGAATTGTTGTCCAATTTGTACTGCAGTCATGCATTATTACATAAGAAAATCAATTTTCCCCTATGAATAACTGATTTAAGACCGAGTGAATTGAAGTTTGCCAGTACACAAACTAGAAGTATTTTATGCCATTGCTTAGTGTGGTAGTTATATAAACATTTGACAATTTGATGATTAAGACTGAAGGGGTGGAGTCCAGCCTGCCAATCAAAATATAACCAATGGCCCCTGTGTGGGTACGGCCTTCTCCTGACAATTTTGGAATTCCGGAATTTCCTTCTTGGAGGCAGGAGACAGTCTCTCTCTCTCTCTCTCTCTCTCTCTCTCTCTCTCTCTCTCTTTCTCGGCTCACTCTCTTAGAGACGCTCTACTGACCAGACACATGATACTATGCTGATAGACCCCATGCCCTGGGAACTAGAGAAGCCACATGGAGACCCCTGCCAATGCTGAGATGCTTACACCACCACTGAATCCAGACTTTCTACCCACTGGCCTGTGATTATCCTGCATTCAGCATCATTGCATGTGTTTCTTAAGTCTGAAGGGGACTTCATGGATTGGTATCGGACATATGGGCTAATATCAGACTTATGGGCTTGAACTGGACTGGGTGGGAATGCTTTGTTAATGTACAATTTCTCTTTATATAAACCTCTTATACACACGACTTTCTATGAATTTCTCTAGCCTACCTGGACTAACACACTGAGCATTCTTACAACCCATTTTAAAATGCTGAGTGAAAATGTGAGCTCTGTTATATGAGGTAGTAAAACAGGAGAGCATCCTTACACTGGGTAATTACCACCTAAGCCCCCGGGGCTGGGAAGACAATCTGACTGAGCAAAGCTTTCTGGTACGTGGACATTTTCAGAAAGGCCAAGAGAAAATGAGCAGATGACCTTGAAGTAGGGAGCTTTGGATTTAACACTCACCAATGTGTTGTCAGAGGGTCTTTAGCTGAAGATGTGGAGATCCCTCTGTTAGGCTCACTGGCTTGAAGGGGGTCCAGGAAGGCTGCTGGGAACTTTAGAGGCTAGGGAAAGGAAAGTGCCACTCCAGTCCTAGCCTCGACAGCCCCCCACCTCCCCCGTGCAGGCCACCATATCTCAGGTTTTACAGAGATAAGAGACAGAGTGAGACCTTTAATTTATAGATTTATTGAGGGAGGTGTGGTTTGTAGGGAACAGGAAATCATAGGGGTTTAGAATAGTTAGGTAAGAAAGGTTAGAGCTGGCCCTTCGTCTAAAGCCAGAGGATTAGCTAAATTAAAATGTGTAAAATCCATGAGACCCACTATTACATAAGAGAACATGAACGAACTACAGTAGAATTGGTGAGGAAGGGGTTAAACAGCTCTAATGTCTGCTGCAGAACCTGCAGAAAGAATCTAAGTGGGAGGGAGAGCCAGCCTTACAGGTAGAGAGAAGAGGTGAGAGCAAAAGAGGCCAGAGCAGCAGGAGGGTAGAAGGAGCCCAATCCAATCCAGGCTCAATTTGAGTGTGTAAGTCTTTGGGATATCTGTACTCTTTTTGATAGGAGGGTTCCCCCACATCTTTGTGGGTGGTCTGGATAACTCCAATGGACTGGCTGCCAGCTTCCACAGACTGACAACACAGCTGGGTGGCAAGATAGATGGAGGAAGCTTTGTAAACATAAGAAACCTATGCTTTCCTTAGTAAAGGCTTCCAACGAACCCTAGAAGGGTTCTGGCCCTTCTAGAGACCTATAAGCTTTTCCCCAAAATACTGGGTCTCCCTTTGACTGAGTTCCAGGTCACTGAACCCAATCTTTCTAGGGCGGGGTGTGTCTCTTCTTCTCCTGCCAGCTGCCAAGGTGTTCACTAAGAGCCACCGAACTGGGCCATCTCCTTGAGGCCCCAGTCCTGGAAGGGCTTAGCCCAGCAACCTGGGAATGCCAATCAGTTTCAGTGCATGGTGGCTGCACTGGAATACCACTTCTACACCCACAAGGCTGAGGCTCCCTGCGGCCACACAACAGCTGGCACTAAGAGCCAGGGAGTTTCTAGAACTGGGCCTTGGGTTCTCCCCCGGCCCTGCTTCAGAAGAAGGTACCGCACAGGTGACAAGTCTTAGCAAACCTCCGGAGGAAGCCCTAATGTTTTGCGCACCAGCTGCAGCCACTAGCTTCTGGAGACGCGTGCTCTTCTTCGTAGTGAGAGAAACAACAGACCCCAGGGCTCACCGTTGAGCTGATGAGGTGCAAGGAGTCTCTGGGAGAAGGTATCGATGTATGGAAACAATGAAAAGGGGGGTGAGCAGAAACCCACAAGGCAACGAACCTGGGAACCTCGAAGACAAGACCCCCAGCCTGGGATTACCTTTCTCCAACAGGGATTTCCACCAAGAACCCCAACCAATCCAAAAGTTGGGGGATGGGACACCAGCTCACCTCTCACCAGGAGAGTAGCGTCCCCTGGGGAAGGTGAGGAGAAAGGTCGCTTACACCCCAGCAGGACTTCTGTGTGCACCAGGGTACCCCAAACTGGCTGCTGCCCACACGCACATGCTTGGGAAAGAGCGCCCCTCACCTGGGAGCGCTGGCTACTACGCAGAGCTAAGGTACCAGGAGGTTCTCTCTCACCACATGCAGCGCACAGTAAGTAGGACGCTAGGACGCGCCCAATAAGCCACACTTCCGGCTGGGACATCGCCACTTCCACCCCATCTCTGAGCACCCGGGTTAGGAGGAGCCGGCGGGGTTGGTCTCTGCCTTCACTTCACCTTTGAGGCGGTTCTGGACCGGACCATTGGCTTGGATGCACACACCCAGGTGTCTGGGGAAGGGAAGAACCAGAGTGCTGTTTAGGCTGGGGGCGGGGCCAGAGGCGGGGCCTGGGGCGGCGCGGGGAGGAGCCAGTGATAGTCCTCCCGCAACAATGGGCCCTCAGACTTTGATAATGATGGCCAAGTCACCTGAGGGCAGAAACGGTACTTTCTCCCAGCACCGAGAGTGTGCATGGGAGACATAAAACGATGTACAACGTACGTGGACTGTGTAAGCTTGTGATCAGATTCCCCAGATGGGGCATCCTCCTCACTAACATGAACCATCCAGCCATTCAACCCTGCCACGGTGTTAATGGTGCTGACGCAAGAACCGAAACTAATGACCTTTGAGGTGAAGGGCCATTCTGCTCCCCAAAGCATTGTCATGTATGAAGACTGCCTTTAGGAAAAAAGAAGTAGCTGGCATCAAATGCTCTAGGTAAATTTTATGTCAGAGTAACAAAATTTAAATATAAAACAAGCGGGAGCACTAAAACGTGATGGGAGAAGGGGGAGGGGAGTTGTTAAACTTGACTGTCCTTAGAGTTGGAGTTTGTACTTTTATCTTGTTTTATTTTGCTTGAATGCTATTGGGGCAGTTAAACATGACAGTTCGATTCAATTATGCATATCATGATTTCCCCACTCTGCTAATTTAATTTATCACTCACCAGAGGTTCTATCAATCCAATGGTTTCAAGTGCATGGGCAGAATATTTGTAGAGACTCTTCCAAATTGCGAGGTCTGGAATTTAAATTTAATTCCTCCAAGTAACTCTTGTCTGTTGGGTCTCTCACAACAAGTGCTTATGGGACAGATCAAAGTGAAGCATGTCCCTATTAATTTGCATCCATAAAGACTATGCTTCTTTTATGGCTGTTATACTAGATAATTTCATTATGAAAGTTCTAGTCAGATTCCAAAGTTGCTGGCTGAAAATGGAGATACAAGAATTTCAATATTGTTACATTTCCCAATTTGGTGAGATCATTCCACAGACGATGGAAAACTGTCGCCTAACTTTATAAGGAATCAAAAAAAAAGTCACTTATCAGCAAATATTTACTGAATTAAACTGATTTATGTTGCCAGTTCTGATGGACTCGCCATATCCTTAAATCTTGGGAAACAGAGACTAGATTTTGCAAAGAAAAGGGGACTTCTCTTGAAATACCTGCCCTGTTCGACTGGGTAGGCTAGAGAAACAAATCCAGGGACACTCATAATGTATACGAGAGAGCTTTATATCAAAGTGTAATTGGATATCAAGAAAACATCTCAGCCCAGTCCAGACCAAGTCCATAAGTCTGATATTAGCCCATTACTCCAATACTAGTCCATATATTCCTCTTCAGACTCATGCACCACATGCAATGATGCTGAATGCAGAAGGATCACAGGTCGGTGGCTGAAAATTCTTGTGTATCCAATGGCAGTAGACTTTCTTAGTGCTGGCTCAGGTCTCTATGTGGCTCTTTTGGCTCTCTGAACAGTGTGAAGGTGAAGCAGAGAGAAAGAAGTTGGCCAACTTCCAGGGAGAAAGAGTGGAAGTTCCCAGAATTCTCATGAGAAGGTCAAGCCCACCAGGAATCATCATGGAGCTGTGACATGAATGACAGGCTAACCGTCACCCCTAGACTAATTTATCAGGTGAATATGAAATTATGTAACTACTACACCTGCTTTCATGTGAGGTTTTCTGCCCCCATGGATAAATCATGAATTGTCAAAAAAATAAAACAAGCAAACAAAAAATCAATCACTGCGATCGAGTCAATATGGACTCAGAGGGATGCTTATAGGACAGGGTAGAACTGCCCTTGTGAGTTTCCAATTCAGCGTCCAAATTAAGTTCCCATGGTTCAGATGTTTACATATTTTTGCAGTAGTTGATTTCACAGTACATGATTTTACATTTACCCTGTAATTATAATTCATGAAGTGTTGTTTTACTTCCAGTATTGCTGCTTCCAACCCAGTAGCTGCTTTTAACAGACTAGATACTTTCAACACAGCAGCTGCTCTCTACAAAGTAGCTGCTCTCTACACATGTGTTACTGGTAAGCAAAAGCACATTATGGCACTAACCCTGTCACACACACTTGCATTTGTACGGGGTGTATGTGATTGGGTTGGAGTTATGATATCATTACGCCAGTTACTCATATGTGGGTGTTTTTTGCATGTGGGAGGATCTGCCTGGAGACAGATAGAGGATTGGTGTCTTGGTTCCTAAGGCCATCAGAAATATGTGTTTTCTGATGGTCTTAGGCGATCCCTGCAAAACGGTGTTTGTCTGGGTATTTTAGAGAAACAAATCCAAAGAAACTCGTGTATCAGAGAGAGTTTTATATAAAGGTTAAGTACACATCGAGAAAATATACCAACCCAGTGGTACCCAAGCCCACAAGTCCAAGATTAACCCTCATGTCTGACACCAATCCATTAAGTCCTCCTCCACCTCACAAAATACACACAATGACTGGAGGAAAGCCAAATTAGAGAACAAGTAATCATCTCAGTGCTGGAAGGGGTCTGCCACAGCTGCTCCAGGGCTGTATTGGGGTAGGTCCATGCGACTTCTCCTTGGGGATGTCTTGCAGGAAGTGAACCTTGTCAGCTTAAGCAGAGAACTGGCCAAGGCCGCTGCACCCTGGTCCGACCATCACAACGCAAGAGACCTGGGAACTAGAAAGGCAAGGCTCACCGAGTCATTTATCCCTCGGCCCTTCAAACAATCCCACATGTGTTTATCGGCCAGGTAGGCACAATAAACTAATTACCTTGAGTAGTTCGACCTTCAAAGGGGTATCGACCCTCCAAGTTGAGAACCAGTGCTCTATAGGGTTTATATCAGTCTTAAGTGACTGGACAGATGTGAATTGTATGTTTGGGGTCCAGCACCTGAGATAGACCCAAGGTAACAAGGACAATCACAGTTAGCCATGTGTTCAAGAGGAGCATATCCCCACTCTCATGTCTGAATTCCTAAGGTACTCTCCTCTGGAAACAGCTCCCAGAATGGACTCACTTGATTTGATTTTTCTAAATATAAATCAACCAGTTTTTAGGGAAGAGGCTGAAAAGAATTTATTTCTACATAAGTCCAATGGTCACAAATCATAATATGCTTCATAAAGGAAAGGCAGATGAACCACTCAAGAGAGATTTGAAAACAGTTTCCCCTTGCAAATTAATGGATTGAAACCTGAGGACACAGGCTTGAATGACCCAGCAAACTATAGTGAAGAGCAGTCATTGTGAACTCCAATGAGGCTAACCCTACTCTCTACCCCTGGTTTTTCCAGCTTTCCACCTGACCACTTTTTAGCACTTATTTCATGGAATATATTTGTTTTCCCTTTCCACAACGTTTTACCTTATGCTACTATTTCCTTTCTAAAGCTTTACAGCAATCCCTTTCTCGTTGTTGTTCTACTAATTCTACTACTTCTGCTTCATCTTCGTTTTCTTTTACATTAAGAGAAAATAGAATGGTTCCTACTGGAATTCCTACTAAATCTGTTGCTAAAATCCAAATTTTGTTTGAACAAAATAAACTAAAAACCACAGCAGACCATCCTATTTGTGCTCTCACTTGCACCTACTCCTGGATCCTGGGCCTGTGCTTTTTGGGCCTGAGCACACCCATTACCCTGAATTCCCTTCAGTTCAACCCCAACCCTGTGCTGCAGGGTGGTTTATATGGGAACTCACATTAACTTTCCCTCACTGTGTCTTCTTGCACAGTCATACGCAGCCGGGTCCTCCACGGCCACAGTGCTCAGGTGCAGGGAGAACTGGTTCTTGGATGTGTCTGGGTTGATGAATAGATGATCTCTGAAGGATGGTGTGCATTCGCTAAACCACTCTTACCTGTAGAAGCTCCTTCCTATCCACCCAGGGCCTCTCCCAGGGCTGCCTGATCTGCTCCCAAATAGCGCTGGTTCTGGAGCCTGAGTCCCCAGTGATGGTGCAAGTGCGCGTGAGAGTCTGTGATGCCCTCACCACCTCATGGTCTGACTTCTGCAGCTTCACTTTGGACGGGACACAAGGAGACTTACAAAACAAGTATTAAATATCCCACCTGTCATTAAAACTGCTGTGACCTACTGTATCTCCCTGCCACTGACACGATGGGAGACACAGTACCATCAAAATGAGAAAAAGAATGCAAGCAGACCTTTCTGTATCAGAGTCTCCCTGGTACAGCAGGCTCTGGAATTCTGCTGGTTCCAGAGGGGAATCTTGAGGGTGGGGTGGGTGTTCATATCATTTAAATAATAAACCACACCAGGCTTTTGCTTATGAGTGTTACTGACTGTTATCAGGGGGTCAGAGGATGACTATTAAGAGTGTGCTAATTGACAGGGCTCACAGCTCCACATGGAAGCTTCTCCAGAGCTGGTTCTTGAAGCACGTTGTATGGCAGTGATATGTAAGCAATGAGAGTGGGGTGGCCCACAGGCATACACTGAATTTATACCCTCCCAGATCCTAATATTTGCAATCATAAAATTATCCGAGTTCCAGTGTACCTTGTATTGTTTGATTTGAAAAAATGCATCCACTAGTGTGTGCATTAATTTATTCATTTGAGTTCTGAGAGCTATGAACACGCCAGACATTCTTCTGCACTGAGGGAAAATCAGTAAACCACGCAACTGAGCTAGGAAATGAATGATCTCTTCCTCAAAAACTAAACCCACTGCGAGTGCACCTGTCCTGAATCATGGGAACCTTATAAGATTGATTAAAGCTGCTCATAGAAATTCTCTGACTGTAAATAATAACAGGAAAAGACAACCTCATCTTACTTAGGAGGAATGGTTGGCTGGTTTGTGGTGAGCAACCCAATACTTATCCCATTACATCACCACATCTCTGTATATCTTTATACTAAGAAGCCCATATTAAGGGCTTTTTAAATGTCACTTTGAGAAGCCAAGTGGTGATACTTTCAATATTATTATATGAATATGAGCCCTGGACTATGAATAAGGGGGTCCATAACCAAATTTATGGCCATTCACTTACCTTTTGGAAAAGAATGTTGAAAGTACCATGGACTGGGCTATCAATATAACAAGCAGATCTCTTGTGAGGGAAACATAGCCTGGGAGTTCCTTAGAATGAAGGATGGTGAGACTTAATTTCATGTACTTGAACATGTTATCATGACACCAGTCCATTGAGAAAGACATCATCAATGATAAAGGGGATCAGTAAAGAAGAAGGTGATGGACTGACACAGTGGCTGTAACAATGGGCTCAAACATATTTATTGTGATAATGGTGCTGAACTAGGCATTATTCAGTTCTGTTTTGCGTTGAATCACTGAGATTTGAAATTGATTCTGTGGCACTTAACATCATCAAAATTAAATGAA
Source organism: Tenrec ecaudatus (assembly GCF_050624435.1). Lineage (NCBI taxonomy): Eukaryota > Metazoa > Chordata > Mammalia > Afrosoricida > Tenrecidae > Tenrec > Tenrec ecaudatus. Next base: position 67,248,611 of record NC_134544.1, on the reverse strand, counting down.
AAGACACAATATTCTTCCAAAGTTGAATGACAGTGCTGGGGAAAGGATATATGTTTTATTTTCCGTAGCAAAAGGAAATATGTAACAGACTACACTCTTTATAATTGTTCTTATGTGGAATTTCATTTTGCCTTGGTTAAATATTGGTTGCAAAAGTCTTGTCTTCGTATTTATAGAACATTAAGCATCCAAGGTTGTTTGGGTGCAGGAACATAAAGACTCTTAGTGACCCTACATGAAAGAGAACTCTCTGAAAGGATTTTCTTTTCTGTAATAATGATGGGATAACCTTATCAGGTCTTTAACCAACTGAGTCACCATGTGGTTTTGAACTGCCAACCTTTTGGCTAGAAGTTGAGCATTTAATCATGCCCACATAGTTTCGTGGTCCAGGTTCTACTACATATAATTTACATGTATCTACTTTTACTTCCTACAGGTGAATATTTATGTGTATGTTGACTGGTCTTAAGACATTATGTAGAGTTCTTCTAGGTCAATACTATTACTATTATTTGTTCCTTGAGTGTTTAATATGGGATTCTGTCCAATGCATTGTGTGATTTTAGTAGTAACCCTGGGCACCGTCTTCAGTGCCAGAAACACCTCCCAGAATTGTGAAAACTAAGAGTGACTCCTGTAATGGCCAAATACCCCATAAGACATATCAAGGAATTGATGCATTTGGGTTATGTTGTGGCAGTTTCATCATCTCTTGTCAACTTGGGAAGGGATGGAGTCTAGCCTGTCAATGAGATCTCAGCTTGATGACTTCATTTGTAGGTGCAAAGGAGATGAATATCTCCCTGGAAGCCAGACCCAGATAGCATCTCTTCTTGTTGAGACATTCCTGTTTACAAAGCCACATGGAGCTACACTGATGCAGCTAGAGCCCTGGAACTGGAGGGGCCATGTGCAGACCCATGACAGTGCTGAGATGCTTCCATCACCATAAGAACCACAAGACTTTCCACCCACCGGCCTGTGATCTACATCATTGCATGTGTTTCATGAATCTGAAGAAGAATTTATAGACTGATATCAGACATAGGGGCTAATATTGGACTTATGGACTTGATCTAAGCTGGGATGTTTTCTTAATATACAAATACTCTTTGATATAAAGCTCTTTCTTACACACATGTGAGTTTCTCCCTGGATTTGTTTCTCTAGTATACCCAGAATAGCACATGGTGTTAGAGAATAATATTAAATCTGTCATGGGCTGCCTGAAGGACAAGCAGGTCTGTCTTGGAGTAAACACATCTTGTTTAATTCTTGTAATCATTCAAATAAGATTGTATCTCACTTATTTGGGCATGACATTAAGGAGAACCAAAACCCAGAGAATGATCTTGTACTTGGTAAAGTAGAATGTCAATGAAAATGTGAGAGACTTTCAATGGGACTGATTGTCCTAAGGCTGCAATGATGAGTCCAAAGAGAGGGATGATTGTAAGGATGGCGCACTTTCGGGCAGTATTTCATCCTGTTTGTATTAGTCTGGGTACTTTAGAGAAACAAATCCAAAGAAACTCATATGTATAAGAGAGTTTTATATAAAGGTAAGTGCACATCAAGAAAACATCCCCAACCGGTGCTGCCCAGGCCCACAAGTCCAACATTAGCCCATATGTTCAACACCAATCCACAAAGTCCATTTCCATCTCAAAAATACATGTATTGACACCGACTGCAGGAGGAAAGCTGAGTCAATTAATGTGTAAGCATCTCAGCTCTGGCAGAGGTCTCAACATGGCTGCTCCAGTATCTAGGGTGCATTGGGGTGGGTTCATGTGGCTTCTTCTCAGGGATGTCTTGCAGGAAGTAACCCTTGCCAGCTGAAGCAGGGAACTGGCTAAGGCAGCTGCACCTTGGTCCAACCATCAGAAAACAAGAGACCCGAGAACTAGAAAGATGAGGCTCACCGAGCCATTTAGCACTCTGCCCTTCAATTAACACCACGTGTTTATCCGCTACATTGCACAATATACTAACCACCTCACTGTTGTTCATGTGATCACTGTGAACTTAAGCCAACTTAAAGATCCCTAACAAAATATTTTGCAGGTTATTGTAAGTTAAAATTATTACATAAACATATATTTGTGAGTATTCACTGGAAGGAAAATATTGGACATGCAGCTGATGGATTGGAGAAAATTTGAGGCTCACATAAGAATTTTATACTGCATTAATATTTTTATAAGGAGTTTTGGTGGCATAGTGGTTATGCATTATGCTAAGATTTGCATTCACCAGTTTGCAACTACTAGCCACTCCATGGAAGAAAGACAGGGGATTCTACATCAGTAAAAATCAGAAACTCACTATAAATTGGCATTGAAATAATGGCAGTGGGTTTGGGTTTGGTTTTCTTTTAATATTTTTAACTTGACAACAAATGGCACTAGTTAGTATCCTGAATTGTAAACTGAGATCTGAGTACATATTGTTGTGAAGTCTGCCTTTGGGTAGATGGTAAATAAAGGCCATCCCTATAAAAAGAAGTATGGTCAGATGCCTGGAGATTCCCTAGAATCACACTCTGCACAATGGTCCCTAGAGAGGTGCTGACAAGGCGAGGGAACCACAGCTTCTGAGAGGAAAGCATCACTGACCTAAGTCTCTTGCATCTGCTTAAACCATGACCTGATGTACTAAGGTTTGTGTCTGGGCTCACACTGACTTCCCATCACTGTGTCTCTAGCACAGTAATACACGGCTGTGTCCTCAGGATTCACAGAGCTCAGTTTTAAATAAACTTGGCTCTTGGAGGTGGCCCAGGTGATGCTGACTTGGGCCTGGAGAGCTGGATTATAGTCTGTGCTCCCATCACCCCGTATATCACCAACTCACTCCAGTCCTTTTCCTGGGGCCTAGCAGATCCAGTACACACCATAGCTGGTTAAAGAGAATCCAGAGACAGTACAGGTGAGAGACAGGGTCTGTGAGGGCTTCACCAGTCCAAGACCTGACTCATAATTGCACCTTGGCCAGGATACCTGGGTATAAAGACAAACACAGTGAGTCGTGTGCTCAAATGCTGTAATCTCAGACTTCATGTATGAATCTCTGAAGCACTCACCTCCCAGAGTTGCCACCAGAAACAAGAAAAGCCATACACAATTCATGTTCATGTGGCTGAGATTCATGATAAAGGAATGCTCTCCAGGGTGAGAAGGCATATGACTTTAAGTACATGTATGCTGTGGTTTCATCTGAATGCATATTAGGTATTTGCATGTGGGAGGTGCGGTTGTATGTAAAAAGGTGGAAAGGGCAGAATGGTGGTGTCCAAGTGTGTAATCTAAAAAGATTTTCCCCAGCTTTGTCTTCCCTAAAAATATGCCAAACATTAGAGGCTATTTGCCAGCGTATTGTGGGAGGTAATTGTTTCCATGGAGAGCCAGAGAAGTGGTCAAACCTGCTCAGTGACATCCAAAGTTAGGCTGCCATCCTGAATCTGAGATCCGTCCATCTTGGCACAATCCCTCCCCTTCCTATTGCCTGTATACCCCTAGATTTTCATCCTCTCATTACTGTATTACCTATAGTATGACCCCTCCCTGTGATGTGTGTCTTTACCTGAAATTAGGGGGCTTGCACACCCTCAAAGGTATATAAATCTTGGTTAGAAATAAAGAATCTCTCTCCCGTGGTGCTCTCCTCTGCGGTCCTCGCTTCCGTGTCCCCTCTCCCCTTGTTCTCCTTCCCCTCACTCTCCTGCCCTCAGGTCTCCCATCTCTATGGGAATCACCGAGCGGGGCTACGGTGAGCATGCTAACATGAAATTTGTCTGATTCCATCATTTTACTCTTTCTTCTATCGCCTGTATTTCTCTATGAGTTTACTATAATCTTTAATTATTATCACTGTACAATTGTGCCTACCAGACCTGGGATGATTTGTGAGGCGCTGGCTACCCTGACAGCCATGGGAGAATACAGTCTTCTCCCTGAGGTCTTCACTCTAGCAATCATACAAACATCTGTGCAGATTTCATGTTTAATGTAGCTTTATGTCATTTCCATCAAAATACCCAGATGTTCTATTGAAATTAAAGACAATCTCTATCCTCACGATATTTAGGTAACAAGACCAGGCCTACCTGAATCTTTCCATACATCTGAACACATAGGGAAACTAGAGTATGTCATCCATAAAGCTCCTTGGCCCTATGATATTTCAGAATATTTAGAAAGGAGTAAAAATACTTTAACCCTATCTTCTAGATTTAGAGTTGGAATAAAAGGTTTCCTAACAATATGGTTATTGTGTGGTTAAAAGAAACCACAGAAATAAGAAAAAGTGCATTTATCCTCTCATGAGTTATTACCGAGGGTGGGCATTGGGCTCAGTGTATTTTGAGAGGCGCCTGCTAACAGCGAGAGGCGTTTCCTGGACTTACACTGTCTTCCACAACTGTGGGTACCTCAGCAACATTCTTTTCTGGTACTGAGCTTTCAGACTCTTGGTCAGGAGTATTACCTGGAGTTGTCTCTGCAGGTTTCCTGCCATGGGCAGTAGAGCTACCATAGTGGTCAGCACAGCAGTTCTAGCTGACCAGGCACTGCAGTCCTTACCCAGACTCCTGTCTTCACTTCTATCTTCTCTTGGTCCAGAGCTGGTGGGTCCTTAGCATCCATGCAAGTCTGCTTTCTCCCTGAGACTGGTTTTCTGTCTGGACTCACACTGACTCTCACTCACCGTGAAAAGCTTGGGCCATAGAGAATGATACAAGTTGCGAACACTCTGAATTGGTTGCAGTGAAATGAAGTGAGATCGATTCATGTAGATAATTATATAGATATTGTTATGAGATATATGCCACAATAAAATATCAATCAAGAAAGACATTTGCCTGAAAGACAATCAAAGTATTAAACAGAGGTTAGGGTTCATTCTGTCCACAGAAATAGGAACCATACTTAAAGCAGATTTCTATTCAAAGTAATTCAAGCAAGAGAGTTATAGAGTTATTTATTCCATGTTAAGGAAGAAATTGTCAAGTGAGAATTCTTTTTATGGGTTTCTGTGATGCGTTTGGGAGGGAATTTTGCAGCTGTTGGTAATTGTTGAACACAATAATAATCTAATGCCATTTGTGTTAGTCTGGGTACATTAGATAAATGATCCACAGAAACTCATATGTATAAGAGAGTTTTATATAAAGGTTAAGTGCACATCAAGAAAACATCCTAACTCAGTGGTACCCAAGCCCACAACTCCAACATTAGCCCATATGTCCAACACCAATCCACAAAGTCTTCTTCCATCTCACAAAACATGCACAATGAGGCCGATGGCAGGAAGAAAGCCAAGTAAGAGAATGTGTAAGCATCTCAGCACAGGCAGGGTCACCCCTCAGCTGTTCTAGCACTCAGGGCTTCATGGGGGTAGGTCCATGCAGCTTCTCTTAAGGGATGTTCTTGCAGGAAGTGAGCCTTGCCAGATGAAGCAGGGAACTGTCTAAGGCAGCTGCACCCTTGTCTGACCATCAGAAAACAAGTGACCCTAGAACTAGAAAGGCGAGGCTCACCAAGCCATTTATCCCTCGGCCCTTCAATTGACCCCATAAGTGTTTATCGGCCAGGTTGGCACAATAAACTATGTACCTCTCCATTGAATTATGTATGAGAAGAATGTTGAAAATATTATTTTGTAGCACATATATGATAAAAATAACTTAGAATATGACATAGTTTTCATTTTTTACTCACAATTAGAAACTGATGGAGAGTGTTGCTGGTACAACATTTCAAAAGACTAGCTAAAATATTCAATCAGAAAAGAGATTATGATATAAGCCAGAAATTTGAATTTATAAAAAGTGTTAGCAATGGAATAAATATTCTTTATTTAATATTTTATTTATTGTCTCACTTTTCCTCCAAAACTGTTTTATTGGGAGCAAATGCAGTTGTCATATCCATCCGTAGTTCAAGTGCATCAAGCAGTATTATACAACTGCTACCCCAATTAGCTTGAAAACATCATCTTCCTTTCTCAACTAGTGGCACCATCTCCCTTTATTCCACCACCACCACCACTCCACTGTAGTCCCAGAAACCCTTATTCTACTTGCTGTCTCTTTATGTTAATCAATTCTGGCTTTCATCTACCATCAAAAAGAAAAACATATCGCTGAAATTCAAGAATGCTATCCCCCAATGACAAAATACATGAGATAAACTCCAATAAGAATTTAAATTGAGGAAGCAGGCAGTCCAAGTGCAGTCAGCAGCCCTTCCTCGGAATCCATAACAGACCTAGGTGTGCTTCCGATGTGTCAGTCTGGCTACTGGAATGTGAGGATCTTGTCAGTTGACTGCCTTTCTCAGGATATTCTGGATCCAAAAGCACTCTTTAGTAGCTGGTGTCCTGCAACACGCCCTGTGGCTCATGCTGAACATGCAAACTGCTTGTCATATGCATGATATTGAATACAGCAAGAAACAACAAAAAACACCTACTCCCTGCCTTCAAGGAGATTTCAGCTCACAGCACAGCCTTATTTCTCTATGTTTGCTGTTCTTCAACTGCAGCACAAAGGAGGGATGCTTGCAAACCTCCCTCCCTGCACTGGCCACAGAGTGAAACCACTGGCTGTGAGGACTGCTGCCTACTCTGATGGTGAGCTGGCTCTGTCTCTTCTCTGTGAGCAAACTACTGTTGCACACAGAGCCTGTGTGTGAGCTGAGCTTTTGTCAGTGACTTCCGACACTGGTTTAACAGAAATCAACAGTTATATGTGTGCAGTACACAAGAAGGGGAGTAATTCAACTGGAAGGGAGAATAAGGTTATTTTTATAAAAGAACCTTGTAAATTGAAGCACAATCAGGAAAAATATATTTAAAAGGAAAACCATTAACATGTTAAGAAAGATTTTTAAAATAATATAAAAGATGTCACAGAAAAGGATGATATAATTAAAATGAGAATACGATACATGAAGTTTTGTGGAGACCAGGATGATGGAAAAAATAGAACAATTTTTAAAAATAGAACAATTCCTGATAATAATATGAAGTATGATTAAACACAATGCAGAATACACAGAAAACAAATTAATGGACATAAATAAACAAAACAAGATGCAAATTCAGAAATTCGATAACTATAAGCCATTGGCACCGTTGAATCCCGAATCACAGTGATTCTAGGACAGAGTAGAACTGCTCCGTAGGGTGTCAGACACTGTTAATCTTTTGGAGGAGCAAACAGCCTCATCTTTCTCGCTTGGAGGAGCTGGTGATTTCAAACTACTGACATTGAACTTTGCATCCCAATGTAAAATAGATAAAAAGATGGCAAAATGAAAACCTGTGCCAGGGGAGGCTAAGAGTTAAGTGAGAAAGCCCCAATTCCAACAGGAAATCCTCCCTGTCATCCATCTGTGCCTGTCTAAGGCTGGGTTCTCTGCGCCCCCTGCTGCCCAGTGTCTTCCCTGCAGGGGAGGTTTGTGTCTGGGCTCACACTGACTTCCCCTCACTGTGCTCCTTGCACAGTAATACGTAGCCGTGTCCTCAGCGGTCACGGAGCTCAGCTGCCGGGAGAACTGATTCTTCGATGTGTCTCTGGTGATGGAGAGTCGGCTTTGGAAGGACGGGTTATAACCTGTATTACCACCATAATCTATGCACCCCATCCACTGCAGCCCCTTCCCCGAGGTCTGGCGGATCCAGCTCCAACAGTAACCACTGCTTGTTATGGAGAAACCAGAGACAATGCAGGTGAGGGACAGCTTCTGGGACGGCTTCACCAGTCCTGGACCTGACTCCTGAAGCTGCACCTGGGACAGGACGCCTGCAAATTAAAAAAATATATATTCCATGTCAGTCACGTGAAGTCATAACTATCTCCATAGACCCAGGTCGGATATCTGAATCTCTCACCTTGGGGAACTGTCACCAGGCACAGCAGAACACACAGCAATAGCATCTTTAGACCACAGCTCTGTTTCCCAAGAGACCCACAGCCCTGTCTGAAGAGAACTGATAGTTTTCCCACCCCAAGGGTGAAATTGTACCCTAGTGCCTGAAAGATAATTTGCATATGAGGGAGTCCTGTCCTTATAAACAGAAAGTGATAGAGGCCAGGCACCCCTTTATCTTCTGAGCCCATGGTACGGTAACTGTTTGAACTCATATGTTAAGCAGGGACCCTCAGTTCTTGCTTCAGCCCCATTAACACTTTGGCAGAGTTGGGGGGTTGGGTGTTTCCAGTTTGTTAGGAGGATGCACATCCACACCCAACGTACATGTTTCTATCTCAACCATGTCACCCATGCACTCCCTCTGCAAAGGGCCAAATTACTGGTGCCTCAGCCATTGTTATCTGAGTCTTTGCCGCTGGAGTTTCAGCCACAGGTGTGGGCCCTTTGGCGTGGACCGCCTCTCTCCTCTCTGGCTCCTCCCCGAGCCCCGCCCCAAGCCGGCCAGGCCCCGCCCACCCCCTCACCAGGCGCCTGTGCTGGCATCTCAGCAGAAATGGGCGGGGAAAGAGCTGCCTTGAGAGGAAGTGAAGGCAGACCCCTACCCCTCTCTGACCCCGCCAGCTCCTCCCACCCCGGGTCACGCCCAGACAGGGCCTGAAGTGGCGGTGTCTTATTCTGAACTGCAACTCACTGCAAGGATTCCACTGTCGGTACTCTGCTTGGGGTGCCAGAGAAGCGCCCACAGCCTGAGCACCCTGTTGCCGGCGCTCCCAGGTGGGAGGCTCTGGGCTCCGGGACATGTATGTGGGCGGAGGCTATTTTAGTCCAGCTGACTAGGGTGCAAGTGCCCTTTCTCTCCCCCAGGAACCCTGCCAGCGCTTCTCTTGGTGAGAGGTGGGCGGGTGTCCCTAAGGCCAGTCCTATTTCCCCGCTTTCGGATTGGGTGGGGTTCATGGTGGGAGTCCCTGTTGGAGAAAGGGGATCACGGCTGGGGTTTTGGGGTCCGGGTTCCCAGATTTGTTGCTTTGTGAGTTTCCTAACCCCCCTCCCTTGTTTCCTTCCACACAGCGATGCCTGCTCCCCGAGACTCCTTGCACCTCCTCAGCTCAAAGGTGAGCCCCGGGGTCTTGTTCTGCTGACCTCCCTCTGGACCCGATCAGAGTCCGTTCTAGGCACAAGATTTCTTGCCGAGTTCGTGACAGAAACGTCTTCCCTGGCTTTAAAATATTGGTCGCGGCCCTTTTTTTTCTTAACCCCTTGTTTAGAATTCTATCTATATATTACTATGGTTTTTTAAACCATTCCCATTTCCTTTCCTTGGTATTCTTTATTGGTTCTGTTGGGTTCAGTTTGTGAAGCACAGAAGGAGTGGATATCTGGAGATGAAATAACATGCGATGGTTTGTAAGGATGTCTGGGTGGGGTCGGGGTGGGTGGCTGGCGGAGTTGGGGACTAAGAATGAAGGATTTAGGGGACTGAACACTAGAACTGAAAGTGACTAATAAGCCTTTTTAAAGGCGATTTAATCATGGTGGGAAAATAGACAATATGAAATCGATTGTGGTAATGATTTTGCAGTGCTTAAGATGGCTGAACTATGGAATTGTGGGAATTTGTGGGATATGTGGATTCAGTGCCCCAAAAGTGTTAAAGAAAAAAAGAAAGTTCTCCATCATAAAAGCAATCTAACTAAACTATGCACAGAAGAATCAAAAAAACAAACTGAAACAAAGAAAAAAAAAAGTAATGCTAAAGTACTTGACTTCCATTTTGGGGATGAAAATGGAAGTGACCCTGAAATGGGCCCTTGGGTTATGAACGTTGTGAGGCTGAAGGACAATTTACTTTACCAGAGTGCAGCGAGAGCTGGCCAGCCTGCCTGCAGGGCAACAGCAGGCGCACAGTTGCCAGGATGTCCCAGGCTTTGATGGTGGAGCAGTTTGGAATGTGCCAGTTGAGATGCCTGGTAGGCGATGAGCCCACAGTTGTCGATCAACGAGTGCACGATGTCCATGGCCCTGAATGAGATGCTGAAGTCCAAGGGGACTTACTGGAGCACCTTGTGCACATACACAAGAGTAAGTCTCTGCTGCTGCACTGGCATTTCTTACAGTGCTCCCTCTGAGCCTTAGCTAGAGTCTCCATGGACTTATCAGGGTCAAGTGGGTTGTTTGACTGGGACAGTACACCTGGCAAAGGTAATGTAGGTGTCTTAAGGTGAGCTGAGGGAGGACAGAAACCTCCCCTGGAGCAGAAGGGCTAAAGCTTGCTGGATCTTGATTTTCAGGAATATAGACTGTGAAAGCAGGACCTCCAGATTCCTCTGACCTTGTGGGTTTTCAGCAGGAATTGCTGGAAAAGTTACCACAGGGATAACTGGCTTGTGGTGGCCAAGTGTTCATAGTGATGTCACTTTTTAATCCTTCAATGTTGGAATGATTTGATCTGATCTCCCCTGTAAGATGGGGGTGGAGAGAGAAGGGCTGGGTTAGAGGAGAGAGGAGGGAGGACAGAGGAGCGGAAGGAGGAGAGAGAGAGAGATTGGAGCAGCTTCCACACACCCTGATGGCCCCTAATCTGGATTCCCAGGCTGCCCCCTGCCCGACAAGGTGGGTATACCAGCCACTGAGTGGGGACTTAATTGTTTTTCTAGACACTACGTAGGTGGTCGACTGGTAGATCCTATTAGGAAAACACGTTGGAGATGCTCACATTGTGCACTGTGTGTCAGCATGCCAGTTGGATCCCTGGCCCACTGTCGGCGCTCTCCAACCCTGGGGTCCCCAGGCTCTCCCTCCTGTTCTCACAAACTTTTAAATAGTTGAGTTGGATTCCATTTTAGTTTCTTAGATCTTATCATTGTTTCAAAATGTTTCACAAAATGTCTATTTTCAATTCTATTATTTTACTTACGTGATTTTTGTGTGTACATATGTGCATGTGTGTGTACCATGCACACGTTTTTGTAGTATTCTTTTGGATCACCACTAAGGAGGTCGACCAGTAGTCTTGTTCGGAAATATGTGTGCTACCTGCCAAGTGCGTATATAAATCCGCTATTCCTGTTTGTGCCCATTTTAGCCCTGCAGCCGGGCTGGCCAGCTCACTATTCGCTAGCAAACAGCATCACCTCCTCCTCCTCTTGTGTTTTAGGAGGGTATCGGTGTGTTGGAAAGATGGTCAGCATCTTAATATATAAGAGTTAATAGTTTGGGAGTTGGAGATTAGCAGTTAATCACTAGGGATTTAAGTACCAAATTATTTTTGAGTGTTGAAATGTAGCCTACAACTTTTTTACATTTACTAGCTATAGCATTTATCACCTATTTGGCATCTTTTTATATGAAATCATCAATTTATGATGAAGAAGGAATTTTCATTTGTTTCTGGAAGTTTTTCTTCCTTTTATTAATTCTTTTTTTCTGATTAATCTAGCTAGTACAATTTTTAATATGAGTGGTGGAAATGGACACGTATGTTTATGCTGATTCTGAGGTAGTGTGAATTTTTTCCTCTTCTACATGTGAAATTTGCAGTTTTTTTCATGAATGTGTATTAGCATACTGGATTTGACCTATTTCATGTTAGATTTGTAGTTGTTTTTAACGTGAAAAGCTTTTGACTTTGTTTAGTATGTATTCTGTGTCTATTTAGATAATTGACTTTCCCCCCCATCAGTAGACATATTTGAGTGTTTATTTTCTTGTGTTAATTCAGTTCTGGGATGAATTAGAATTAATCATGATACATACTTATTTTAATATATTATCTGTCTCAGTTTCCTGCTTTTAATGTAACTTTTTCATTCAGATCCCTTATCAACACTGGTCTACAGTTTTCTTAAAGTATCATTATCTGACATTGGTCTCAGGTTACTTCTGGTCTCATAGATGGTGTTACTAAGTACTCTCTCAAAACTATTGTTATGTTGGAACCCAATAAGTTGAACTTAAACAACAAAACAGTAAAAAAAGTGTTTATTCATCTTTTGTGAATACTCTGCCAAAATTTTTAGTTTTCATGTATCATACAGTTAGGCTGGAAGTTTCTCATGACACTTTATTTTGATTCAATTGATTATAGACCTTCTAAACATACTGAAATCCAGTGAGTTAACTATTGTCAGTCTCTTGCTCTGCTAGATCTCTGATCTTCCAGCTGAACCCTCAGTGTACAGGACAACATGATTCACAGTTTCCTTGAAAGACAAATAGCTACTCAAAACTTAGTGACTTTGGTGTATGTGCTTGGCTGGGGAGCCAATGGGGCGAAGCTACCATCTGTGGGATTATGACTGAACGCCTCTAAGTCAGAATCCCGCCCAGGAGGAACGATACGGCTGCGCCGCGGAGCCTCGGTTGGCCTCGGATAGCTGGCGCTCTGCTGTCCCCGCCGGCAGGCGGGCCACGAGCGCATCCGCCTCGGTGGGCCACGCGCTTGCCCCCGCTGTGCTTCGGAACCGGGGTCTGGTATAGAGTGCCCCACGTCCCGGGAAACGGGTCGCGGCCGGAAAGGCGGCCGCCCCCTCGCCCGTCACGCACCGCACGTTCGTGGGGAGCCTGGTGCTAAACCATTCATAGACGACCTGCTTCTGTGTTGGGGTTTTGTACATAGCAGAGCAGCTCCCTCGCTGCGATCTATTGAAAGTCAGCCCTCCACACAAGGGTTTGTAAAAAAAAAACAAAAAAAAAACTTAGTGACTGTGCTGCCCTTAGACTAGAGCTCATGTTTGTGAAAATACTCTGCCATCTGGCATGCTGTGAGGCCCTTAGAGAACTGCCTTCAGCTCACCAAAAGAATGGATTAATGAGGGGTAGGAATGCCTCAGTGATTTCGTTGTCACCTTGTTTGTTCCAATTTTATTAACTGAAGAAACCTCTTCCCTTTTTTAATGAGAGAAATAATACCTTATGTAAACACACACTAATGTCTTTGTGTTTGTGCTGGATGCATATTTGTGGATTCTGAGACTGTTATGTCAGCTGTCATTGAGTCAATTCGATTTCACAGGGACCCATTGCACAACAACAAAGCACTGCACTCTCCTGTGCCATCCTCACAATTGAGGATGAATGTATGTTTTTAAAAATTTAATTAATTTATTTATTTTAAATCATTTTATTAGGGGCTTATACAGCTTGTATTACAATCCATGCATACATCCATTGTGTTAAGCACATTTGTACATATGTTGCTATCAATTGTTTTTAAAAAATTTTCTTTATACTTGAGCCCTTGGTATCAGCTCCTCGTTTTTTTCCTCCCTCATGAAGCCATGATAATTTATGTTTTTATTGCTTTTTCATGTCTTATATTGACCGATGTCTCCCTTCCACCCCTTTTCTGTTGTCCATTCCTGAGAAGGAGTTATATGTAGATCATTGTGTTTATTTCCCCCTTCACCCCCCACCTACTACTTACCCCCCTGGTATTGCTACTCTGATTATTGGTCCTGCTGGGTTTTATCTGCCCTTGATTCCCTGTGTTTCTAGCTCTTATCAGTAACCATGTGCTTTCTCTAGTCTAGCCAGAATTGTATGGTAGGTTTGGGTTCATGATAGTGGGGCGGGGGTGGGGGGGTGGGGGGGAGGGAGCACTAAAGATGTAGAGAAAAGTTGTATGTTTCATTGGTGCTATACTGCACCCTAACTGGCTCTTCTCATCCTTTCACCTTTTCTGATAGGTTGGTTTATTGTGCCAACTTGGGCAATAGGAACATGGTATTAATAATGTTGCAGTTTGATTGGAGGGCAAATAGATAAATGGCTAGGCAAATCCTGCCTCTCTCTCTCTCTCTCTCTCTCTTGCTCCCTTCTGATCAGATCAGGGTGTGCCTGCTAGTTCTCTGCCCCAACTTGTGAGCTACACTAACAGTGGGACTGCCAACCTGTGGATCATGTCGCTAGAACTTGAGATTCCTTCGAGAAGTGGTTCATCATGTTGCTGGTTTATACATCACTTGAGCTTGGGACTGTTGGATCCTATTGTCTTGCTGACTGTTGATGACCTGACCTTCTGTTTGCTTCCTGTGTCCACACTGCCTGCATTGCCCTACATAAGACTCACCTGTCTGCTTCCTTGACCTTGGACCCAGAGGCTCTCATGAGTTGAAAGATTTCCAGTATATTAAATATTTCATGGAAGTGAGATGAACTGAGCACTTTGTACAGCTGTGTGGACTAATTAGCTGCTATATTCTTTTGTGCTTTATATGTCTATCCATTATATATAATACATAATAATATATAATGATTATATATATTATATAGAATGATTTTATATATCATGATTATACATAATATATATAATGGATGTATACAGCACATAAATATATATACATATATATGTATATATATTTACAAGTGTCCTGGTTTAGTTTATAAAATACCCTTCTGTAAGGGGGTGTCCACTTGCCTACAGATGGACTGTATGTCTCATTCCATACTCCCCCTCTTTCACATTGATAGGATTTTTTGTTTTGTGTCTCTGATGCCTGATCCCTGATCCTATTGATACCTCATGATCACACGGGTTTGTGTGCTTCTTCCATGTGGAGTTTGTTGCTTCTCAGCTAGATGACCTTTAGGACCCCAGATGCTATTATTTTGATAGGCAGACAGCATCAACTTTCTGCACCATTTTGTCTTAATTGATTGTGTCAGGAAGCTGAGCATCACAGAATGCCAGGTTATTAGAGCAAAGTCTCCTTTCATTGAGGGAGTACTGGAATAGAGGTCCAATGTCCGTCTGCTACCTTAATATTTAACATTTAAATATATGTACATAGATTTATTTCCGTTTCATCATATATATTTAAATATGCAAATGACTGTATTTAGAAATTTATAAATGCCCTTTGTCTCCTAGTACTTTCCTCTATTTCCTTTTACTTTCCTCTTGTCCCACTATCATGTTTGGCATTCATCAGTTTTCAGTAATTCCTCTCATTCCATTGCCCTAGATCACGCCCTACCAGGCATCCCAGACTATCTTCGACATCGATTTTAGGATTTTAGATTACTTGTGTCCTTGACCCCAGGTTAACAACCACTTCCTTTCCCCCCGCTTCCCCGCCTCCTGTATCCCCCCCCCCCAGAACCATCAGCCCCATTGTTTTCTCCTCTGGTGTGTTTATCTTGCCTATCTTATCTAGATAGACATGCAAAAACAATAGTAAGCACAAACACAAGACAGAGCAAAACAAACAAAAAACAACTATTGGAGAAAAAGAGAAAAGACTAGAAATCGTCCCAGGTTTGTTTTTTGACCATTAAGAGTATTTTACTATCGGTTGAGTTTGATGTGGTACCATGCCTTGGCCACACACTCTATTTTTTTATTTCCCGGGCACTTCATTGCTTTGCTCCCCTTGCTGCTCTGTTGCATGCCCTTAGCATTTTGCCCCAGTGTGGTGGAGTCAGATCGAGCACATTTCCCACACTGTGCCACTAGTGTTGTCCCTCATAGTGCTATGGGTCATTGAGGGATGTTGTGTCTTGTAGTGTGGCTGGGCCTATGGTCCTCTCTGTGCATTGGCCAATTTGAGCAGGAATATCATGCTTGGGGTTTGGTGGGCCGTGATGTGAGGGTGAACAAATTGTCGCAATCACTTTGTTAATCCATTTAGTAGAGGGATTCATGTTTTTCACTGCCCTTCGTCTTTTGCAAACAGAATATCCTTTTCAAGGAATGATGTTTTCTGATAATATGTCCAAAGTATATAATATGAACTCTCACCATCCTTACCTCTAAGTAGCACTCTGTCATTACTTCTTCCAAGACAGACTTGTTTGTCCTTTGCCTGTCCATGGTAAGTGAGATATTCTTGACCAGAACCACAATTCTAATGCATTCATTGTTCCTCAGCCTTCCTTTGTCCATCTTTCAAATGCACATGAAATCAATTGACAATAGCATGTTTTGGTCAGGTGAACCGAGTCCTCGAGGTAATATCTTTTCCTTTCAATACTCTAAAGAGGCATAGTTCAGCAGATTTAGCTAATGCAGTGTAACTATTGATCTCTTGACTATTATTTTCAGTATTCAGGGTTTTTGTTTGGTCTTTTTTCCATAAGCTAACCAATTTTCTGGAAGGAGTTAAAATTTACTCAAGCTTTAGATTAAGAATTTTGATAAATGAGAGGCTGTCAGAGCCAGCCGACTAGTCAAACAGTCCTGAAAGGGGGAGTGATGATTAAGGAAAAAGGAGAGACAAAAAGTATTGGGAGGGCAACAGGGAATACTGAAGCCTGGAGTTTATTTTACATATTTTTTTTATCCATGCAGATACAACCGGGGTTAATTATCTCATTGTTAAGCAACTACATTTGATACATTTGCATACTTCCTTGTTCTTGTTTTTAAGTGTCTATTCTAAACATAAAGTCGCAGAAGAAATCAGCACACAATGATACATAGGTCATGAGAATTCTGTCCTTTCAAGGCTGAGTCTTAATGGCCTTCAACATCTCCCCCTTTTCTATTTACTGAAGGTGTCTTTACTCAAAATGTTGGCAACTGACTGTGCCTGTCTTAGGTTGTGGAGTCCTCAAATCACCCTTACCTGTCACCAGTCACAGTCCTGTTGGTGACTATGACCCGTCTTAGTTTGGGAAACTCAGACTCCATCTTACGCATCTCTGACTAACCAGCCTCCGTCTTACACCCCTGTTTGGGGAGGGGGCAAAGTGCACAGGTGTACTTCATGAAGCTTTGTTCTTAAGTCCAATAATTCAACCATAACCCTGTGCAGTATCATAGGGAGTATGCATGAGATCAACAATACACACACTCCCGCTCTGACTAGAGACATAAGCATGTGAGGTAGGCCTCTGAGATTTCCTAATGAAGGGAAAGCAACTCAAAAATGCTGGAGCCAATCCTCAGCAAGTTTAGCGGCATCAAAATCAAGAGACAGCATATTTTATGGCTAATATTTTTTGATGGAGTTGTAATAAATCTAAAGACTCATTAGTATTGTGCTATATACCTTGAAGATGGTTCTTCACTTTAATCCAGCTATACTGACTGTAATTGTACTATTTAGGTGTAACACAGATCCATGTACGTACAGCATGGCACTGTAGACTAGACCTGGCCTTAAGCCCTTGCACCTCATCTCCTAAATACATGACCATGTCATAAAGAGCATTTACTTTTTGTTCTAACTTCCTGTCTATATCTTCTTGAGTTCCCAACACAGTAGTCACATTTTTGGATAATTCATTTACACAGTGGGCAGTTTGTATGATTTGTGAAAGTACAATTGCTGCAGTAGTAGCAGTAGCACCTAAACTTAGTATATCTAAAATACTTGCTATAAGCAAACCTACAAAGCACATGGGTCTGGTTAATGCTTTTCAATCTCTTCTAATACCTGTAACCCTCTTTCTGAACACCAAGCCCCAGTAATATTCACTGGTAGCATAACAAAAGAAGATTGATACAAAATGGTGATGATAATATCTTCAGGGGACCAGGTAATAAAAGTAGACAAATTACAATTATTACAAGACATGTTAAACTTAGAATCATCTTGATCTATAGTAATATTCCCTGCCAAAAGTACATAAGGCGATGGTACGCAGGCAGTAACGTTTCCCTGCGGTCTGGAGGAAGGGCCCATAAGCTTCGTGTCCACTAAAGCAGCCCCTATTTTCCACCATTGAATTTGTGGAAAACCCGAGTCTGACCACCAAAGTCCTGCAGACAGCCCCCTTTCCCATTCAGCAGTGTTTTTTTTTAGAATTGTCCTGGTTGCGAGACCAAGCTATGATATATAATTCCTTTGAGATATTATACCTGATGGGCTTGTCCGTGAGACACAATCTCTACAATACGCTTTTATTCTTTTGAGTCTCTAGTCCACAAGGGGAAAAAGACTGCGGAGTGGGTGAGATTACATTTCCTTCACTTTGTACAGGGAGGGCATGAGTCATTAACTCACACCTTGATTTCCGGACCTTCCCAGACAGGAGGATGTAAGAAGGGTAAATCAGGAACAGAAGCCTATACTGCTCACTGAGCAATGTCCTCAGAAACACACCGAGGCAAATTACCATCCGCATGGTTTGCAAACCGCACCAACTCTTCAGGCAGCCACCGTGCTCCATCAGCATCCTGCGTAAAAACACAAACATGCCCTCGTCCCCATATTAATACCGGTTCGGGGCCAAGCCTTGAGGCAAAACAAGCCAATGAGATCTCTTCATAGGCTCTTTGAAGTTGGTGGAAGGGACGCTAAAGGCAAATCTTTTACAATCATTTGGATCCAAGGGCATGGTATAAAAACAATCTTTTAAATCTAAAATGATCTCATATGTATTGGCTGGAATAGCAGAGGGGGAAGGGAGCCCAGCCTGCAGGGCTCCCATAAGTTCCATAGTATTATTAACCCTCCTTTACTGTTTTTCCTTACAAAGCAGCTGCTGTCGCAAGCCCCTGAGTAAAGAAAGGTCCAATGTCCGAGCATAGTCTGATATATTCGGACATGTTGCCCTTTTTTCTAAAAGGTCTCAGCACTGCCTGGCATTTTCAAAAGCCAATTGTTTCCATTCTGTGAGGGCAAGCACCGCGATGGAAAGTGTATCTAATAAAGATTGAGTAAAAGGGTACTCGGGACATATTGGTCACAAGCAACCTTGAATTCTTTTAGCTGTTTGAAAGGAATAGGAGTATGATCTCTCATCAGATTACCGTGGGCATCCTGTCACTCAGTTACAGGGAACTGCATACTGAACTCCCCTATATCCTCTCCTTGTTTTGCTGCATGTGCGGCAGCACTAAGCATAGACCCTTTCCTGGAGCCCCAGTCACAACCAGTGCTGCAACTGGCAAGTCTTCTAGAAAAGGATTCCTTTCACTGAATGCACTCTGAAGCCTCTGAAATACCTTGGCCCCAGTAAGTTTTGGCACCCATTCATGGGACTCTATCTCAGAGTGCTTTTCTGTTAACTTGACTTGCATTTCCCTCATCTTTGCTGCTAATGATGCATAAGCTTCCTCCCAGCCTACCACCTTTGTTTAATCTGGGCAGGACTTCTGAGTATCTTGCACCAGGTTTTGATTCTCAGGTTGAAGTGCCTCGGAGGCAGCGAAAATACCCAAATCCTCATCATGATAATGTGCCACCTTGTCCTCTAAGGGCTCCACATCGCCTGGGTCAAGGGGTTCCTCATCCTTGCTTTCAAAGCCCTCCAGTTAACTTTTCAGTGACTTCAGTGGTTGAGGAGGAGGCAGAGGCGCAGAAGGAAGTTTACTTTCACTTTTGTTTGAGCATGCAAATTGGTGTTCAGGCTGGAGTCCCTCATGCCTATGGTACAGGCTATCCCTAACTAAATCCCATAAGCTAAACGTGTCTATGGGAACCTTCTATGCCCATTAGTGGTGTAGTGATCTTTTAACCATTTCCCTACTTTTTGCCAAGTTTCAATATTTACAGTCCCTTCCTCAGGAAACCAAGGACATACCTTAACCACAAAATCTAAAAACTTCTCTATTCTTTGGTAGCTTACTTTTGCTCCTCTAGCTTTTAACATATCTTGAAAAATATTTACAAAAATCTGTTTGCTATTTCCTTGCCCCATTTTTCTCCCAATAGCTACTCACGTCACCACCAATCTCTTTGTGTACACCTTTGTAATCCACGGTGTCCTTCACTTTGTCCCCCGTTTTCAGTGTCCCTGGTTTGGGCGCCACTCTTGTCCAAGCCAGCCAATGAGTTGAACAGTCCTGAAAGAGGGAGTGAGACAGAATTTATTGGGAGGGCAATAGTGAATACTGAAGCCTCGCGTTTATTTTTCATACTCCTTTTAACCATGCAGAAACAACCTGGGGTTAATTATCTCATTGTTAAGCAAGCATATTTGATACACATAGCAACTCTTGTGACCTATTTTCCCAGAGCTTGCACACGTTCTTGTTCTTAACAGTCTGTTCTAAATGTAAACTCACAGAAGAAATCAGCAAACAGTGACACATAGGTCTTGAGACTTCTCAGCCGTTTCAAGGCTGAGTCTTTATGACCTTCAACAAGGGTCCTAGAATCCAACCTTGTTCTTCAACCTGCCTGCCCCAGAGATCTGAAATTGGAACCTGGACTTATAACATAGGGGAATGGTGAGCCTTATATTCCACATATGCATGATGAGTGGGTAGGAGAAATTTTATGAAATGTGTATTTCTCTAGTAGGCTGATTTGCAGATTAGTTTTATAGGGGCACTAACCTACACCTCTGTCAGATAACTGCCACTTCACACCTCCTTGCCTTAGAAACTCACTGGTGCTTGCAAAAGGCCAATGGTAATGATATCCAAGTAGCCACTCAGGCTAATGCCTCCCCACTTGATCGCAGCACAGCCTCTTCCCTCCACACTCATTTTGTCTTCCTACCCCTTCAGCCTCCTGGTGGAGCATGTTTTACAAGCTCATGCCCACACACTAGCTATCCACCCTCTTCCTAGAAGCCCAAGTCTATGGATGGGACATCCTAGAATACAAGTGAATAAGCCCTTTCCAACAGTTTGTGTTGTTTGTCATCAGTTGAACATTATTTAGAGAGCTTGAACCTCATGCTCTGGGCAAAGATGACGGAAGATAAGTTATCTCTTTCCTTGATCCATCTCATTTACCTTCAAGCTTCTGCCGTCACCTTGGCTCTTGGCATTACCCATTTACCTACAACTAGGCATTCTTTGAGTATAGCATGCATCCTTTTACAAAGGCTTTATCAGTGCCATCTGTAAACACAAGAGCTGCAGAGAGGAGAAAATAAGCATCCCCCTTGGCCTGTTTCCTTGTTAAGGCTGTCTCTGCATTGACCAGCTCACCTCTAGGATTTGCTGTTCATGTCCCTCTGTCTCTTATTGTCCACTTCAAAAAGAAGTTTCACTGATTAGCACACTCTGCTGTGCATATTACTATGGGCCTCTAATGGATTCCCCCAGCCTAAGTCATTTCTTAACACTCAGTAGATTATTCAAGGAGATGCGAGCTCATAAAGTTTGATGAAGAGCCCAGATGAGTTGGAGTGAACACACACTAGCAGGAAACTCACAAAATGACATTTGTATTCTAACAGTCATATTAACATACACATGCATATTGTGAACAAATTAGCACATCTACTACAACTAACAAATCTTCATATAATACCCTCAGATTAATAAATACACATGCATTTACTTAAGAAAAACCACAAAGACACACTAAAATATACTAGAATTATAATAATAAAATAAATGCAGAACAGACTACAAGTTCTGTCACATTGTATAACATCTTAAGGCAATGTGCTAGCACACACAAAACACAGAGATATAAAGTGCATACAAGAACATACACTGAGCTACAAGAATGTGGAGGTCTGTGGTAGGGACATTTTCTCTGCAGGTAGAGGAAATAGGTACCTAATTTAACTAATCCTTCTTAGGCTCCTCTACATTTCTCCCCTGAGGGCCCCTTTTATCTGTGGGCTTTCAGTGACCCCTGAGCCCAGCCATATCCCTGTATTGGTGTTTGTGTCTGGGTTCCCACAACCTTTCCCTCTGTGTGTCCGACTCAGAAATACACGATCGTAACTACAGCAGTCACACTGCTAATTGAGGGAAAATCAGTTCCTGGTCATGTCTCTAGAGAAGGATATTCTGCTCTCAATAATATGTGGAGGCATAGCCACCCACAGAACTTGAAGGGAACCTGTTGGTGCCCTGTGCAGAATAGGACGTGTATAGCCCATGCACAAGGGGACATAGGGCACGAAGGGAGGTGAGTTCTGTGGAGGTACCTTGAGACTAAGCATAAAATGTGTCTTGTCTCCCTTTTCCCACTCTTGTATCAATATTCACAACTACCGAATTAAACAAACAGCCTTTGGAGAAAAAAAAAAACGGACTCTAAAATCAGTCTGTGGTGGACAAGGGCAGACAGGAGCTGTGAATTAATAAAATGAATGAACTCAGAGAAGAAAGTCTCCGATTGGATGAATGGAGACAGGCGACTTGATATAGGATTGGGCTACTGGTGATAAGTTCTTGTAATATGTTGTCTGGAAAAATATATATACACACAAGCTAATAAAGTGAGATCCTTTGCACAGCAGGGACTGTTGTCCCAGGGAAGGAGGGAATACAGGAGGGGTATTGAATGCAAGGCATAAAGAGCTCGATGAAGCAGATGATGTGAACAGAATTCATCCTAGATGTAGGAATTACCAATTATATGGGAAATGTGGCGCGATTCAAGGGGAAAACGAAACAGAAACTAAGTTCAAAATCATCCTATCGTCACAGGGAGATTGGGTGAGTGTTTGAGAAAGACGTGAGGAGATGCACTGATTCCCTGAGGGATACCGAGAAGGAGAAGAATCCCCAGACACAACAGGAAGCCAGTGGTGAAGCTCCATCTGCACCTGCTCCTCGGTCTGAGACCTGTGGTCTGGGTCCTGAGGGCCCCTGCAGCCTAACCTCTTCCACTAGAGTACATTCGTGTCTTGGTTAACTCTGACTTCCCCTAACTGTATGCGTTGGTCTGGGTAGATTAGAGAAACAAATCCATAGACACACGCATATTGTGTATAAGAGATTTAAAATAAAGGGCAATTGTACATTAAGAAAGCATCTCAACCCCAGTTAGGTCCAAGCCCATAAGTCCATAATTTGCACATATGTCGGATACCAATGTATAAATTCCTCTTCAGACTTATGAAGTACATGCAATGATCCAGAATGCAAGATGATCACAGGAAAGTGGGCAGAAAGTCTTTGGATCGAGTGGCATTGTAAGTTTCTCAGTGCTGACGGGGGCTCTACATGGATTCTCCAGCACCCAGGGCTTCATGAGGTAGATCCACATGGCTTCTACTCAGGGATGTCTCACAGGGGGTCACCCTTGTCAGTAGGGTGTCTCCCAGGGATTAGAAAGAGTGTCTTCCCCTCAAAGATGGAATATGGGATTTCCCAGAATTCTCAGGAGATCGAGATGCCCACACGTAGGCGTCATTGGCTATGATCCAATTGACAGACTCCAACCCTTCCCTCTTTATCCTCTCAAGTCCCAAATTTACACCAGATTATATAACTACCACACTGTTGAGTCTTTTGCACAGAATTACAGAGCTATGTCCTCGAATTTCAGATTGTCCATTTGAAGTTATAGTATATTCTTACTATTGTCTCTGGAGATGGTAAATTGGCCCTTCAGAGAATCTATGTGGCTTTTCCTACCAACACTATTAATGTATGAAACCCACTTCCGCCCATTCTCTGGGCCTAGGCAGACCCTCTGTGTATTTATAAACACAGACAGTGAATGCAGAGACAGCAGGGGAGAGTCTCAGAGAAGCCTCAGGCTGCCTAAAGTCTCCCTCAGATTCCATAGCTCCACCTCACACTGGACACCTGCAAACACACAGACATCCTGATGATGAAAATCATAACATATTCACTGCCTCTCACTCACGCCCCCTCATACACACTTTATCTGCATCAAAGCACCATTTGAAATTCCAAAAAGGAAAATTGAGCTCAATACAGATTCCATGGTGACTTGATGTGTTCAGTCCTGAATGTTGGCACCTGGGAATTCCAGAGTTGGAGCACCTCTCCACGAACTTCAGAGTTGGGACTTGGATGGTTTTCATCAGCAGGGGAGATGTCTATTTGCATACCTTTTGCCTATATAGTCATAAGTAATGTTGAATGACTTCTAAGAGAGTCACTCCAAGAGTAGCTAAGGATGTTCTAGATATCTTGGAGAGCTCTGCGTGTGGAGTTCATTATGCGATGGGCTGCTAAATGCAAGGTCAATCATTTTAAATCTCCAATGGCTGTGCAGGGGAAAGAATGCTCTCCACACCCATGAAGGTTTACAGACGCAGAAGCCTAGAAGGGCAGTCCTATTCTATCCTATAGGGTTGTTATGAGAAAGAATTGACTTAATGGAAATGTCAACCTACAGTTAGAGACACTTCCTTGAAATGTGCCCACCTCCTCCCCACCCCTTTGTGTGGTGCTTATTCTTTTCTTGATGCAGTTAAATATTCCCCGTAGAAATATATATTTAATCTGACACAAGCTTCCCTTGTCTAATTCTGTTTTAAATTATCTTTTGGAAAGGAAATTCATATGCTAAAAGTAAAACCCTCATCATCACCTTCTAGACCTTCCCTAATTGTCCACTAGAGCTGAATATGACAGTGGCTCCTGAGTTTTGCTCCTTCCCTGCAGGTTTGTCTTGCCTTAATCAAGCTTGCCTTCCCTTCACAAATCTTTTGCACACCAAGAATTTTAAGGTATCAAGTTACACTTAGATGTTCTTTAAATGCTGAAGATCTCTACATCTCCCAGAGAAGCCAATGCTGTTCGTGAATTTGCATAACACATCAGGACGTTTCCAGGGCATCTTCCTAAAACTAGAGGAAGTCTCCCATGGTTAAGGAGTTGATTTTGATCTCCAAATCTAGGTATTATGCTTTACAATACTAACGCTTTCTTTTTTATTAAATACTTTTATTGGGGGCTCTTATGGCTCATATCACCATCCATGCATTCGTCCATTGTCTAGCTCATTTGTACATATGCTGCCATCATCATGTTGGAAGTGTTTGCTTTCTACCTGAGCCCTTGATATCAGCTCCTCATTTCCCCCCTCCCTCTCCCACTCTTCTTCCTTCATGAACCTTGATAAATTATAAATTTTTATTTTACATTTTCCACTGTCTCCCTTCACCCATTTTTCCATTGTTTGTCCCACTGGGAGGGAGTTATATGTCAGTCCTTGTGATTGATGCCCCCTTTCTACTCCCATCTTCCCATTATCCTCTTGGTATCTCTATTCTCATTATTGGCCCTGAGGGTTTTATCTGTCCTGGATTCCTTTTGTTGTGAGATCTTATCTGTAGAAGTGTACGTGCTCTGGTCTAGTCAGATTTGTAAGGTAGAATTGAGGTCATGATAGTGGGGGGAGAAGCATTACAGAACTAGAGGAAAGTTGTCTGTTTCATTGGTGCTGTAGTGCACTCTGACTGACTCTTCTTCTTGTGACCCATATGTAAGGGGATTTCCAATTGTCTATAGATGGGCTTTGGGTCTCCACTGCACACACTTCTTCATTCACATGGATATGATTTAAAAAATTTTTTTTGTTCTGGGTCTTTGATGCCTGATACATGATCACATGGACACTTCATGATCACACAGACTGGTGTGCTTCTTCCATTTTTGCTTCTCAACTACATGTCTGTTTGTTTATCTTCAAGCCAGTAAGACCAGAGCCACTATATCTTTTGATAGCAATGAACCATCAGCTTTCTTCACCACATTTGCTTATGCACCCAATTTGTCGACCGCCATCGTGTTGGGAAAGTGAGCATCACAGAATGCAGGGTTTTAGAACAAAGTGTTCTTACATTTGGGGAGTACTTGAGTTGAGGCCCAGTTTCCATCTTCAACCTTAATACCTAACATATCTATTTCCCTGCCATTACATATAAATATATTTACATAGGTATATGCCTATATTTAGACCTCTGTAAATGCCCTTTGCTTTCTAATTTTTCCTCCATTTCCTTTTACTTTCCTCTTGTCCCACTAACATGTTCAGTCTTAATTTGAGTTTCAGTAATTCCTCGCTCTGACTTTGCCCTCGATTAATCCCCACTAGGCATCCTATGCTTTCTCTCCAACGATTTTAGTTCATTTGTTGTTAACTTGTCCTTGGGTTGGTTGATCCCCTCACCCCAACCTTCTATTCTCCCACCTCTCCTTCTCCCATGTCCCCCCGGGACCACTGGTCCTGTTTTTCCTTCTCTGAATTGTTTATCCAGTCTTCTATCTAGATCGACATGCAGAGACATTAATAAGAACAAAAACAAGGCAAAGCCATATAAAACAACAGAGGAAGACAAAACCAACCGAACAAACAGAAATAACAACAAAAAGATAGCCAGTGACAAAACAAGAAATGCATATAAATCGTTGCAGGCTGGTTTTTGACTTCTAGGAATGCTTTCAAGTCGAGTCTGAAGGGGTGCTGTGCCACACTGTCCCCAACATCTAATTTTGGCATTCCCCGGGGACTTCATTGCTTTGCTTCCCTTGCTGTTGCATGCCCTTAGTATTTTGCCCCAATGTGATGGGGTCTGATCAGACACAAGTCCCACCCTGAGTCTCCAGTGTTGTCCCCCATAGTGATATGGTTCAGTTAGGGACATCATGTCTTGTGGTGTGACTGGCCCTATGATCCTCACTGTGCCTTATCTGCTATGAGCAGTAATATCGTCCTTGGGGATTAGTGGGTCAGGATGTGTTCTTCTCACACTCCTACCCTCTTCGCTTCTCCCGTGTGCTCTAATCACAGATGCACATGTCCCCAAGCTTCAGCTTCAGTTCTGTTCTCTGAAGTGCCTTCTTTAGGTAGGGGAGGGGAAGGGAAGGGGGAGAGTCCAAATAGTTGGGATTGGGGCAAGCGCCATTATATGATTTCTAATGACTATGAGACATTTTGATGCTTTATTAAGAATCTCAAAATGTCAGTTTCTCCAAGTTTCAAAAATACATGCAACTGTCAATTATTTCAGAAATGGTAAAATCAGGTTTGCTTTTGTTTTCTCTTCACAGGAGATATTTGAGCTGGGATTCACACACATATAGTTTCAACCTACAGTAACTGGTAAAAAAGAATTAGGATGGAGAGTAACTGATTGTGTTGAGAGAAGCACATGGAGGTCAGATTTTAACAGCCTAGAGAGATTATCGGTCCTTCTGGGATTGATTTCAACTTGTCCCAAGTGTGATTTCTTTCTCCCCTGTCTTCTCAGGAAGAACAAGGAATTTTAAATTTTAGGATCTTCCCTTCAGGAAAATAAGAGACATGAGAACTGTAGTTGCTGAAGTGTCCTTGAAGAGGTACTCCACGTGGGTGAACTGGGAAACTCCAGACACAAGAGGAAACAAACTTGGCATCCCCTGCACCTGCTCCTGTGGCAAAGATTGTGTCCCATGTACCCTGAGCTCCCTCTGCTGCCCAGTTAGTGTTGTGATGCTTGAGATGTTTGACCATTTAGCCTTCACTGTGTCTCCTGGTAAGTTTCCTACATTTACATGTCATTGTCCTCAGGTTTCAGATTGTTCAGTTAAAGTACACCCAGCTGGTTGAGCTACTGTGGTTTCAATGTATCAATATGTGAAAACTGAGTTGTTGCTAAGACTCTCATCACAAGACTTCTTTGCCACCTAACACAGGTTGTGTTTCCCAGAACCTGATAGATCTAGAAACTTGATATCTGCAGACCTGAAAGTTAGACATAGCACTTTGAGACATTGCACATAGCTTTCCCAACTTCTGACTGGTCTGTAGCAGCTCTACCTGAGCAATCACACCTAGGAATAAAGAGGGGGGGATATAATTTAAAACCATTCTAAGATGAAAATCATTGTTTTTGACATGAAGGTGCTTACAGGGTAGGACATTCATGTCACCAGGAAGAATCCAGAAGGGCGTTACCTCCACAGGCATCTATGATCAACATGGTAAGGATGAAGACCTAAGAAGTCTGACTTTCATTTGTGACTTGGAGCTCTGTTACCATATTTTACTCTAGGTGATTCACGTGTGCTGTGCATGTGGAAGCAGAAGGAGGATGGTTCTGAGTAGGAGCAGCCGAGTAATGGCCTCTAGAGGGAATTTTTCTGACCTTTGTTCTGTGAGGTCAATCGCTACCCTTCATCATTTGCACTCACTATGGACAAACAATTTCTTCCTGAAAACCATGTGTAGATTTGTAGAAATGCAGACAGTTGGCCTGAGGTGTGAGCCATAACGAAGGGAATTCCTGGGGATACTATTTTTCTTGGAATGTTCCACTTTCTCTCTGGGCAGCCCAGTTCTACCCTTAGTACAAGGGTACCCCCCATGAGATGTGCAGGCTGTAGGGTTAAAGTGGGAGGTAAAATGATGAACATTTCTGAGAATCCGCTTCTCTTCAAAACAAAACAAATCACTTTTATTGGCACTTTTCAAGTTATCGTATAATTCAATACCTCAATCATATCAAGAAGAGTTGTACAATCTCTACCACAGTCAATTATGGAACAATTTTCCCCTCCATAATCATTATTCATGTAATATATTTCACATACTTGCAAAAATGTATGTAACAAAACTTTCACCAGTTCAACAACTTCTGCATGTGTAATTCAGTGCCACTGAGTATTCTTTTCATGTTGTACAACCATTATTTTAATCACCCTGCATATTTTTCCACCACCATTAAAATTAATTCACTATCCCCTAAGCAAAAACTCTTCCTCCTTCACACATGGTAACCATAGATCAAGTCCCCCCCCTTTCTTTTGTAATGTTCCTGATATAACATTCAGATTTCCATACTTAAAACACTTCTAGAAAAGAGTTGTATATCCATTGTCAAATAAGCTTAATGCTCACTCGTGCCTCACAGATCCACTAATTACTCCCTAATTCCCCTCCCCCTTCCATATAAACCATTGCCTCAGTTATTGTCTCCATGCATCCACTTCTTTTTTGCTTCCAAACAGGGAGACAATAACAAAAACAATTAAAAACCCAAAAAAGAAACATAAAGAAAAATAATAATAACATAAAGATACAAATTTAAGTAGAGTATAAAACAGAGAAGGCACCTACTTCTCTTTTCCTGTCCTCCTCTTCATCTGCCTCCTTGGTTGCTGTGGTAGTTGCATAATCTGTTGTCAATTTGAGACTTAAGAATGAAGGGGTGGAGTTTAGTCTGTCAGTGCGGGTGCAGTTTGATGACCTCATTTGGAGGCATTGAGGAGATAAATAGTTCCCTGGAGGCGGGACACAAGCTCATGCCCTGTGAGACATTCCTGTGAACAAGACACATGAAGCGACACTAGAGCCCTGGAGCTGAAGGAGCCACGTGGAGACCCTTGACAGCATTGAGATGTTTCCGCCTCCACTGGATCCAAAAGATTTCCACTCACTGGCATGTGGTCTTCCTGCATTCGACATCATTGTATATGTTGTGTGAGTCTGAAAAGAATTTATAGTCTGGTATTGGATATATGGGCTAATTTCAGACTTAGTGACTTCAACTGGACTGGGCAGGTATGCTTTCTTAATGTACAATTGCTCTTTGATATAAAGTTCTCTCTTGTACACATATGAATGTCTATGAATTTTTTCCCTAGTCAACCCAGAGTAACACAGTTGTGGAGTTTCACATGTTCACTTTCCAGGCACTAGGTAGAGGTGCCCATGGTTTATGACAAGATTTAGCTAGATCCATCCTCTAGGTGATCATATTCTGGGTACAAGATCTTAACATGGCTCTGTTCAATACTTACCTTCATTGAAAAATGAATGAAGATAAGGGCATTACAGCAAAGTGGGGTGAAAAAAAGCAGATGGTGCCAGGCTATCAATTATCTGGGGTCTAAAAGGCTTGTCTTCAAAGAAGCAGCCATCTAAGTCAGGTGTCAAGGAAGTCCACAATGAAGAAGCACACCAGCATGTGGGATCCAAAGATAGTGACAATTAAATTCAAATGTAATGAAGGAAAAAGTCCCAGAGCTCAAATGAAGAACATCCATCTTGTCGAAGGGTAGGTGAACAGTGAGAACTCAAAATCCATCTGAAGAATATCTAGTCATATTAAACCTCTGGTACATCCCCTTGAAAAGGTTTACCATCAGACAGAGATGATTGTGAACTTGATCACAGTGGATCAGACCATGGCATAATATGACAATTGGTCAGTTGACCTACCTCTCGATCCAACCTGTACTTGCTCTAAGGTAAAGTATTTCCCACTTGTTCCATAACAGTATTTTTTTTTGCTGAACTTTAAAATATTGATGGTAGTCTTTCCTTTCTCATTCTTTATTTTCATTTTTATCTTTATATTATTATTATTTTCTTCTTGCAGCTTTATTTTAGTTTTGGTTTTGGTTGTTTCTATTGGGTTTCCAAAGTTGTAACGCACAGACACGGATCCCTAGAGACAATAACTGATGCAATGGTCTATAGGGCCCTAGGGGAGTAGAGGAGTAGCATGGGTGAGGAAATTTTGGGAGCAAACAATGAATGTGGGAGGGGGAAAGAACATAAGAATTCATTATGATATATATGCATATATACATATATATTTTACAACACTTTAAACATTAAGTCAGTGAATATTTTTTTAACATTTTATTTTATTTTTTCAATCTTTTTATTGGGGCTCATAAGGCTCTTATCACAATCTGTACATACATCAATTGAGCAAAGCACCCTTATACATTCATTGCACTCGTCATTCTCATAATTCACCTTCCACTTGGGTTCCTGGAATCAGCTCGGTTTCCCTTTTTTGCCCCTGTCCCCCTCCCTCCCCGATGCCACCCCTGGTCCCTTGATAGTTTATAAATAATTATTATATCTTATCTTACACTCTCCGGCATCTTCCCCTTACCCACCTCGCCATTGCCCATCTCCAAGTGAGGAGGTTACACATAGGTCTCCGAGATCGGTTCTCCCTTTCTACACCCCCTTCCCTCCTGGTGTCGCCACTCCCACCACTGGTGTTGAGGGGTTCGTCTGTCCTAGATTCCCTGTGTTTCCAGATCCCTACTGCACCGCTGTACATCCTCTGGTATAACCAGGTCCGCTAGGTAAAATTGGGGTCATGATAATTGGGAGGGGAGGAAGCATTCAGGAACTAGAGGAAGGTTTTTAGTTTCATTGTTGCTACACTGAACCCTGAGTGACTCATCTCCTCCCCACTACCCCTCTGGAAGGGATGGGATGTCCAGCTGTCTACAGTTGGGCATTGGGTCCCCATCATTTACTCCCCCTCTTTCACGGTGATATGATTCTCACCACCACCCCACCTTTGTTGTTGGAGACCTGGTCTCCTCTGCCCTTCATGATCACCTATATGTTGGTGTGCTGCTTCCGTGTGAGCTTGGTTGCTTTTGAGCTAGATGGCCGCTTGTTTGCTTTCAAGCCTTTAAGTCCCCAGACGCTATGTCTCTCAGTAGCCGGGCACCATCAGCCTTCTTCACCACACTTGCTTATGCACACTTTCGTCTTCAGTGATTATGTGAGGAAGGTGATCACACAATGATTGTTTTTGTTCCTTGGTGTCTGCTACATGGTCCATTCAACACCTTGTATTCGCTTAGGCCGTGTGCTTCTTCTCTTTGGGCTTTGTTGCTTCTGAGCTAGATGGCCGCTTATTTGCCTTCAAGCCTTTAAGACCCCAGACGCTATATATTTTTGATAGCCGGGAACCATCAGCTTGTCTGCTAGCTTAAGGTGGGTCTCTTGCAGGAAGCAGATTGATGGGTTATGTTTTCTAATCCAGTCCTCCAGCCTCTTACTTTTAATGTACGAATTGAGCCCATTGGTATTCAGAGTGATTATTACTATCTCTGGCTTCATAGTTTCCATACTCTGTTTTGTGTTTTGGGTCTTTACCTATCTCCCTTCATATCAGTGTGCTGCGTTTGAGTGGAGGGTTTCTATCATGTCCTCTTTTCCATCTGAGACCCTGTTGTCCTGGTACTTGTTGCTGGCATGTTGACTTCTAGATGGAGATGGGATATATGGTGGCCTCCCGATGGTTCTAGTTGGAGCTTGATCTTCTGGCCATAGTGAGTCCGCCAATATCTTCTGCAGGGTCGGGTGACTTGAAGCATATTTTTGAGTTCTTCCTTGTCCTGGAAGACCCTTACCCTCTATCTTAATGGATAACTTGGCAGGGTATAGGATTCTGGGTGAGGCATTTTTATCTTTCAGTTTTTGGAAGATGTTGCTCCATTCTCTCCTCCTTCATGGTTTCTGCTGATAAGTCTGAGCATATTCTTACCTGCGCTCCTTTGTATGTGACTGTCTTCCTTTCTCTTGCTGCTCATAAATTTTCTCTTTTTCCTCTAAGTTGGATATTTTTACTATTATATGTCTTGGCGTGTTGCTCTTGGTGTTTACCTTAGCCGGCGTCCTCTCTGCTTCCTGTATGAAAGTCTGATTCTCCTTTGCTAGGTTGGGAAAATCTTCTTCCAGAAATTCCTTTGCTATCTTTGCTGTCCATTTTTGTGTTATGTTGTGTTCCGGTAGACCGATTATTCGAACATTATTCCTCTTCATAGCATCTGTCATTGATCTCAGGCTGTCTTCTGTTTCTTTAATTTTCCCATCTGATTGTTTTTCTTGCTTGCTTCGTCCGGTTTGAGTGTCCTCAGTTCACTGATACGGTTCTCAGCCTCCTCAAGCCTAGATGTAGCTTCTGTGACCTTTTGTGTGGCCTCTGCTACCTCCTCTGTTAGTTTCTGCAGTTCCCTTTGGTGGGTAGCATTCATCCCCTCTATTGTGGACTTCATACCATTCATCCCCTCTATTGTGGACTTCATACCCTCTATTGTGTATTTCATCCCTTCTATTGTTGCATCCTTATTCTGGGTTGCTTCTCTTAGCTCCTGTATTACTGCAAGCAGAGTTCTGAAGATTTCCTTTTGTGGCTGATCCATATCTGTTTCTTCTATGAGTGACATTAGGTCTGTTTAAGTGCCTCGTTTCTCTTATTTCTTTGTTGGGAGTGATGTGGTCTGTTGATTTTTTCTTGATTCTTTCATAGGCCCCATGCTTCTGTGAGACCGGGGTAACCTTATCTATGTTATTGTTAAGGATTCTTTCAGGCAATTGCCTATGACCTACTGTAAGGGTGGGTCAGACTGCTGTGTAGACCGAGTTCCCTGTCGGGTTGGTAACCCGCAGTGCAGAGATGTATCAGCAGCTGGAATGGGGGCTGGAGCCTCAGTGAGTGTCCTCAGGCTGCTTTGACCAGGTGTGACAGGGTACCCTTAGCAACCCCCTTTATGGGGAGTGGAGGTTAGTAATAAAAAGGATTTAAAAGGTTAACGATTTAAAAATAGTTTTTAACAAAATATTGGGAAGGAGGAAGAAAAAAATTGGAGAGGGAGGGAGGAGAATCTGTAATAGAAGAGGGACAAGCTGTGATACTAGTAGAGGTGGAAGGAGAAGAAAAAAAGAGAGAGAAGGAGAATCTATAGAAAAGGGGCAGAAGAGAAATAAAAGCATTAATGAAAAAGTAGGAAGGAAGGAGAGAGAGAATACAGCACAGAAAGAGTTAGAGGCGGTGGCTGGGCACCATCTAACTCTCCTGGTCTCCAGGACAAGGATGGAGGGCTGTGGTGTTGGTGGTCCGTTAGTCCTGTGGACTGCTTTGTTTCAGTTTTTGATTTTCTTCACTCGTCAACTCCAGATGGGGAGAGAGGGGATCCTAGTTGCTAGAGGTGGCTTTGCAATGGAGACAAACATTTTATACTAAAGTGGGATTCTTACGTGACATTTGCGTGACTGCAGCAGCCCCTGCTCATCTTTCTCCATGCTCACCCTAGCTGACCACCTTCCTGCCTCAGAGGATGGGGCACTCCCTCTGCCCGTCCACCCTCAGGTCCTCACTTTCAGTCCCACAGGATCCTGTGGTATCAATCCCCCACCCACCCTATCAGCCCCACCTCCAGCCTACACAAGGATTAAAACCCTCGCTCCACTCAGATTCTCTGTAGCTAGTGTCACCTCCCCTGTGTTCCTCAGAGTGTGCTCTGCACCCATGAGATTATTGATTGGTTTCCACCCATATTGACCCTCTGTGTCCCACAGGGCTTGCTCTGGGGGCAGCTCTCAGAGGGGGAAACCAGGAGGAGAGTGTAGAGAGCAGTTGGGCAGAAGAAGCTGTGAAGGACCCCACAGAGCCAGACTGCCCATGGAGGACAGGACCCTGTGGCTGTTTCCCCGAAGGTGTGCCCCTCAGGGCAGATCAATGCTCTGGAGACCCCACCGCAGGTGGAGGCCCCCCGACCCCTCCTCAGTCCCGCCCTCCACATCCTCACCTACATTTGGAGCTGGGTGAGCTTCTCCTCATGGGCCGCCAGCTGCCTTTCCAAGTCCTGGTGTCAGGTATGTGGCCCTCTTAAGGGGCGGATCCCTGCTCACCCCACAGTCAGGGTCTAGCAGGAGGTCCTCTCAGGAGGCCAGCCAGACCTCGGCCTGACCCAGCAATCCCCGCAGCTCCTCCTGGTCCTGGCTCACCTGGCAGTGCTCCTGATGAAGGGCCCAGGCCGTCCGGAGCTCCTGCAGCTGCCTGTGCAGCTCCCGGAAACACTGTGACCTGGGGGGCAGAGAGCTGTTGGGAGGGGCGCAGGGTGTCGCCTGGGTGGGGCAGGGCTGGGTTACCGTGGAGCAGGGAGAAGCAAGAAAGGGAGCTCTGGCCACGCACCACCCAGGCCCTAGCCCTCAGCGCGCACATCTCTGGGGCCATGACGTGGCTGGTGTCCAGCAGCTGCTACCCCGCCGGCCGCACTGCCTGGGCTCTCAGGCAGAGCTCCTGCCCCAGTGTCTCCTTGGCCCTAACTGGCCATTCTGAGGATATAGACTAGCGCCTGCTTCTCTTGAGCCCGAGTACTGGGTGGGGGACAGGGCATGGGAACGGGTCTCAGGGCCAGAGGGAAGAACAGGGAGGAGGCAGGGAAGAGCTGGGTGCCCCCACCCGCATGGAACAGAGCGAGCCCGCATCCAGGTGGGGTGGCACATACAGCAGTTCCTGGCAGTGCCTGAGGAAGGCGTGGCCATGGGCTACCCACTCCAGGTGCTGGCCCTGCTCCCAGGCCTTCATGTCCAGGTGGCCCAGGCCTCCTGCACCTCAGCCAGCTGCCCGGCCCGGACCTCCAGGACCGCAGGGTGTACCTGGATGGCCTCCATCCGCATCTGAACCACCACCTCGTCCACAGCCACCAGCTCCCTCTGCAGCTGGCAGAGAGCAGGCTGAATGCTCCTCCACCCAGGACTCTGCAGGCCATCCTGGCTGTACCCCAGCCTAGGTCAAGCCCAGGCCCGTCAACCCCCATCCCAGAGGGGGCATGGGCAGGCTGCAGTCCTGCCTGGGGTCAGCTGGGGGTGAGGGCTCCTCATCCATCTATTGCCTACAAAGAGGGGTTCTTGCGGGGGGGAGGGACTGGGGCCCTCCCCTGCAGGAGGCGGTGCTGGCGCTGCAGGACCTCCACAGACGCTAGGTCGTGGCCAAGGACAGAACCCTCCACCAGGACCACCTTCTGCATGTGGCCCCACAGCTCGAGCGCCGCCTTGTGGAAGTCGAGGGCACAGCGGGAAGGAGGGCCAGCAACTTTCTCCCTTAGAACAGGGCCACCTCCTTTTGAGCAAAGACTGTGGCTTGGGGATTTGTGGGGCTTTAACACGGAGGGAAATAGGACGAAGACTCTATTCCCTAACTTATAACAGGGAGAATCTGGAAAGCTGGTATTCCACGGTAGGAAAGCCTCTACTTTGGTAAGTTAGAGGTAAAGTCCAAGTACATTATCCTGCTTTAAAAATCATTCCCACGGATTCTCCGTTAACAGCTAGGCTGCCTTAATGTGAGCACATGGCTGATTGTATCTCTGTGTAGAAGCAGATATGATCCTTTTGCCCTCTCTTCCCACCGTGACACTCAACCCCACTTTGAGCTTCCCCCAATTCAGGTATTAGCTTTCCTCACCTTGGTGAGCTCAAGTACAGGGACCTTACGATAGATACCGCCCACCTTGTGACCATGTCACTACTGAAGAGGTGTGTCTCCAGGCTCCCTATACATGTCCCAAGATAGCAAAGGTTCCACTTCTCCCAGTTCCACGTGGTCCATCAAGAGGAGCTGAAGTGAGCATGCCTAATAAAACATGTCTGACTCTGTATTGTATTCTCTCGCCCCTGTCTTTCCTGTCCTCTGTGACTTTACCGTGACCTTTACCTATTATCATCGCTGTACATTCGCGCCTTCTGGCCCTTCGGTGGTTAGAAGATGGATGGTTTCCTCTGATCACAGCAGGTTCCTGATGAGGCCCGGGGGCCACAGGCAGGGCCCGAGGGAGGAAAGGGTCTTGACACGCATGTTGGGAGGAAGGCAAAAAGATGGGGAGCCCTGAGCACATGAGGACGGCGGCTCAGGGAGCGAGTGGGCTGCCTGTCAGGGGGTCTGCCTGTAGCACCTCCAACAGTCAGTGAGGAGAGGGCTGGCCCCGGGGCCACCCAGCCCCAGGATTTCGGTAGCAGGACCTGTCAGGTGCTCAGTGCACTGAGACACCAGATCCCGAGAAAGGAGGGTGTGGGGAGGGGAGGCAGGGAGCTCTAAGAGTGGCGGTCAGCAAGAAGACCAGCAGGGCCTGTGCCCCCAACGAAACTGCAGCCCGTGCTCAGGGAGCATTGGGAGAGCCCACTTCGTGGTCCTGCCACAAGGAGTGACCTGCGCTGAACGACTCCAAACTGGGGGCAGGAAGGAGCGTGGTTGGACGGGGAAGGCTGATTGATGCTGGAAGCTGGAGTCAGCCATGCCCCTTCATACACACATGCACACACGAGAATACACACAGAAGTATGCATGCACATACCCACATGCCCACCCCTACACATGAGCACGCACACACATCTGGGGTAGGCCCCTGTGTCCCGAGCCCCTTGGCTGTCACTGGCCTGTCCCTCTGGGCACCTAACTCTGTGCGTGCTTTCATCGCCTTGTCCAGCCTCACCCATGTGGCCTCAACGCAGCTCCTGTGGACTTGACTCAGGGCCATGGAGCTGGGGGAGGCGAGTTCCAGGGCACCTGCCAGCTCCCTCAGGGCCTGCACCCTGGCAGCCCCACACTCTGCCTTTTCTCCCGGAAGACCTTGAACTTCTCTTCCAGCATCTGCCAAAGGTGGGGCTGGAGAGGGTCAATGTGGATGGGGTTCAGGCAGCTCCTAAAACTCAAGAATGGGCCAGCTGGTCCCAACAGCTCCCACATCCCTCAGCCCTGGTTCTAGAACTCTGCAGGGCAACTCCTGCCCCCTCAGCCCACCCAGCATCTACCCTACCCTCCGTTCCTCCATCCACGTTCCCGGCACACACACACACACACACACACACACTCATACACTTGCAGAATCTCTGGAGGGCTTCTTAATTCATGTCTTTTTTGACACACACACACACTCATACACTTGCAGAATCTCTTGAGAGCTTCTGACTTTATGTCCTTTACACTCACACCCACATACATCCTTGAAAATCTCTCAAAGGCTACTGATTTGGTTTCTTTTTACACAAACACACACACAATCTTGCAGAATCTCTGGAGGGCTTCTGACTTCGTGTCCTTATTACACACACACACATGCACACACACACACTCACCCTCAGACCCTTGCAGTATCTCTAGAGGGCTTATGACTTCTTGTTCTTTTAACACAAACACACACACACACACACCATAGCAGAATCTATAGAGGGCTTCTGACTTCGTCCCCTTTTTACACACGCACACACACACACACACACACACACACAGAACCTTTCTGAATCTCTGGAGGGTGTCTGACTTAATATCCTTTTTACAAACACAAACACTCTTGCAGAAACTCTAGAGTGCTTCTGACTTCGTGTCCTTTTTACACACACACTCACACACCCTTGCAGAATCTCTATAGTGCTTCTGATTTCGTGTCCTTTTTTACACACACACACACACACACACACACAGACACTCACACACATTCATACACTTGCAAAATCTCTTGAGAGCTTCTGACTTTATGTCCTTTACACTCACACCCACATACATCCTTGCAAATCTCTCAAAGGCTACTGATTTGGTTTCATTTTTACACAAACACACACAGAATCTTGAAGAATCTCTGGAGGGATTCTGACTTCGTGTCTTTTTTACACACACACACACGCACACACACACACTCACACACACTCATCCTCAGACCTTTGCAGTATCTCTAGAGGGCTTATGACTTCTTGTTCTTTTAACACAAACACACACACACACCACGGCAGAATCTCTAGAGGGCTTCTGACTTCGTGCCCTTTTTACACACACACGCACACACACACACTAACACACACTCACCCTCAGACCCTTGCAGTATCTCTAGAGGGCTTATGACTTCTTGTTCTTTTAACACAAACACACACACACACACACACCATGGCAGAATCTCTAGAGTGCTTCTGATTTCATGCCCTTTTTACACACACACGCACACACACACACTCCCCCTCAGACCCTTGCAGTATCTCTAGAGGGCTTATTACTTCTTGTTCTTTTAACACAAACACACACACACCACGGCAGAATCTCTAGAGGGCTTCTGACTTCATGCCCTTTTTACACACACACACACACACACAACACACACACACCCTTTCTGAATACCTGGAGGGTGTCTGACTTAATGTCATTTTTACAAACAGAAACAAACAAACTCTTACAGAAACTCTAGAGAGCTTTTGACTTTTTCTCTTTTTTACACACACACACACACACACACACACACACACTCACACACCCTTGCAGAATCTCTAGAATGCTTCTGATCTCGTGTCCTTTTTATAGATACACACACACACTCACACTCTCTCAGAATATCTGGAGGGCTTCTGACCTCGTGTCCTTTGTACACACACATGCACACACACCCTTGCAGAATATCTGCAGTTCTTCTGAATTTGTGTCCTTTCTACACACTCACACACACACATGCACACATACACGCACCCTTACAGAATCTCTGGAGGGCTTCTGACTTCTCCTTTTTACACATACACATACACACCATTGCAGAATCTCTAGAAGGCTTCTGATTTACTGTCCTTTTTACACACACACACACACACAAACTATCACGCACCCTTGCTGAATCTCTGGAGGGCTTCTGAATTCATTTCCTTTTTTGACACACACACACAAACACTCACACCTTTGAAAAATCTCTGGAGGGCTTCTTATTCGTGCCCTTTTGAAACACACTCCTACACTTGCAGAATCCCTTGAGAGCTTCTGACTTCGTGTCCTTTACACTCACACGCACACACATCCTTGCAAATCTCTAGAAGGCTACTGATTTGGTTTCCTTTTTACACAAATACACACACAATCTTGCAGAATCTCAGGAGGGCTTCTGACTTCGTGTCCTTTTTACACACACACAAACACACGCACACACACACTCACACTCAGACCCTTGCAGAATCTCTAGAGGGCTTCTAACTTCGTGTCCTTTTTACACAAACACACACACACACGGCAGAATTTCTAGGGGGCTTATGACTTCGTGTACTTTTTACACACACACACACAAACACACACACACATACACACTTTCAGAATCTCTGGAGGGTTTCTGACTTAATGTCCTTTTTACAAACGCAAACACACACGCACTTCCAGAATCTGTATAAGGCTTCTAGTTTCGTGTCCTTTTTACACACACAAACATACACGCACCCTTGCAGAATCTCTGTAGGGCGTCTGATTTCATGTCCTTTTTACACTCACATACACACAAAAACACTTGCAAAATCTCTGGAGGGCTTCTGACTGTAGGTTTTACTTACACACACACACACACACACACACACACACACTCATGCCCCTACAGAATCTCTGGAGGGCTTCTGACTTTGTGTCCTTTTTAGGACACACACACACCCTTCCAGAATCACTAGAGGGCTTCTGATTTTGTTTCATTTTTACACACACAGACACATACACGCACCCTTGGAGAATCTCTGGAGGGCTGCTGACTTCGTTCTTTTTACACACACACACACACACACACACACCTTTGCAGAATCTCTTGAGTGCTTCTGACTTCGTGTCCTTTACACACACAACCACACACAACCTTGCATAATCTCTAGAGGGCTTCTGACATCGTGTCATTTTTATACACACACACATACTCACACTCATACCCTTGCAGAATCTCTGGAGGGCTTCTGAATTCGTGTCTTTTTTAGTCACACACACACAAACACTCACACCCGTTCCTAATCTCTGGAGGGCTTCTGACTTTGTATCCTTTACACTCACACCCACACACAGCCTTCAAGCATCTCTAGAGAGCTTCTGATATCGTGTCCTTTTTAAACACACACACACACACACACACACACACACACATACTCACACTCATACCCTTGCAGAATTTTAGGAGAGCTTCTGACTTCTTCTCCTTTTTACAGACACACACACATACACACCGTTGCTGAAACTGTAGAAGGCTTCTGAATTGGTTTCCATTTTACACAAACACAAAACATTCTTGCAGAATCGCTGGAGGGCTTCTGACTTCGTGTCTTTTTACAAACACACACACACTCACACTCAGACCCTTGCAGAACCTCTAGAGGGCTTCTGACTTCTTGTTCTTTTTACACAAACACACACACACACCATGGCAGAATCTCTAGAGCGCTTCTGACTTC
Organism: Tenrec ecaudatus; assembly: GCF_050624435.1. NCBI lineage: Eukaryota > Metazoa > Chordata > Mammalia > Afrosoricida > Tenrecidae > Tenrec > Tenrec ecaudatus. The sequence continues at coordinate 67,208,362 of NC_134544.1, read as the reverse complement.
GTGCCCTTTTCACACACACACACACACACACACACACACACACACACACACAAACCCTTTCTGAATCTCTGGAGGGTGTCTGACTTAATGTCATTTTTACAAACACAAACACACACACACTCTTGCAAAAACTGTAAGGGGCTTCTGACTTCGGGTCCTTTTTACACACACACACACCCACACACACACTCACACACCCTTGCAGAATGTCTAGAGTGCTTCTGACTTCGGGTCCTTTTTACACACACACACACACACACACACACACACTCACACTCATACACTTTGAGAAACATCTGGAACAGTCTGTTCTGGAGACTCAGATCCTGAGACTGTGGTGTGGGGGCACCAAGCTCACGTGGCTGAGGATGTTTCGGTGCAGGGTGGAGCCATGCACCCCAGAGCTCTCTGTATTCCACAGGCGGATGGTGCTGTCAGAAGAGCAGGTGATAAAGGAGCTCGGGGGCAGGCAGGCCTGTTGACTGTCCTTCACCTCAGGGTAGACCTGGAGGAGCACAAGGACCAGAGGGACCTGGGTCAGACCTTGGCTGCCCACAGAGATGGGACGGGATGAGAGTAGAGAAAAGGTTGTTCAAGACTTAGCCCCAGGCTTTTCCCAGAGCAAGCAAGTCATAATGATTAGCTCTTGTCTTTAACAAGTAAAGGAATATACATTAACCAAGCACCTAGTAAGTACTAGGCATTCTAAATCTCCCACTTACATTGTCTCCTTTTCGTAAAAATCAAATGCATCAGGTATGTCATTTCACAATTGCAGAAACTAAGGTTTGGTCAAGTTCAGGAACATGTCCAAAGAGGCAAAGCTAAGACTGCACAGGGGCATACTGAAAAACGTCTGAGATGAGTCAGCACTAAAATCCCCTCCCATCCTCAGAGCCAATTAACAGATACGCAGGGACCCAGGGGCACTGCTGGGGGAGCAAGGGTGCTGGAGGAAACAAATTCCACACTTGAGGAACTCCAGCTCCTAATAGTAGCCCAGGAAACACGGTCAGTCTCAGCAGACCTGGCCCACGTACCTCTACACTCCAGAAGCAGGAGGAATGATAGAGAGCTGAATACACCTTGCCCACTTTCTTGGTTCCTTCACATCCCAGACATAAATACTATGGTCATTGTACACACAAGACAGCCACTGATTTGCAGGATCAAAGGTCAAGGCGATGGTGTCCGGATACCTCGCATTGGCCACTGCAGCGAAAAGGTGACTGAGGAAAGAGGGGGGCGGGGTGTCCAGGGCAGACAGGGCAAACTGGTGAGTGAGCGCTAATGAAATGGGGCACTCAAGGGAGGAGCAGCAGGTTGGCCAGCAGTCACTGGAGAAAGAACACAGCAGCTGGCCTGGCATTCCTTGCCATGGGGCTCTCCAAAAGAACACAAGTTATTTCATAGCCCCCAACGTCAGGCGGGGATAGTGTGTGGCCGTGATGCAGCCAAGCAGATGTCAGGCCCTTCTAGACTCACGTCAGAGGACAAGGAAGGACACTGTGCAAGCCACAACCATGGTCATATATCATTTCCTACCAATTGCAGATTTAGTCCCGTCCTGCCCTGAAAGAGAAATTAATATACCCAACTGCAGAACTGCCCCGCTTCCTGACAGCACTGAAACCAGAGCAAAACTTCACTTCCTGCAATCACCCAACCCAAGGCCCGAGGCTACAATAAGCCCCTCCTACCGCAGCTGCCACCCAGGACCACCCTGAGGGAGAAAGGCCTGCTCCATCAGGTTTCCAGTCTCTCTCAGAAACCCTAAGGAACTGCCCGTCTGTCCTAGCTGTGGTCTTTACAGGACAATGCATTACCACACGGCAGACTCAGATTACCACGGTTGCCCACAGTGAGCAAGAAATGCTAAAAGACCCACCTGTGCTTGACTGCAAGGGTCTTCCCAGAGGTCTATGTGTGCCCTCCTCTCCTTGCAGCATGCCAAGGATGGCCTGGCACAGAGTGGGGCTCTGACAGGACTCAGGGGCCCACCCACACCGCTCACCTGGCCTCTGTGATGCTGGCAATGTCTGTCCCCAGGGCATGGTGCCGGGGCAGCGTGCTGAGGAAGTGCAGGTTGGAGGGGTTGAAAAGGCGCACGGTGCCGTCAGCACAGCCACAGAAGATGTAGTCCTGGCTCACCGAGATGCAGTGGGCCACTGTGGTCTGTGAGCACAGAAGCCCCAGTCAGCAAGGGCGTCTGCGCACTCCTTCACCTGACACCTCAACAGCCATGAGCCAAGAGGCAAGGACAAGTGCAAGGCAGGCCAGCTGCCCTGGCCGGAGCCCCTCATTGCCACTCCCTCTAACAGCAGCTAGCCAGATGGCCCACAGCTCCGTGCAATTAGGGGGAAGGAGTCAGCAAGCCGTATAAGGCACCTGAGTTTTAGGCAAAGACACACTCAGAAAAGGCCGGCCAAGATAAAGGCAGCAGAGGCAGCAGACAGGGCCAGCACACTTACTGTGATGCTATCTTTGTGCTGAGCAGAAGAGGAAAGCAGAGGAAGAGGCAGAGACAGAGAGCACGAGCGAGCTGAGAGGTTCCCAAACACCTTCCTCCGCCTGGGGCCTCCCCCAGCGTGCATGCAGACCCCGATGCTAGCCTGAGGAACCCCGGAGCCTGGAGGTGACAGACAGGAGGGTGCCGACAAAGCATTCACTTACCCTCAGCTCCACCCACTTGTCCTCCAGTCTCCGGTCACTGAACTCGCACAGCTGCCCCGAGGATGTGATACAGAAGGTGCTGTCAGCCTTCTTCCCGCGGCCACAGGCTACATCAGTGAACAGGTTGTTCCGCAGGTCCCCCAGCAGCGCGGAGCGGCCCAGCAGGGGCACAGTGGCATTCACCTGTGGAGGCACACCACAGGTGCCACCCACCCACCCACCCTGCAGGCTACCCTCTGGAAAGCAGGCCCTGGGGAGAGAGGGAAAAGGCTTCCCTTGCAGATTGACATAGCACCTGGCCCAGCTGAGACTTCCAAGGGGCTTTTGAGCATGCAGAAGGGGGCGCAGGTGGAACAGATCTGGGCAGACCCCACCCTGGTGGCTACTTGCTGCCTCACCTTTGAGGTCTTGCTGTCATCAAGGTACCAGAATTTGATGTGCTGGTTGCCTGCAATGACAAAGTAGCTGCAGTCCTCAGAGAAGGATACTGCTGTCACCCGACTGGACACCTTGTTGGAAGCCACTACAATGTTTTTTTCTGGAGAGAAAGTCAAGGGAAATCAAGGCTCTGCTTCTAGGAGCTGAGGGAAAAGAAACTTACACACTGAAGGAGGTTAGACAAGCTGTGAACTTGACCTCTCCTTCTGCCCCTTCTTCAGCATCCTAGATACACAGTTGCTCCTTTCTGCTCAGAGTTCTCTAGAGAGGGACTGAGGCCAGCAGGCGGAAGTGAAGGCCACCTGTCAGCAGTTTCTTGGCTCCCCTCCTGGCCCTGCCTGTCCTGAGGCCAGCAGCCCACTCACCTTCCAGGCCCAGACATTGACAATCATGTCATGCTGGTAGCCCACTGAGACAATGTACTTGGCGCTGGGTGAGAAGGCCACACACGCCAAGCCATACTTATGCTCCTGAAGCTCTGCCACCTAGCTGCGCTCCGACACGTCCCATACCCGCACAGCAGGCATGTGTCCACTCTGCGGGGACGAAGACCACAAAGTAAAGGCCAGAGGCAGCCAGCTCCCTCCCCATCCACGGAGGCCTGGCCCTCCCAGCCACTGGACAAGAGCCTGCACATAAATGAAGGACACCTAACCTAATGTGCCTGCACATGAATCAAGGATACCCCCGGAGGGAATGTGGTCAGTGTTGGGGAACAGGGACTCTCAGGGATGGGCTCCTGGCGTGATTTGAATGGGCAAGAACCACCACTCCTGCGGTTTGCTCCCACAGCCTCACAGGGCAAGTCTATGGGAGGGCAGCCCTGTTCCACACTCTGACCAGCAGGGGGACTCCAGGGATAAGGAATGTTTTAAGGAGGTGTTTTCCAAAATGTGGTTCCCAAATTGGCAGCTTCAGCCTCATCTGGAACTACTTGTTAGCATTGCAAACTGAAGAGAGCCACCCCAGACCTGCTGAGCCCGAGAGCCAGCAGTCTGTACTACGGGGCCACCATAGCACTTCTGACGCAGGCTACAGCCTAAGAACACTGCTCTAGGGCAGACCAAACACCCAAAGTGGACACCAGTACAGAAAATCAAACTTGGCACCAGTCCTATGAGGGCCGCAGGCTGTCACTCTCTGCTAAGGCCAGGCCACCCCCTCAGCAGTGCCTGAGCTTCCTACCTCACTCACCTCGCCGGTGACCAGGTACTTGCCATCAGGAGAGAAGGCAAGGGCAGTGATGGTTTTCCTGAAAGGAATGGGGGCAGGCTCAAGAGGGGCACTGGCAGCCTGGCCCAGGTCTGGCCTCTCACAGTCCCCTCTCTAAACAAGGGCAGCAAACCTGCCCTCCCTGTGCTGCTTCCCTTGCAGGCCTGGGGCCCAACAGGGCCCAATGCTACAGAGAAGCAGGTGGCACCCCTCTGGCCGTCCCTGGGGAAAGGTGGCACTCCCCAAAGCCCCAGAGCCCATTTACCTGGAGCTGTTGAGGATGTGGTGCTGCTTGTGTTTCCGGGGATTGAAGAGCACAACCACACACCTGGGGAGAGGGAGAGGGGAGCACAGGCTTAGCACCCCACCTCAGTGGCCCAGCCCGGAAGACCCCATGTTGCCAGAGTGCAGCTGGCTCCTGGCAGCACTCTTCTGCCTTTCTCCCCTTCTGTAGCCCCACACGGTGCAAGGGCCTGTAGGGAGCCCTGGGTGCCCAGTGATGGGGTGGCCGGTCTTCCCAGAGCCCTTGTCCCTACCCCAGGGCAGAGGGCAGAGAGAAGGATGCACATGATTTGGGTAAGAACAGGCCTCAGCTGTGCCCTTGTTTACAGACCTCCTTGTTTCCAGGAGAGAGTGGGATCTCTCATGTCTGCACCCATGTGTGTACTTGGCAAGAGACAGCCCTCCACATGTTGGATGAGAAAGCAAGTGGAAGGTCAGGGCCCAGGGCCAGGCCTGCAGGGAGACTAAGGGGGATGGAGAGGCAGAAAACTACCTGAGGGAGGGAACTTCATGGAGCTGCTGGCCCAAGTCAGACTCTTTAGCCCAAAGAGACTGAGCAGCGCCATTCTAACAGCCTCCAGGCTCCCTCTCCAGTCAGGCAGCAAGGCTGGGTGAGATTACATGGAGACTGAAATTCAAGAGTGAACTCGAGAGAGGAAGGCAGGTAAGAGTCAGGGACAAGGAGCTGGGAGCCAACAGCTTGCCAGTGTCTCAGGGGCCATGGCGCTCAGCAGGTTTAGGCCCTCTGCCCAGCTGTCCCCTCTCTTCATTAGCGCTGTGCCTACTACTTGCTATTAGCTGGCCACAGCAAGCCTGGAGCCTGCTCCCCCAGGTAAGGGGGTCGACTGCGTAGACGGAGGAGAGACTCAGTAGAAAGCTACTTGTCCCAACACTGCCTTTTACAACAGGAAGCAGACACAGGACCCGCATCTGGACCCCACTGCTTGCAGATGGGAGCAGGAGCTGCAGCACAGGGCTTGGTCTCTTCTGCAGACAGAGGCCTCCGGCTCGGCTCAATGAGCCAGTTCGCTATGCAAATTCCACTGTCAACTAGGGATTCTGGGATCTTGGAGGTGCACCAGGTAAGCTCACAGTTGGCTACCAGGCTGATTGACAGCCTTAGAAGCCTGAGCATCATCCTCTTCTCCTCAGAGCCCCCCCCCCTCCAATCCTTTTTCACCCTCTTTTTCTTTGTTCTCTTTTTTATCTCCTTTCTCTCTTTAAACCGATTTGAAGACCCCTGCTCTCCACATCCCTTGAATGAGGAAAACAAGATGACGTTAGAAACACGCAGACTCACACTTGCCCAGTTGCTCTGAAGGAGAGTCTAATACATGGGACTGGCCTAACTCCTCTAAAACAGAGCTGCCTGCACAGAGGATGAAAGGAACTGTGCTCAAACACTCAACCACATTCACTGTCGCTGAGTCGATTCTGACTCACAGTGACCCTACAGAACACAGCAAAACTGCCCCTGTGGGTTTCCGATACGAACTATCTAGGGGACCACAAAGTGTCATCTTTCTCCTTTGGAGTGCCTGGTGGGGCCTAACTGCTGTCCTTGCCATTAGAACCCCAACACAGAACCATGACACCCTCAGGTATCTGGGCATCCAAAATTGAGAGATAAGGACCACTAAGGAATAGAGCCAGGGTTCACAAACAGGGCTTCTGATTTCGGGTCCTTTTTACACACACACACACACACACACACACACACACGGTCACACTCACATCCAAATGCATACCCATACCCTTGCAGAATCTCTGGAAGGCGTCTGACTTCATGTCCTTTTTACACACACACACACACACACACACACACACACCCCTTGCAGGATCACTAGAGGGCTTCTGATTTTGTTTCCTTTTACACACACACACACACACACACACTAACATCATACCCAGGCAGAATCACTAGAGGGCTTCTGACATTGTGTCTTTTTTACACACAAACACACATACACACCGTTGCAGAATCTCTAGAATGCTTCTGATTTACCGTCCTTTACACACACACACACACATACACACACACACACACACTTGCAGAACCTCTGGAGGGCTTCTGACTTCGTGTCCTTTTTACACACTAACACACACACATATACACACATGCACGCACCCTTGCAGAATATCTGGAGGGATTCTGATTTCCTGTCCTTTTTACACGACACACCCACACAGATACACACACACACCCTTGCAGAATGTATAGAGGGCTTCTGATTTCTTGTTTTTTACACACACACACACACACACACACACACACTCACAATCATACCCTTCCAGAATCTCCTTAGGGCTTCGGACTTCATGTCCTTTTTCCAAACACACACATACATGCACCCTTGCAGAATCTTCAGAGGGCTTCTGACTTCGTGTCCTTTTTACACACCCACTCACACTCATACCCTTGAAGAATCTCTAGAGGGCTTTTGACATCTTGTCCTTTACACACACACACACACACACACACACACACACGCACACCCTTGCAGAATCTCTGGAGGGCTTCTAAAGTCATGTCCTTTTTACATACAAACACACACATCCTTTCAGAATCTGTAGAGGGCTTCTGACTTCGTGTCCTTTTTACACACACACATTCACACTCATACCCTTCCATAATCACTGGATGTCTTCTGACTTCGTGTTCTTTTTCCACACACACACACACGCAAACACACACACACACTCACACCCTTGCAGAATCTCTGGAGAGAGTTTGAACGACCCTGTTGGTCATGGTATGTCGTGTGACTAGAAGTGTATATGAGCAGAGAATCCCTAGAGAACAATTACTGAAGTCTATAGAGCAGGGGTCAGGGATACACTGCGGGTCTCTCGGTCCATGCATGTGGCTCTGAAGTAAAATGGAAACCTATTCAAGGACAGTTATTATTCAGATAATGGTGATTGAAGTTGCAAAACTATATTTTTATCTCAAAGAATGTTTCAATTGTTGTGAGAGACAAAGTGGGCTCTTCTATCTCAAAAGTTTGCCTCCCCGGATGTAGATCAAGATGGCGGCTATGTCTAGAAACAGTCACTTCACATTTTGATATTTTTGCTTAATAAAGTGTCTGTGGTTTTAGAGCAATGCTTTCTGACTTACCCTCACATACTTTTACAGAATAAGTGATGAAGCAGCTGCTTGGACTGGGTGGGCACAGGGAAGCTGGGAAGGGTGAGGACCAGGAAAAATCACTAGATAATAAATTATTTAATACATCTGCATCGGGACTGTGGCTCCAGAGCTACAACTCCGGTGCTGTGCAGCACATTTCTTCCAATTTGAAACAAAATTGGAGTCAATTATTATCTTCCTCATCAGTCATCATTTCCTATGGTTCTGCGGATTGGCAGTACTAAGCTAGCAGATTCTTCTGTGCGGTTGCCGTCTGGCAATGGCTTCTGATGGAGACATCTCACACAGCTTTCCCACTGGTGTACTTGACAATGGCCACTGGTGTTTGCTGGGACTTTAAGAGGGACTAGTGTCAGCATCTGCATGTGGCCTCTTCATCACACTTCCTCACGGCAAGGGGACTGGACTCCGAGGGTCTTGTACAGAGAAAGAGCCAGGTGGGAGCTGTATTACCTCAGAAGTCACACCACACCTCACCTGCCAAACTTGACTCCTGGAGAGCCATAAGGCCGGCGTGGGTTCAAAGGAGGAAACATAGACTCCAACTTGGGATGCAGAATGACAAGATTCTGGAAGAGCTTGTAGGGAAGAAACAATCCCTGAAGGCGTTTTGTGAGCTACAGTCTTCCCCAGGACATAAACCTTAACTGGGCAACTCAGTGGTAGCCTTGCCAACTCTGGCTGGTGAGTTCCAGTGACTTTCTTTTGAAGGGAGGGAAGGCAAATTTGGAAGGGAAGCCTCAGAAGCCCCCAAGTGGCCTAGAACCTCACCTTGGCAGACACCCACTGAGAGATCCTTCCTCCTTCAGGGAGTTAAGCTGGGCGAGAGGATGGTAGCTGGAAGGACAAAAGGAATTGACTAATACTCTGGAATTACATCACTCGCTCTCTTTGTAAGTTTTTCACTCTTGTTCTTGTCCTGTGTTGAATCTATCTTTCCCTTACTCTCCCCTAGGACCTTCCCCTTAGATATGGGGCTGCGGGGACGGGTTGATTGATCTGTGCTGAAATCGGGGAGGTAGGTAGTAATAGAGGGAACCCGTTACTACTCCCAGAGTTCCCATAGCAACCTGGACCAATTGGTGGGAGGAATGGAAAGATAAAGGCTGCATTGGGGGTTTTGGTGCTTGGTGGAGGTGAAGGCTGACGTGTTTAGAGTGGGGAGAGGAAAACAGCCTGTTGGGGAAATGTTATTGGAGATGGCTTTGAGACTAGCCTCTACTGGTCTCTTGCTTCTCACTATCCTCTTGGTAGCAGCACGTGTGTTCCCCTCCCCACCATCCCCTCATCCCAACTTGGAGCCCTTCTGGCTATTATTTCCTTATGGAAAAGCTGTCAGCTCATCATCCTGCTTTCTTCCATTCATGCTTCTTTAGCTCCGTGTTGACTTCTAACAGGAGAGAATCAGAAAAGTTAAGTCCCCACCCCACAGGGCATTTGCTGAAGGAGACTGCAATCTGTGTACGGAATATCTCCTAGCTCACTCTCTCACTTCTCCCTAAGAGATTTTTCCTGCCACTGCTCCTGGCTGGAGGGGATGGAGCGTTCAAGTGATGCCACAGAAGTCACAGCAAAAGAACCAAGGCACTCGGAGGACCATTCATGAGCTGGAATATGATAGAAGCTCTTGAATGGGAAGCCACCATTCTGGCAGTAAACATGCTCCTATGGACCCTCCCAGTTCTAAGGCTTTAGTGCAGTCCCACCTGAATGAGTTCTCCCTGGGTGAGTTCCTCCTGAAAGCGAAAGAGGGTTTATCCTTCTTTTTCTTTGAAGCTACACCTTCTATACCTACTGGATCCAGATATTGAGGATCTTCGCTTCCTGATTCCTGAACTCAACTGTGCTGATTGAGAGCTGCATGGCCAAGGACCCAGACACAGCTCTGGATTCTCTGTTCGCTCTCTTTAGCCACCATTGTTTTCCTTTTGTCTAATTGTGCAATCTCGGGGGATGCTTTATTGTAAAGTTCTTCCACTTCCCTAAAGGCGGGTATAGAGAAAGGCAAAGTTAACTGGAGTCTCTCCAGCACACACTCGAACCCCAAGGGGGCTGCATAGGTCTCATCCAAAAGTGGAGATCTGCTGCCTCACGCCTAGACTGGGTACCCATCATGGGTAGGGGCCAAGTGCTGTTTCTATCTGGACCTTCAGTGTCTTCTCAGTGCCTGGCTCATAGAGGAAATGAAAAATGCTTGTTTCTTCTTAACAAGTCAGAGATTTACTATTGTTGTTAGGGTCGGTCCTGTTGGTTCCCACTCATAACAACCCTATGTCAAACAGAACACAACGCCACCCGGTACCATCATCACAATTGTTCTTATGTTTGAGCCCATTACTGCAGCCCCCATGTCCATCCTTCTCATGAGAGCCTTCCTCTTTTCCATTGCCCTTCCACTTTACCAAACATGAAGTCCTATTCCTGGGCCTGGTCTCTCCTGACAACATGTTGAAAGTACACATCCAAAGGGTGACAAAATCTGGCCATCCTTACTTCTAAGGAGCATTTGGCCTGTGCTTCTTCCAAGACAAGTTTATTGGTGCTTCTGGTAGTCCATAGTACTTTCTATGGTTCTTTTTTCCTAGCACCATAATTCAAATGCATCGATTCTTCTTTGGCCTGCCTTATTTAATCTCCAAATTTTACATGCATAGGAAGTGTTTGAACATACTATGGCTTGTGTCAGATGCACCTTAGTTCTCAAAATAACATCCCTGCTTTTCAATACTCTAAAGAGGTCTTTTGAATATTTAGCCAATACAATGCAATGCATTTTTTAAGCTCTTGACTGCTGCTTGCATGAGCATTGATCATGGATCCAAGGAAGAGGAAATCCTTGACCACCTCACAATTCTACATCTAAGCATATACCTCAAAGAATAACAAACAGAGACTCAAAGAGATAGTGGTATACAAGTTCACTGCAGCACTACCCACAATAGCTGAAAGGTGACTATTACCAAAGTGCCCAGGGCCCGAAGAATGGATAAACCAAACAATATCTAAGTCATACAATGGAATATTATTCAGCCTTTAAAAAGGAATGATGTTTTGGAACATGCTACACCATGCAGGGACCTTGAACACCTTCTGCTGAGTGAAACATGTCAGACCATAATGAGATTGATATAAAATATGCAGAATCCATAGGGAAATCCATAGACAGCAAGCAGAGTCACGGTTGATAAGGATTGGGTGATGAAAGCAATGGGGAGTGACTGGTTAATGAGCATTGACTGTGTCTCCATTCAGAGTGATCCAAATGTTGGCCTGATCCTATATTCGATTTGCATGGAGCCCCTGCCCTCTCCTGAGGGCTAGCCTCAGCAAAGGCACTGACAGGCTCAGAATCTTGGTTTCCTGACCTGTGAGTGTGCTGGAAAGATTAGATGGAGTAATAAAGAATGACACTGATCACAACCAATAATTATAAAGCACTTACTATGGGCCAGACATTGTTCCCCAGCCGTGCTTCTAGCAGGCACACAAATACAATGCCCTTGGGGCCTAACAGAAACTCAGATTCCACTTCAGCAGATCTGAAGCAAGCTGTGAGAAATGGAGTTTCTAATGGGGACAACAGTGAGGACCAGGATTCTCAGAAGGATTGAGGCATTTGAATGGCAGTGATGGCAAAGACCGTTTGTGGAGTATACTGTGTGTGGCCAGGAGAACGAGCAAATCAGTCCTGGAGGAAATTGAGCCAGGACACTCTTCACAGAATGTTCCTAGAAGAGAGAATGGCAAAATTTTGTCATGCTGATTTTGGTCATGTCGTTAGGAAAGACCAGTTGCGAGAAGAGGACATCATGTGGATCTGGGGAAACTCTTCATGACACGGACTGGCACCATAACCGCAACAATGACCTCAAACCAGCCGATGGGCAGGAAGATGGCATAGGATCTGGCAGTGATTTGTCCTATCAGACCTACGGTCAAAAGGAGTCAAATTTGACTTACTGGAGACTAACAACAACAACAAGGTCTTTCTATGTATTGATGCATTCAATCTCAACCTCGAACACACAACCTAAGCACTATTTTTCACTTCCCTTCTACACACAGCAGCGCAAAGGGGGTTCAATGATTTGTCCCAGGTCATGGAGCTCGAAGGACATAGAGCCAGGACTGGACAATGGAGCGATCTGACAACAGAGACATTAAACATAAGCAGGGCTTTGTCTCCCACAAAGATCATAGGCATAACCATAATGGACTTGGCACAAGTCCTGCCGCATGGCAACCTTTCAGCAGATAGGTGCTATCTTAGTGCCATCCAGTTGACAGCAAGTCAGCGACTATATAGGACAGGGTAGAACTGTCTGTGGGTTTTTGACACGAAATATTTACAGCAGTAGAACTCCTCATCTTTCTCCCACTAAAGTCCCTATGATTGTTAGTAATTTGGTCAGAAGTCACTTTAATGGTGACCAAATCCTTCCTATTTTGGGATTCAACATTATACCACAGTGCTTCTAATAGCTCCTCGCCCTAAACCAAAACAGGCATGAGAGAGTTGATTCTGACTCATGGTTCCCCATGTGTGCATTGCATAGGACTTTCAAGACTATAGGCTTTAAGCAGGTTGCCAGGCCATTCCTCCATGGTGTCCCTGGGTGGGTTCCAATGGCAAATGATTTGTTAAATAGTTGTGTGTGGAACTGTTTGCCCCCCTTCAGGAACTCCAATATCCTTGCAGCTCTCTATTCACAAAGAACTCTCCTTCCAAACAAGAGCTCAGAGTGCTTGTTTTCTCTCTCTTATTTTCTTTACATCAAGTTGTTTGGGACTCCCCAGGAGCTGGGTCCCAGGGACATATTTATATGTAATTATGACCCTGTCATCTACAACATGATCAGGATAAATGGAGAAAAGACTGAAGTGATCAGGGCTATCTTCTTTCTGGAGTCCACAATAAATGATCATGCGAGCCCCGGTCAAGAACTCAAGGGATGTATTGTATTGGGTAAATCTGCTGTTTGAGATCTCTTTCTTTTTTCTCTTTTTGCAGCTGGGAAAGAGAAAGGGGAGATGGGCTGTTCTCCCAAGTTGGGGTCCCTGCCAGGGCACCCCCCACTCAAACCTGGCCAACTCCACTCGGGAATAGAGTTCCCTGCCACTTCTGTAGAACTGCCCTGTGGAAGGACCAATGTCCTAAAGGTTCAGAATGGAGAAGACAAGTTTCAAGAGCTACAGCCTAGCCCCTTACAGCCAGAGTGTGACTCAACAAGGGCCCCCACAGGCACTTTCTAGGGATCTTAAGTAGTTGGGGCTTAAGGAGAGTGGCATGGGGCCCTAGCAAGCTAGGAGCCCATCCCAGGCTGGGGTTACATATCCCAAGCACTTGATGGGGAGGCCTCAGGTAAGCAGTGGGCCCAATGGAGTTCTGGGTATGTGGGCCTGGGGGAGGGGAGCCACCTTTGGGGCTGGACCAACCCAGGGCATCCCAAGTGGGATGGGGTGCAGGGGCCTGGGTAGGGTCCCTCTTCCTCTCCATCCTCCATGGCCAGTCAGGCTAACACAAGATCTTGGGCAGGCAGGGGGCCTGGGGCAGTGCCCAGATGAGCCAGGGGCTAGCTGGGCAGGTGGTGTTTCCTGGGTAGGCAGAGGGCATCGGGCAGGGTCTTTGTGGCAGGCCCAGTCCCAGGTGGGCAGGGACTTGGAACAGGGATCCCATGCATGTGCCCGGCCTGGACTGGACCCAGGGTTGGCAAAGGCCCTGATGCAGGTTCCTGGGTGGGCAGCGGGCCCAGGGCAGAGTCTTGGTGGTGAGCAGGCCCAGGGAGGGGTCAGGGGTCTGGAGTGTGGTCCTGGGTGTGTCAGCTGGGCAGGGCGGGGATCCTGGTGGCTGGCCAGGTGCCTGGTGGGTTCCAGACCCACATCAGGGGTCATGGTGGCAAGGCCCTTCCTGGTGGGCAGGGGTCTGGGAAGGGGCGGGAAGGCTGCACAGGCCACACCTGGTCTTTGAAGTCCTAGGCCTTGCGCATCAGGTCATTATGGCCCATGGAGGCAGTGCGGCTCTGAGGCTTCAGAGCTTGGCTCGCTCAGCTCCTGAGCCCTTGACCTCTATAGGAAGTGCTGGCTGACCTCCTGTCATGTTCTCAATAGGCTCCAGCTGCTGCCAAGTAGGCCAAGCCTTAAAGGGGCCATGGGCTTCCACCTGTGCGCCCCTCCTCCTCACCCTTAAAGGGGCCGCGTGCTGCCGCCAGAGACCTCTTTCAAAAGTGTTCTTCAAAGGGTTTAAGAGCAAGAATGTTACATTAAGGTGCACCTGACTAAAGCCATCTTAGTCATATTTTCGATGGCCTTCTATGCATGTGAAAGTTGGACATTGAAAAGTAAGATCAGAGAAGAATCAATGCATTTGAATTGGGAGGCTGGTAAAGAATATTGAAAGTACTATGAACTGCCAAAGAACAAACAAATGTGGGTTAGAAGTACAGCCAGAATACTCCTTAGAAGCCAGGATGGTGAGGCCTCCCCTCACATACCGTGGGCATACTGTTAGGGAGAGACCAGTCCCTGGGGGAGGAAGGACGTCCTGCTTGGTGAAGCAGAGAGGCAGTGAAAATGAAGAAGAACTTCGGCCAATGGATTGACACAGTGGCTGCAACAAGGGGCTCAAACATAACAACAATTGAGAGGATGGGGCAGGACTGGGTTGTGTTTCGTTCTATTATCCATAGGGTGGCTAGGGGTTGGAACTGACTCAATGGCATCTAACAGCAGAAACAATGTCTACACCCGCTACTAACAGGACAGGAAGTTTCCCAACCCCTCTCATCTCTCAACCCCAGGAACAGAGATGCCACCTTCCTTCTAGCTGTATTCCCAGTATCTAGAACAGAGCTCAGCAATGAAGTACCTAACAAACCTGAAGTAGCTGTTACTTAGCTCCATGCCTCAGAGGTCTCAGTTCCCAAGTCCCGAAACAATGACATCAGTGTTGTTGTTTGTTGCCATCAAGTCGACTTCCAGTTACACCTGCGTCACACCTGCCTACCTAGAATCCCACCTTATGAAAATAAGCCAGAACAATGATTCTTGCCCACGGTGTCTGCAGACTATGACTCACCACACTGAAGGGATGTCATGTAAATGTTGAACTGCTAGCTCAAAGGTTGACAGTTCAAACCACCAGCTGCTTCAAGGAAAACGATGAGGCTGTCTGTTCCAGTAATGTTGGACAACGTTGGAAAATTTACATAGGGCCTCCATGAGTTGGAATTGACTGGACAGTAATGGGTTTGCTGTACCTGGAATGATGATGCGACCAGAGAAAGAATGAGAGGGAAGTCTGAAAAAGAAGCACCGACCTGCCCTCCATCGGGCTGTTTTGTGATTTTTTTGCAGCAGATGGTTCAAAGGGAACAGGGAATGAAGAGGCGGAGTGCATGGCACAGTTGAGGGCTATTTGCCTTTCTGACCAAGTGCCTCTGTGAGAAAAGGGGGAGGGGAGGCTTGACCTGGATCTTGATCAAAGCCCAAGAAAATATATGAATTTCCAGAATGAGAGAGGTTTCCCAAGTCAGGGTAGTAACAGGAGCTGACAGCTCTCACCTCTGACCCTGTGGGCCCTGTTCAAAGAATCTCCTGGACTGGGTGGGAGGTGGGTGGTTAGTCAGAGAGACAAAGAGACAGTCGAACTAGGAACTCTGGCTCTTTCCCAGCCTGAGCCTGAGCCCCTGAGCCTCCTCAACTCCACTCTCCCCCTTCCCCGGCCCCCCACAGAGACACCTTCCAGAGGTCTTCCTGTACCCATATGTAGGTTTTGGCTCTTCCTGCTTTTGGCTCTGCTCAGTGGCAGGGCATTTGAAGGGTGGTTGTGGGATTTGTACAGTTGACATTAGGGTAAATGCGTGATCATTTCTTAAATTGATCCTCCTGCAGCTTTAGGCTGTGTTTCCAAACTCCCTGTCCTCACAGAGGCTCTGCAGAGGGGACAGTGGCTCTGATTCCACCTGGAAGTTCCTGGTTGAGCACATGGATTTCCCATCCCAGTCTAGCCATGGCACCAGGGATCAGGGTGCTAGGAGAGGGGCAAATGGGTCCCCAAAGGAGATGTGTGGTGACCACAAAAGTGACACACTGGTGGTCACCTACTAATTGTACATGGTGGTGCTTGCCCCTCTCAAGGTGGAAACATACAATTTCGCCTATGCCTCTTCTCTAAAAGCAAGTGGACCTGCTTGTGACAGGAGGTTTTGGAAAGTTCTTTCATGGGCCACAAAGAAGTGTGGCTGATCCAGTGTCTCAAGCTGATTTCGAGTAGTGTCCAGAGAGTTCGTGGTGAAAGGGGGTAGGGAACTGTGGGGGGCTGGCCAGGGAGTGAACACGGAGTAATTTGAGCCAGACAGAGTAATGAATGGGAGGCAGAATGGATATGGAAGTAATCTGGGGGACGAGTTTGGATCTGCCTCTGTGGGTTTCTGGCACTATAAATTTGTCCATTGTCAGAAGGCCTCATCTTTCTCCCTCTCAGAGCAGCTAGTGGGTTTGAACTGCTGGCTTTGAGATTAGTAGCGGGATGCTTAACCCACAGCATCACCAAAACTCCTTAGCAAGAAGGATATTACCACAACCACAGCCACCAACCCTTTTTCCTAATTTTCTGAGAGATAGAGAGGAAAGAGTGCTGTCCAGCGTTCGACTCCCTTTAAAGAAAATGGGAGGTCCAGGGTGATGACAGCAGGTGGCTGGAACATCCTAGCCTGGCATCCAGGGCCACCCGGAAAGATTCTCCCTTGTATGCTCTGTGAAGTAGGCACACTCAAAGACCACAGGACCTCGGTCTCAGCTGTCGGCCTCGGGGCTTGGGTTTCTTAGTTCCTGCTGCTTGGGGAGGGGCTGCTCGATGGAGAGCCTCGTCACTTAGCATCATGGCTGCTCAGACGTGATACCCCTGAGTCGTGTAATTTACATTTCATGCACAATTGAAGCAGCTAATGGTGTCATTCTCCAAGGGGGGTACAAGTTGTCATAATGTTAATTACATTGCAGGCGTGCTCCCTCTCCTTTGTCCCCAAGTGCTCCATTGGAAGTTCCCAGGTAGCAGTCGAGTGGGTGTCCAAGAGAGTGGCTTTGGCTCTCTCCAAGGTGTCATGGCTGAGGAGTGGTTACAAGGCCAAGAATTCTTTCTCTGATTTCGTTGTGGGTGTGTTGGCGCAGTGCGAGTAGAGGTGGCAGCTAAAACAGCCCAGTGATCTCCCCATCCTTTTCTCCCCTGCGCGTGTGCAATCGGGCAGGGCTGGAGGGTGCCTGTTCAATGCTCAAGCTAATTTTGCTTGATAGGGGACAGTGGAGATGATGTGTAGGGAAAAGGAGGCAAAATCCAACCACTCTTAGTCCAGATATCAGCAGACGGTAGAGCTAAGCCTGTAGTCTCTGAGGCTGGTCTGCTGGGATTTAAATTCCAGCTCCCCCTTGGATAACCTGGTTACCCCTGGGCCAGATGGCTTCACCTCTCTGTGCATTCGTGTTCTCACCTATAGACGGAAGCTGATGCACTACCAATGGGTCAGTCGATTCCAACTCATAGTGAGCCTGGAGGACAGAGTGGAACCATTCTATAGGCGTTCCCATAGGCTGTGACTGATACTGGAGCAAATTGATGCATCATTCTCATGGGAAGCTGCTGAGGGTTTCGCTGAGCTAGTGGTAAATAGTCAAGGGCTTCTCTACTGCCCCGCCAGCGCTCCTCTTAAAGGGGTTGCAAAAGTCACCAAAACCCCACTTCTCTAGAGTTCATTCAGACTCATAGCAACTCAGCAGGATAAAGTAATAACTGTCCCTGCAGACGTCCGACCCTGAAAATCTTTATGAGCTCAGACAGCCCCATCTTGATTCCGAAGAACAGCTGGTGGGTTTGAATCACCGACCTTCTGGTTAGCAGTTCTAATGCTTCACCCACACCACCACCCGTGGGATGAAATGAGTGAATGTACATGCAATGCTTAGGATACTTGTACATAACATGCACTTAGTAATTGTGAGCTATTGTGGTAGGAGGGGAGTCCAAAAACCAAACCAAACTCACTGCCATCGAATCCACTCTGACTCCTCATGACCTGAGTTCTACCCTATAGGACAGGGTCCAACTGCTCCTGTGGGTATTTGAGATTGTAACTTTATAGGATTGGAAAGTTTCATGTTTTTCGCTGAGAGTGGCTGGTGGTTTTGAACTATTGGCTTTGGGATTAGCAGCCCAATATGTAATCACCCACGCCATTATTAAATGTGAGCTACGAGTTTCTGACATTTTCTGTGAGGTGGTAGAAGTATATGTCATTCCTATATTTAAAGAAGGTAAATCTACTGAAACAGAACAATTGCCATGGCTTTCCAAAGAGAGGAGAGATGTCAGTTTTAAGGATATATAGAGCTGTGAGTCATCCCTGGAGAGTACAAATGGTTAAAACACTTGGCCATTTTAACAGAAACTGAGGAGGTTCAAGCGCACCCAGAAATACCTTGGAAGAAAAGCCTGGCCATCTGTTTCTGAAAGGTTATGCCCATTGAAAGTCCTATGACTCACCATGAATCGCAATCAACTCAGTGTCAAATGGTCATTTTAAATTTCAAGATGGTTCCTGGGCTGAAAGAAAACATTCTAAGTTGTCTATTGAAGAGGAGGTTTGTGAGAGCACCTGACCCATTCAAACACAACTGATGAGGAACCTCGGTGGGGCCACTGTACACAGACCAGGCCATGCTTTCTCCACATCTGGTTCTGTTGGATGCTGTCAAGTTGGTTTCAACTCGTGGCGACTCTACATACAACCGAAAGAAACACTGCCTGCTCCTGTGCCAGCCTCACAATTGTTATGTTTTAGTGTGTTGTTGTAGAAACTGTGTCCATCCATCTTGGTGAGGGTCCTCCCCTTTTGGGTGCCCCTTTACCAAGCATGATGGCCTTTTCCATGATGTTGTTCCTCATAGCTCCTGATGCCCAAGGATGTGAGATAAAGTCTAGCCATCCTTGCCTCTAAGGAGCAATCTGGATACACTTCTTTCAAGGCAGATCTTGCTCCTCAACTGAAATTCTTGCAGAGAGAGTGAAAACACACCTGATTTTCCTAGAGTCTCGTTTCCCAAAGTGGGCAACACCACCCACCTACTGGGCACAGAAAAATCCAGAGATCTACAAAGCAGATATCTACATTTTATCCTGGATGGTGGGCTATAGTACAAAATTATTTCATTGCTGGGGGGTCCTGAGTAATTTCTTTTTCTGAAAAGAGGGCAGTAGGCAGAATAAGTTTGGGAACCTTTGGTCTGGAGCAGGAGCTGGAAACCTGTTTTTCTGCCAAGGACCATGTGGTGATTTATAACATCATTCATGGGGCCATACAGGTCAAATATTTAATGAACTCACCCCTAAGGTGATGGCTACAAATGCTTCTCGTTGTTGAGATGTGTGATGCTGGCAGCTATTGATTATTTGGGGGGCCCTATACAGCCCTCGGGCCATACATTGGTCTAAGGTAGTGGATCTCAACCAGTGGGTCACGACACCTTTGGGGGTCCAATGACACTCTCACAGGGGTTGCCTGGTTCATCGCAGTAGCACAATTACAGTGATGAATTAGCAATGAAATAACTTTTATGATCGGGGTAAACACAACCTGAGGAACTGTATGAAAGAATCATGGCATTCAGAAGGTTGAGAAACACTTGTCTAGGGAAAGGTTGGGATCTCCATGTAGACTACACATGAACTTCATAGGCAGTCAGGCAGCGTATCACTTGGGTTTCATTGGAGAGGAAAGAACTATTGATCATGTCTCAAGGACAAACAAATCTGGAAGGAAATGTTATTGTGGATGAAAACAAAACATAAAACAAACTCTTGAAAGATTTCTGTATTCTAGAGATGAATTGCAATCAAGAAAATTAAATGATATCTCTGAGGGTTCCAGCAGAAAAAAAAACCATGCCGAAGGTTTAATTAAAGAGAGTTTAATGAAGACTATTCACAATGGTGGGGATGGGCTTAAGAAAGCCAACAAAAGATAAGGAGGCCCCGAGGGTCTAACAAGAGCATAAAGCTGTTGCCACCTGTCCTATGGAATTTTCTCTTCAGCTCTTTGACTTTGTCATTTCTTCTCATTGTCATAGCTACTCTATGATATAGAAAAATTCTGACTCATAGGAATTTGATACTACTGTCATCTCCCAATTTCCTTTATTTTCCAACTTCATGTGTGTTAAAATATGCAGTATTGCATCAGATTTCCTGTGCTCTAAACCAGTGGTTCTCAACCTTCCTAATTCCTTGGCACTATAATGAAGTTCCTGATGTTGTGGTGAACATCCATTCGTAAAATTATTTTCGTTGCTACTTCATAACTGTAATTTTGCTACTATGAAGAAGAGACCGACCCCTGTGAATGGGTAGCTCAACCCCCAAAGAGGTCCCGATCCACAGGTTGAGAACCGCTGCTCTAAACTAAGAGGTGTTTCTTTAAGATGTACTTCAGTATATTGTTAGACGCCCAAGTCCTGTTATTGTTGTTGTTAAGTGCCGTCGAGTGGATTTTGGCTCACAGCAACTCTATGTACAATGTACCGAAACACTGCCCCATTAGTGCATTCCTCACAGTGGTTCTTTGCTTGCGCTCATTGTTGCAGCCACTGAGCTATTCCAAATTGTAGGGGCTGCCTCTCCTTTGCTGCCCTTCTACTCTACCAATATCTGTGTCTTCCTCTAGGACAGTGCTTCTCAACCTTCCTAAATCCACGACACTTTCATACAGTTTCCTTTGTAGTGGTAGACCCCAATCATAAAATTATATTCTTTGCTACTTCGTAACTCTCGTTTTGTTACAAGTTATGAATAGTGCAACCCTGTAAAGGGTTCGTCTAAGCCCCAAAGGGGTCACGACCCACATGGTGAGAACCGCTACTCTAAATTGAGAGGAGTCTCTCTTAAGGTCTATTTCACCATACTGTTAGAAGCTCAAGTCCATTTGTTGTTTTTGTTAGGTGCCGTCGAGTGGGTATGTCTCATAGCAACTCTACGCACAATATAATGAAACGCCGCCCTGTCCTGTGACATCCTCACAGTGGTTCTCTGCTTGCGCTCATTGTTGCAGCCACTGTGCTAATGCATCTTGTTGGGGACCGCCTCTCTTTTCCTGCCCTTTCATACCAAGATTTGGGACTTCCTCTAGAGCAGTGGTTCTCCACTTTCCTAATGCCATGATATTTTCATACCGATTCTCATTTAGTGGTGACACCCCCAACCATAAAATGATTTCATTGCAGCTTCATAACTGTAATTTTGTTACTGTTATGAGTCACGACACCCCTGTGAAATTTTCATTCCATATCCACAAAGGGGTCGCGACACACAGCTGAAGATCCCCTGCTCTAAACTAAGAGGAGATTCTCTTAAGATAGAATTCAGCATACTGGTAGATGCACAAGTTCTGTTGTTATTGGTGTTAGGCACCATCGAGTGGGTTTTGGCTCATAGTAACTCTATGCACAATATAATGAAACGCTTTCCCATCCTACGCCATCCTCACAGTGCTTCTTTTGCTTGTGCGCATTGTTGCAGCCACTGTGCTAATCCAACTTTTGGGTAGCTGCCTCTTTTTTGTGGCCTTTCTACTGTACCAAGACTTGTGTCTTCCTCTAGGGCAGTGGTTGTCAAATTTCCTAATGCCATGACCCTTTCATACAGTTCCTCATGTAGTGGTGACCCCCATCATAACATTATTGTTACTTCATAACTGTAATTTTCCTAAAGTTGTGAATCATTTCACACCTGTGAAAGGGTCATTTGATCGCCAAAAGTGGTCGCGAACCACAGGTTAAAAACCGCTGGTCTAAACTAAGAGGAGTTTCTCTTAATATCTACTTCACCCTATTGTCAGGAGCACAAATCCTATAGTTATTGTTAGATTCTGTTGTGTAGCTTTCGACGCCTAGCAACTCTAAGCACAATATGATGGAAAGGTGTCCTGTCCTGCGCCATCCTCCCAGTGGTTCTTTTGCTTGCGCGGATTGTTGCAGCCACTGTTGTATTCCATCGTGCTGTGGGCTGCCTCTTTTTGCTGCCCTTCTACTGTACCCAGATCTATGTCTCCCTCTAGGGCAGTGGTTCTCAACCTTCCTAATGTCATGACTCTTTCACACCATTCCTCATGTACTAGTGACCCCCCCCCCAATCATAAAATTATTTTCCTTGTTACTCCATAACTATAAATTTGCTATTGTTATGAATCAGGTCACCCATGTGAAATGCTCATTGTTCCCTCCTAAGACGTTGTGACCCACAGTTAGAGAACTGTTACTCTACACTAAGAGTTTCTTTTAAAGTCTTCTTCAGCATAATGTTAGAGGCACAAATCCTGTTGTTTGGTGCCTTCGAATGGGTTTAGGCTCATACCAACTCTATGCACCATGTAATGAAATGCTTTCCCATCCTGTGCCTTCCATACAGTGGTTCTTTTGCTCACACTCATTTTTGCAGCCACTGTGCTAATCCATCTTGTTGGGCACTGCCTCTCTTTTCCTGCCCTTCTGTACCAAGATATGTGTCTTCCTCTAGAGCAGTGGTTCTCAACTTTCCAAATGCCACAACCACTTCACACCATTCCTCGTGTAGTGGTGACATCCAACCATAAAATATTTGCATTGCTACATCATAATTGTAATTTTGCTTCTGTTATGGATCAGGCCACCCATGTGAAAGGTTCGTTAGTCTCCTCAAAGGTGTCTTGACACACAGTGTGAGAACCAATGGTCTAAACGAATAGGAGTTTCTCTTAAGGTCTACTTCAGAATATTCTTAGAAGCCCAAGTTCTTTTTATTAGTGTTTGGTGCCTTTGAGTGTGTGTTGGCTCATACCAACTGTATGCACAATATAATGAAACTCGGCCCCATCTCGTGCCATCCTCACTGTGGTCCTTTGCTTGCGCTCACTGCTGCATCAATTCCATTTGTAGGGGCTGCCTGACTTTTGCAGCCCTTCTGCTGTACCAACATTTGTGTCTTCCTCTAGGACAATGTTTCTCATACATCCTAATTCTGTGGCCCTTTCGTACAGTTCCCAATGTAGTGGTGGACCCCAATCATAAAATTATATTCATTGATATTTCATAACTGTACTTTTGCTACTGTTATGAATCAGGCCATCACTGTGAAGGGGTGTTTCGAAACACCCCCCACCTGAAAGTGTTCACGACCCAATGTTGAGAACCCTGCTGTAAACTAAGAAGAGTTGCTCTTAAGATTTACTTCAGCATATTGTTAAACACACAAGCCCTGTTGTTATTGTTGTTAAGTTCTGCGGAGGGGGTTTTGGCTCATCGCATCTCTATGCACAATATCATGAAATGCTTCCCAGACCTGTGCCATCCTGTCAGTGGTTGTTTGCTAGTGCTCATTGTTGGAGCCATATTTGGGGGGCCTGGCTATTTTTTGTTGCCCTTCTACTCTACCAAGATTTGTGTCTTCCTTTAGTGCAGTGGTTCTCAACCTTCCTAATGCCACAACATTTTCATACCGTTCCTCATATAGTGCTGACTGCCAAATCATAAAATTATTTTCATTGCAACTTTGTAACTCTAATTTTCCTACTGTTATGACTGGGCGACCACTATGAAAGGTTCATTCATCCCCCAACAGGGCTCGTGACCCAAAAGTTGAGAACCGCTGCACTAAACTAATAGGAGTTTCTCTTAAGGTCTACTTCAGCACATTATAAGAAACACAAGTCCTGTTGTTTTGTTGTCAGGTGCAGTCGAGTGGGTTTTGACTCATAGCAACTCTGTGCTCCATATAATGTAACGCTGCCCCATGTTGTGCCATCCTCACAGTGTTCCCTTAGCTTGAGCTCATTGCTGCAGCCACTGTGCTATTCCATCTATTTGGGGGCTGACTCTATATTGCGGCCCTTCAACTGTATCAAGACTTGTGTCTTCCTGTAGGACTGTGGTTTTCAGCAATCCTAATGCCACGACCCTTTCATACAGTGCCTCGTGTAGTAATGACCCCCCAACCAAAAAAATTGTACTGTTGCTACTTCATAACTGTAATTTTGCTACTGTTACGTATCTGGCCACGCCTATGGGAGGGTCATTCGAACACCCCCAAAGGATTTACCACTCAACTCACAAGTTGAGAACGGCTGCTCTAAACTAAGAGCAGTTTCTCTCAAGGTTTAGTTGAGCATACTGTTAGATGTATGATTCCTCCTGTTATTGTTGTTCGGGCCGTGGAGAGGGTTTGGGCTGATAGCAACCCTGTGCACAATATAATAAAGGCCTGCCCAGTCTTGCATCATCCTCACGGTGGTTCTTTGCTTGCGCTCATTGTTGCAGCCACCGTGCAAATCCGTCTTGTAGGGACTTCCTCTCTTCTGCTGCCCTTCTACTGTACTTGCGTCTTCCTCTAGGACAGTGTTTCTCACGCTTCCTATTTCTACGACCTTTCCATACACTTCCCAATGTGTAGTGGTGGTCCCCAAAGCATAAAGGTTTTTTTCTACTGTTATTCCATAACTGTAATTTTGCAAGTCTTATGAATCTAGTCACCCTGTGAAAGGGTTGTTCAACCAACCAAAGTGGTCACAAGTCACAGGTTGAGAACCGCTGTTCTAAATTAAGAGGAGTTTCTCCTGTGGTCTAGCTCAGTATATTATTACACGCACGAGTCCTGTTCTTATTGTTGTTAGGAGGCTGTCGAGTGGGTTTGGCTCATAGTTGGCTCATAACAACTCTATGCACAGTATCATGAAACACTGTTCCATCCTCTAACACCCTCACACTTTTCTTTTGTTTTCACTCATTGTTGCAGTCTCTGTGCTAATCCATCTTTTGGGGGACTGCCTCTCATTTGCTGACCTTCAACTGTACCCAGATTTGTGTCTTCCTCTAGGGCAGTGGTTCTCAAACTTCCTAATGCACGACTCTTTTACACCATTCCTCATGTATTGGTGACCTCCCCCCCCCCAATCATAAAATTACTTTCCTTGTTACTTTATAACTAAAATTATGCTACTGTTATGAATCAGGCCACCATGTGATATAGTCATTCTCCCCCCCACCCCCCAAAAGGCATCACGACCCACAGTTTGAGAACTGCTATTCTACACTAAGAGGAGTTTCTTTTTAAGGGATGTTTCAGCATATTGTTAGAAGCACAAATCCTGTTCTTGTTTTTGGCTGCCTTCCAGTGGGTTTTGGCTCATACCAACCGTATGCACAATGTAATGAAACGTTGTCCTGCCCTGTGCATCCTCACGATGGTTCTGCTGTTTGGGCTCATTGTTGCGGCCACTGTGGTAATCCATCTTGTTAGGGACTACCTCTCTTTTCCCGCCCTTCCGTACCAAGATTTGCGTCTTCCTCAAAAATAGTGGTTCTCAACTTTCTGAATGCCACTACTATTTCATACCAGTCCTCATGTAGTGGTGACTCCCCAACCATAAAATATTTTCATTGCTACATCATAACTGTAATTTCGCTTCTGTTATGGATCAGGCCACCCATGTGAAAGGTTCATTAGTCTTCTAAAGGCACTGTGACACAGTTTGAGAACCAGTGGTCTAAACTAAGGGGAGTTTCTCTTAAGGTCTACTTCAGCATATTCATAGACGCACAGTCCTGTTGTTATTGTTTGGTGCCTTTGAGTGTGTGCTGGCTCATAGCAACTCTATACACAATATAATGAAACGTGACCCCGTCTCGTGCCACCCTCACCGTGGTTATTTTGCTTGTTGTCATTGTTGCAGCCATGGGCTAATCCAACTTTTGGGGGGCTGCCTCTCTTTTGCTGCCCCTCTACTACCCTTTCATTCATTTCCTCATGTAGTGATGAACCCCCAATCATAAAATTATTTTCATTGCTACTTCGTAACTTTAATTTTGCTACAGTTATGAATCAGGCCTCCACTGTGAAAGGGTCATTTGACCCCCCCCCAAAGGGCTCGTGACCCACAGGTTGAGAACCACTGCTCTAAACTAAGAGGAGTTTCTCTTAGGATCTACAGCACCATATTGTGAAAAGCATGAGTCCTACAGTGATTGTTGTTAGGTGTTGCCCAGTGGGTTTCGATTCTCAGCAACTCTACGCACAAGATAATGAAACGCTGCCCCGTCCTGTGCCATCCTCACAGTGGTTTCTTGTCTGCACTCATTGTTGCAGCCACTGCGCTAATCTATCATCTGGGGGTCTGCCTCTCATTTGCTGCCTTTCTGCTCTGCCAAGATTTCTGTCTTGCTCGAGGACAGTGGCTCTCAACCTTCCTATAATGCCACAGGCCTTTTATACCACTCCTCATGTAGTGGGTACAATCCCAGTCATAAATTTATCGTCATTGCTACTTCATAAGAGTAATGTAGCTACTGCTATGAATTGGGTCACCCCTGTGCAAGGGTAGTTCATCACCCTAATGGAGTCATGACCCACAAGTTGAGAATCTCTGCTCCAAACAATGAAGAATATCTCTTAAGATATATTTCAGCACATTGTTAGAAGCAAAAGTCCTGTTGTTATTGTATTTAGGTGCCTTCAAGTGGGTTTTGGCTCATAGCAACACTATGCAAAATATAACGAAATGCTCCCCCATCCTGTGCATTCCTCACAGTGGTTCTTTGCTTGCGCTGGTTGTTGCAGCCACTGAGCTATTCCAACTTGGAGGGGCTGCCTCTCCTTTGCTGCCCTTCTACTCTACCAACATTTGTGTCTTCCTCTCGGACAGTGGTTCTCAATCTTCCTAAATCTACGACCCTTTCATGCAGTTCCCAAAATAGTGGTGGACCCCCAGTCATACAAAACTTTCGCTGATATTTCATAACTGTAATTTTGCTAATCTTATGAATCAGGCAACCCTTGTGAAAGGGTCATTCAACCCACTCACTCCCCAAAAGGGTTCGTGATTCATAGGCTGAGAACCCTGCACTAAACTAAGAGGAGTTTCTCTTAAGATCTACGTCAGCATATTGTTAGAAGCTCAAGTTCTTTTTGTGTTGCTGTTAGTTGCCGTCGAGTGGGTTTTGACTCTCAGCAACTCTACGCACAATATAATGAAATGCTGCCCCGTCCTGTGCCGTCCTCACAGTGGTTCGTTGATGGCACTCATTGTTGCAGCCACTGAGCTATTCCATCTTGTAGGGTCTGCCTCTCACTTGCTGCCCTTCTGCAGTACCACGTTTTGTGTATTCCTCTCGGGCAGTGTTTCTGAACCTTCTTAATGGCATGGCTCCTTTATACAATTCTTAATGTTGTGGTGATCCTCCAACAGTAATTTTTTTTCATTGTTACTCCATTACTGTGATTTCACTACTGTTATGAATTGGGCAACACCTGTGAGAGGGGGTCGCGACCCACAAGTTAAGAACCACTGCTCTAAATTTAGAGGAGTTTCTCTTAAGATCTACTTCAGCATATTGTTAGAAGTACACGTCCTGTAGTTATTGTCAAGTTCCGTCGAGTGGGTTTTGACTCTTAGCAACTCTATGCACAATATAATGAAACGCTGCCCTGCCCTTAGCCACCCTCACCGTGCTTGTGTGCTTGGCCTCAGTGTTGCAGCCACTGTGCTAATCCAACTTGTTGGAGACTGCCGCTCTCTTCCTTCCCTTCTGTACCAGATTTGTGTCTTGCCCTAGGGAAGTGGTTCTCAACCTTCCTAATGCCACGACTCTTTCATACCATTCCTCATGTAGTGGTGATTGCCAAATCATGAAATTATTTTCATTGCTACATCATAACTCTAATTTTTCCACTTTAATGAACGGTCCACTGCCGTGAAAGCGTCATTCATCCCCCAAAAGGGGTCACGACCCTCAGTTTGAGGCCCGCTGCACTAAACTAATAGGAGATTCTCTTAAGGTCTACTTAGGTACATTGTTAGAAAAACAAGTCCTGTTTTATTTCTTGTGGGTTTTGCTCATAGCAACTCTATGTCAATATAATGAAACACTGTCCTGTCTTGTGCCATCCTTGCAGTGTTTCTTTGGCTTGTGTTTATTGTTGCAGCCACTGTGCTATCCCATCTATATTGGGGCTGAGTCTATTTTGTTGCCCTTCAACTGTATCAAGAATTGAGTCTTCCTCTTGGACAGTGGTTTTCAACATTCTTACTCACGACCCTTTCATCCAGTTCCTCATGTAGTCGTGACCAACCAACCATACAATTATTTTTGTTGCTACATCATAGCTGTAATTTTGCTACTGCTATAATTCAGGCCACCCCATGAAAGGGCTGTTTGACCCCCTAAGTAGACACGACCCACAGGTCGAGAGCCGCTGCTCTAAACGAAGGGGAGATTCTCTTAAGGTCTTCTTCAGCATATTGTTAGAAGCACAAGTCCTGTTGTTACTGTTGTTGGGTGCAGTCTAGTGGGTTTGGCTCATAGCCACTCTCTGCACAATATAATGAAACTCTGGGGGTCTTAAAGGCTTGAAGGCAAACAGGCTGAAATCTAGCTCAGAAGCAACAAAGCCCACAGAGAAGTAGCACACAAGCCTAAGTGAGCACGAGGTGTTGAAGGGATCAGGTAGCAGACACCAAAGAACAAAAACCATCATTGTGTGATCACCTTCCCCACATAAACGCTGAAGATGAATGTGTGCATAAGTATGTGTGGTGAAGAAGGCTGATGGTGGCCGGCTATCAAGCGATATAGCGTCCCGGGTCTTAGAGGCTTGAAAGTAAACAAGCTGGCCCAGAAGCAACAAAGCCCACATGGAAGCATCACACCAACATGTGTGATCATGAAGGGCTGAGGGGACCAGTTTTCAAGCAACAAAGGCGGGAGGTGGGATTATATCATCGTGAATGAGGGGAGTGCATGACGGGGGACCAATGCCCACCTGTAGACAACTGGACATCCCTTGCGGAGGGGTAGTGGGAAGGAGATGAGTCACTCAGGGTTCAGTGTAGCAATAATGAAACTCACAACCTTCCTCTAGTTATTAAACGCTTCCTCCCCCCACATCTCATGATCCCAATTCTACCTTGCAAACCTGGTTAGACCAGAAGATACACAGCGGTACAGACGGGAACTGGAAACACAGGGAATCCAGGACAGATGAACCCCCCAGGACCAGCGGTGAGAGTGGCGATACTGGGAGGGAAGTGGGTATAGAAATGGGAAACCGATCACAAGGATCTACATATAACTTCCCCCCTGGGAGATGGGCAACAGAAAATTGGGTGATGGGAGACGCCGCGCAGTGTAAGATAAGAGAAAATAATAATGTATAAATTATTAAGGGTTCATGAGGGAAGAGGAGCAGGGTGAGAAGGGGATAGGGGAAAGGGGAAATGAGCTGATTCCAGGAACCCAAGCAGAAAGCAAATTTTGAGAATGATGAAGGCAACGAATGTATAAGTGTGCTTTACACAATTGGTGTATGTATGGATTGTGATGAGTTGTATGAGCCCCAATAAAATGATTTTAAAAAAGAAAAAGAAAGAAATGTCTATAAATGAATGAAGGCAACATATGTATAAAATGCCTGATGCAATCAATATGGATTGCAACAAAAGTTGTAAGAGTCTCCAATAAAAGATTTTTAATAAAAATGTATATATAATAAATATTTTCCTAACTTATATAAATGATTAATAAGAATAAAATTAAGCAGCCTGGGTTTTTTATAGGAAAAAATGATAAAAGAACAAATGAGAGATTCAGCAGGAAGCAATGGATAGGAAAATATTATAAGGAAAGTTTTCTCTTATGTGGAATGTACATTCTCTTACATGACAACAATCAGAATATGCCGTAAGAACCTCAGACCAAATACTAGAATAAAATAGAGGAAAAAAATCCCAACCCTTCAATAAAATGCTATATGCTTTCTATGATTTTCACAAAAGTTCAAATTCTTTAACAAAATATTTTGTTCATTCACATTTTTAATTATGCATAAATTTATGTCTACTTGCATTACATCTCATAAAAAGGCATAAGAATTGTTTTTGCACTGTTTAAAACTAAATAGAAGATAGTGAAGGTGAAAAAATAGCTTTCGTGAATGTTGCTTTGAAATACAAATGGCATTGTCCTAAGAAATATAAATGAGTTAATTTTTTAAAATCATTTTATTAGGGGCACATACAACTCTTATCACAATCCATACATACATCAGTTGTGTAAAGCACATCCGTACATTCATTGCCCTCATCATTCTCAAAACATTTGCTCTCCACTTAAGGCCTTGGCATCATGTCCTCATTTTTCTCCGCCCTCCCTGTTCCCCCCTCACTCATGAACCCTTGATAATTTGTCAGATCTTACATATTTTGTCTCCCTTCACCCACTTTTCTGTTGTCCATCCCCCAGGGAGGAAGTTATATGTAGATCCTTGTAACTGAGGTCTCAGAGCAGCTGGGTGTGATGCAGGGGAGGCTCTGGAAGCAGCTGAAGACACTGTGGGAGTTGGCAGCCCAACAGTGAGGGTCACTGCATCCGGGGGTACCAGAAAACTGGCTGGGGTTGCTTATTCCCCTAGATGCTACCCCTGCCTTGAAGAGAACCGTGACAGAGGCCTATAGACATGTGTCAGGAAAAGATGAGTCCTTCACTGTTTCCTCTTCCCACAAACCTTTGAGGAGAGCCTGCAGGGCAGGGGCTTGGCTCCCTGGCTCCAGTCACCTGCCCTCCCCCACAGCCACACCCTCGCCAGCCCCAACTCCCCCTGCCCTGGGTTTGCTTCTTGAATCCAGAGGAGCAGCCTGGGCAAAGACCATGAAGAACCTTGTCCTTCAGGCAGCCCCTTTGATCGAGTCCCTTGTCCTCCAGAGTGTGGACACATGCACACTAACTGTTGGGGGACTCAGCTGTCACCACAGGGGCCAGGATCTGAAGAGGATGCTGGCACTGCAGGGCTTCCTGAGGGAAGCCAAGGACTTGCAGAGCTGGCTGAGCAGCCAGCAGCTGGTGGCCAGAGGAGAGAGGACTATGAGCACACCCTAGTGAGGAAGGGGCTAGGGGCAAGGAAGGTGCCCTGGAGCCGAAGGAAGACGGGTGGTGGAGGGGGGGCTGCATGCACAAGGGGCTGATGGGGAACATCAGTCTGGACTGAGGACAGCTGTGGCTTCCTATTCCCCTCTCTGCATAGAGGGGCAAGTTCTGTGGCTGTCCAGTCTTGCCCTGCCCAGTCACTCACTGAGGTGTCTCACCAGCCAGGGCCCCCTGGGACCCCTCTCCTCTCTTCTCAGCTCCTCTTAACCAAGTTTGCAATGTTTCAGCACCAAGTGAAGATGGGTGGCCACCAGGGGGCAGCCTGCCCCACTAGCGGAGAGCCTGCTGGAGTGGCGGCCCAGCACTGCCCCCAGGGCCCAGCAGTGGTGACAGGACCTACAGTGAGTACCAGCAGCCTGGAGCAGGGGTGAGTTTGGGGGAGGTGCTGGGCATGGGCTGGACGGGCTTCCAGGGAGACCCTTGCTGTGCTGCGGCTCTGCCAAACCCCTGAGAGGTGAACTGGCTTTCTGTGTGCCCACATTGGGGGCCCGGGCCACGTGTTCCAGGGAGCAACTTGTGCAGCCTGGAGTTGGGACCCCTTACTTAAGCTGAGAGGCCATGTCAGACGACCTTCAGCAAAGCTCAGCCTTTGAGTTCTGGGCTTCTGGCTTCAGGGCACGGTGAGGGCAGCTGCTGGTTCTGGCCCAGCTGCAAGCAGCCTGGCTGTACCTGGCCCTTCTGGGGACTCCAGATAGCACTGGGGAAACTGGGTGCACCGAGAGGCTGGGTTACTTGCTAGAGACCACAGCTAATTAGCAGTGAAGTTGAGACGCGATATGGCCCTCACCATAAAAAGGAAGTGTTTTCTGCCCTGGTGACCCTTGGCCTTCCCTGAGGTCAAGGGTGACCATAGCAGCCACATGAAGAGTGTCAGAAGCAGGGCACCGTGACTGCCTCAACCTCCCCACTCTCCCCTGCCGGGGCTCTTCCAGTCTTGGCCTAGTGCCTCTATTGCTGGGGAGCAGGCTGGAGAGTACCCCACCCCTGCAGGGCCCACAACCTTCCTAGCAGTGCCAGCGGATCTGAGAAGGCACAGTCTGGCAGTGTGTGACCAGGCTACCTGGAAATGATCCCATTGAAGATCTGGAGAGCAGACCGATTG